>NW_006799953.1:3503433-3743508 GCF_000485575.1 Poecilia formosa | reverse complement strand
CCTCTACCAGAGGCCTGGGAGCTTGAGGGTTCTGCGCAGTATCTTGGCTGTCCCTAGAACTGCACATTTCTGGACTGAGATGTCTGATGATCCACTGTTGGGTACGGTGGAGGGTAAGTAATGCTGTGGTAGATTTCAGTGGCTCAAACTGGGATCTGTTTGAGCCACTGCTCCAGTTTGGGGGTGACTGCCCCGAGGACCACAGGCACCACTGTGGTCTTCACCTTCCAGGCCTTCTCCAGTTCCTCTCTGAGGCCCTGGTATTAATCCAGTTTCTCATGCTCCTTTTTCCTGATGTTGTGGTCACTTGGTATTGCTACATCCACCACAACAGTATGTATATATTTATATATTTTTAAACTAATCACAAAATTGATTACTGTAAACTTCACTTCTACACTGGATGGTTTTACTTTTGCACAAATGCAACAGTGAGAAACTTTGGTGTTATCTTTAATGAGATTCAGTTTTTTAATATACCAGTAATTAAATATTTTTATAAATGTGTCAATTTGTAAGTATAAACTTAGTGTGTGACCTACATTTTATTTCTTTTTGGTTTAAATTGAATTGTTTCAGTGTTAATCTTACTTTAGATCTTCTTTTTAACACTTCATTAAAACATAATTTAACTGCGATCGCTGAAATAACCCTAACATTTGATTGGATAACTTGCAGAGCAGTTCATTTTAGCTCCGCCCACTACCTGTGATACACAAGGCTGAGAAATGTAAGAAATTCAAATTGTGCACGTCCAAATTCTTCCAATTAGAAATATTTCGGCTTTAAGACATATTTATTGGAATGTAAGCACGACACGTTTTTAAATAATATACTATAAACTTTTTCAACATAATGAATTAAATTCAAATTGCATTAGTTTTCACGTTTATTTATTTATAATTAAAAAACATTTAAGCTTTGTAATTAAAACATTTGTTATGCTAGAAATACATAACAATAGACGGGTTCTAAATGAAATTGTCAGATTAAAATATTAATTTAACGGCTAATTAATTTGTTGAAGTGTGGACTTCGTTTTTTAGTGTTTATTGACTAAAATATTTTGGAACACTTTTTTTTATATAAATTTCCCCCCCATAATTTTGTATTTAAACAATATATTATGAGATTATCGGTATCAATACGCTGCCTTTCCATTTTAGGAGAGGGGCTGTTCTCAACATGATCCTCCACCGAAGTGTGTCCACTGGCTGGAGACGTGGCAGCGCCTCGGGTCATATGATTTTTGGCTCTTACACGAACCCCACCCCGATCCTTTTCCACACTGAAAAAGATTCCCAAATGTCTCTCGCTCTTTATTATAATGAATAACGACAATTGCACAAAGAAAGTCTTGCAACGACAACAACAACAACAAAAAAATAATCCCGTGCGATCATCTACATAAATTCTACACATGGATTTTTTTAGGAGCTGTGACCATCCAAAACAGTGCCATTTTTAGCCATTTACTGCTGACGTTTACAGAAGCTTCAAATAGCTTCCGTTTCACTCTGGTAGTGATTGGACTGTCCTGTGCCGTGCAGTGAGCTAACGCGCTGACTGTGGAGCACAAGCCCGACATTCTTCACTTCAATGGAGGAACAGCCCAAAGATCGGGCACAAGACAGGCAGCACCATCACAACGGAGAGGACCGGAGCTCCATTCAGCGCACGGCGTGTCTGAAACATGATCAGAGCCAGTTCCAGTGCCAGCATCAGGAAACGCAGGCGAAGAAAACAGGTTGGGCCATCCGGAAAAGTTGGCTAATGTCAGCGAGCCGACTAGCATTTGCTAACTAACGTGATTGGGGCTTAGGCTGCTAGCTAGCGGTTTGGCGTTAACACGAATTACAGGAAAAGCTGTTAAGTAGCTCGACCGTCGGGTACATTTATACGAGAGCCCCGAAGTTGTGTTAGCAGGCTTGCTAGCTGACGTAGCGTGACAGTTGTTACTGCTGTAGGTGGTTTTGACACATCGGGGATTGACCTTGTACACCGGTTTCACCACCCAGTTTTCTTTTCACTAATATAACCAGAGGGATTGATAAACTACCCCTCCTGGTTCCGCTGTGTTCTCAATTCCCCGGCGGCCTTTCAAATGAGCCAAAGTTTGATGTGTTTGATTCCAGCATGTCCGCATCCAGCTTAGGAAACAACACCGGCTCCGCTGGAATTTTCTCTGCTGCCATTTCCTGTCGGCCATGTTAGAATATCAGCGCGAGCTAACGCCACACTTACCCGGCTAGCTGGAGAACGGTGTAAAAGTACGAGGCTTTTCCCCCCCACCTCATTTGAAACTCTTTTACCTTATTCTTCTAGCAACTGTTTGGTGGAAATGACATGACGAGCAACTGTTGTGAGCTTACAGGTTGGTCGAAGTTAGCTAGCGTTAGCCGTCTGGCCTGACTGGGCCCTTTGCGTGTTGTTTGGTCAGCATGAAGCCACGCAGCTGAACAGATAGCATCGAAAATACAGTAGCTGACAGCTACTTTTACTTGCATATGTTTACTAAAAAGCAAACAACTGCGTCTGGGGCCGGGTGGTTAGGCTATATACAGAATCCCATGTGTGCAATGCCAACAAACATCAGGGTGGAGAAACACTATATAGTGGGAAGTCCCATGTTGACACAGCAGTTCTCTTGTATCCGTGCAATTCCAAGGCCCAGTCAAGGTTCACCGTTAATCTATATTTATATTTTAAATATAGCTATGGGGTTTACCTTCCTGCACTTGATCTTGAAGTGCATCAAATTTGAAGCTACATAATTAGCTACATTCTATTTCAAATGTAAAAAAAAAAAAAGTTTGACTTTTTATAACTGCAAACCGAACCTTTTTTGAAATCTGTTTCAGATGTATCTTAATTATTGTTTTAGATCATACTGCTGGATCTAGTTTTCTGTGAATATGGAAATGTTTAATTTATTTTCTTCCCTACAGATTTAATTTAGGTTGCGTTTACCATTGCATAAACACATTGACATTTACTATTCTTTTGGTTCCACGAAAGAATGCGGGTTTTATTCTTTTTATTTTAACACAAAATAAAACCATTTTGTGCTAAAAAAATCAATGCATATCACGTGCTAAAACCAGAAAGTACCAAATTATTTTTCCTTAGCTTGAGGTGTTTTCGAAAATCATGGTGATAAATGTAGGAAAATGGCTCAAATCACTTTAAGTTTATATCATTTCAAAAATATGTTTTTATATTCTTCTCAATGTATGATTACTTTAGGGGAAAAACGTAACTTTTTTTGTGGCTTTTTTTTAAACAGAAGTTGGCAACCTTCCTGTTGCTGCCAACATAATAAAGACTTTGATAATATTAGTTACAAAATATTAAGTTGTTTTTTTATTTGTGTATGGATTTTGAGATTAATCATATGCAAATGTAGGATAAACACCTGATAGTTTTGGTAGTCCTCAATCAACAACATATTCAGTGTGCTTGCTTTGACTCAGGTTACTCATCAACCTTTAAACCATCAGAATGGTGGGAGAAAAAATTCAATATTTTATTGATGTGCCATGATTTTTGTAAATATTCCTTGCTTAGTAACGCACTATTTCCTTTTTTTCTTTTGCGGCGGACGTTCTGATCCTTGTTGAACCATGTGGCCCTAATGAAAGCTGTCAAAGTGGATTCAGGTTAACACAAAGCAGGTGTAAAATATGTGAACGACAACTCACCTTTGCACCCCTTAAGAAGAAAAAAATGGTACAAAATAGAGCTACACTTAAGATGTGTGAGGGTTTTTTTTTTTTTTTTTTGCTGCTGGTTTTACTAATTCTTGAGATGGAGTGAAGAAAATGTGACTTTCATAGTATTCTTCTTTCATATCATAATGTTGTCTTCTAATACAAAAACAACCAAAGCTAGAAAGGTAAAGCGGAAATTATCAGTGCCCCATTTCCGTTTAACTGATTTTGTTTTTCCTTGCAGGTAGTAAAAATGTAAACATCACCGACGAGGAGGGGGAGAAAAATCCACACCTGCCCTACACTGTTGGTATGTCCCATTCCTCCAGCAGCAATGATAATAGACACATAAGTAACCCAAATGTGAAGCAGAAAGGGCTGCAGAAGCACTACACCTCTGTTCAGAAAGTGAGCAGCAAATTCTCTGAGCATAAGAAGAATATGGACTTAAAAAATGACAAGGAGAAGGCGCTGGATTTGAGTCATTATGAGATTCAGCCTTCAGACAAGAAAGACTCTGCTTTGCTTCAGAACGGGCTTGTGAATTGTGGCCTCATCACTAACGGCTATTCCAGTAAGGACAATGACGGAAGCGGCTCCGAAGGCGGATACACCACCCCGAAGAAACGAAAGAGCAGATGCGGCAACACCAAGAGTGCCGATAATGTGACGAAAGACAAAGAGAGAGACATGCAGCCACGCCACACTACGCAGGAGCCGGGGGCCTCGAGTGTCGAGACGCCCGAGAAAGGAACAGCGTACAGACTCGACGGCTTCCGGTCCGGCTACAAAGCAGAAGCTCAGACGACGGCTAAACGGGCCGTCGCGTCAGAGACTTCAGTCGCCGAACCTCAGAGGAAAACCTCTGAAGGTAAAGCAGCTGGCACGTTTGGTAAGAAAGCAGAGGAAAAGCACAAGGGCAAGCTTTCCTCACCTTCAAAAGAGGACTCGTGGACTTTGTTCAAGCCCCCTCCTGTATTTCCTGTGGACAATAGCAGTGCTAAAATAGTTCCCAAGATCAGTTATGCAAGCAAAGTAAAAGAGAACCTCAATAAAGTAGCTCAAGGCGGAGGAGAGGCAGCGCCTCCTCCTGTGAGACTGTCCCAGGTCCCCATGTCTGCTATGAAAACTATCACCTCGGCTAGCTTTACTAACGGTCCTGTTCCTGGGAACGGGAACGGCTGCCCGTCCGTGGGCACCTTCTTTGCTCCTGCTGCTAGTTGTGTTCAATCAGCCCCGTCTGTCCCAAGTGGCGAGAATGTAGCATCTTCTTTGGAAAGTAGCTGTAGCTCTACGACGAGTCCCGTAGACGGCGAGGCGAGCGAGCTCAGAAAGTGTACTGTTTTAATCTACCCTTTAAATATGCAACCCGTGCTCCCGAGCGCTCGCCACCTCGACCCACCGGCTGCTCAGACAAATCAGAAAGCCCTAGGGGACATCTTCCAGAACCAGTGGGGGCTCTCGTTCATCAACGAGCCCAACCCGGCTCTCGACGGAGGGAACGGGTTCGTGCCTGCCGAGGACCAGACTTCTGTGACTTCTCACAACGGGAGTCAGGCTGTCCCAGCCAAGGTTGCCCAGCCCCTCTTTGACATTAGCCCATTTCTAGAAGCTGAAGCTTTTTCTCAAGAAGCGGAGAAAAGGACTTGTGCCCCCTGCCAAGTATCCAGTGTTTGCTCTCCTGCTAGCACGGCGAGCGAGGAGGAGACCAAGCTGCAGCCAAGTGTCCAGGAAAAGACGAAAGTGGAGCTGAAGGGAGTGGGTTCTTCTCTGCTGGGCCCCAGTAAAGACAACGGTGCTAAGCCTGCAGTGGGCCAGCAGACCACTGTGTTGTTCGGTTCCTCTAAAGAACAGATCCACCCAAAAGACGTTGGCAGGAGGTCCAGCTGGGGTTCCTTTGACCTTAAAGCTGCCGTCACCTATCACACTAAAGGTAACTTTCACTCTCTGCTCTGGTCAGATACACATTTCATCTAGGGCTGGGTGATATCGACTTACATTTTTATCGCAATATTTTGTGGTAGTATTGTGATAAACTTATACTAGAGAAAAACTTTATTATCCTTTTTCGGTTACTGTATGGCTGTGAATGCAAGGCACAATATTTGTAGCCATACAAACACAAACTCTGTTCATGAAAAATATTTCTCTTTACAAGCTTCTTCAAGATGCTACTTAGTTAAATAAGTAAAATTTATATCACTAAGCTGCACACAGTAACTACATTTAATTAGATTTTTGAATTCACAAATATTTATTCATACTCTTGTGGAACAACTATTGATGAAAATAGTAAATATAACATTTCCGATGATGCTGTCAGTTTTGTTATCAATAACTGAAATTTATTGCAACAACGATAAACCAAATTCTTCTAAGAAATTTATCATGATAAACAATATGTCCTCCCATAGTTTCACCCCTTAGCTGTAAAGTGAGTCTTCATTTGATGACTTTTTTTTTTTTTTGCAATCAAATGTTTTTATTTTAGTTGTTTTACATCCACAACATGTACAATATGGTATATTTACAATGGGTAGAATAAGACATAGAAATGGAAAAAGTAGTGTGCCCCCTCCCCAAGGCGACCCCCTCCCCTGTTCATTTGATGACTCTTAAAAAGTCTTTAAGATGATCATGGTTTCTGTATGGAGAACTAAGAAATGTGGTCGTAGTAATTTCTAAGTGAATTGCAAGTCTTAAGAAAGATAAGAGATTTATTAGAATCTCTTAGAATGCACTTGGAAAGAGAAGTCTGTAAATCTATCTCATATTTTGAAAGTGTTTTGATGTATGTCAAATTAATGGTAGTTTTTGAAAAGATTTTTAACTAGATATTAAACATGCTTTTCATTAAGCTCACACTTCTGTGTTAACATTTGTTTTTTCATTGGACTATTTTAATATTCTGATTCCAAATGCAATGTTTTCATTAGCTATTAAAATAATCTGCATAATTATCAGAACGAAAGGCTTGAGAATATCTGTGCACATTTAATCTGTATGTTTCACTTAGTCAATTGAGTTACTGAAATATTTTCAATTACTTTCTAATTCATTGAAAGGATCTGCACCTGTATTAAAAAAACAGATTTAGTGAAGGTCTGACCTGCAGATGAATTCCCATATAAGTTTTTTTCCTCCCTAAAATATTATTTCAAAATAAGTTAAACCTTTGTATGAGATTGGAAAATGCTCTTACCATTAAATCATTCTGTTATTGAGACGACGGAGCTGTGAGAATATTTTGTTGTAAATGTAGGATGTTTCACTGTGAGAGAGGGAGAGAGGCGTTGGTGTTACACAGCTCCGCAGTTAAACAGGATTTGACCAATGTTTCAAAGCAACGACAATGATTTATTTTTTAACTCTTTAGCTTCTTATTAGTTGTCACCATGGCTACCATCACTTTCCAGAGACTGGTGACTTTTACCTTTTTGAATATGAAACTTAAAAATGACCGTTTTGTTATCCAGTCTGTCCCATAATGTACAAAATTGGACTCTTACTTTTTAAATATTTTTAATGATTTAAAAAAAAATTGCAAATGAATCAAATAAGGTAATTTTGCTTTAACATGTTCAGTTTTAACTTTCTACTGATTGCCAACCGGAATGAACAGCCCACACGGATAAGAGCTTCTTAATGGGTACTTTGGTTTTCATCAAAACCTTCCACCCCAAACAGTGTTGTCAGAACGACCGTACATGTGATTGTACTGTTTTATTGCTTGGCTTTTATATTTATAGAAAACTTTTTGGGGCTATGAACTGATGTTCCTTTTCTCCTTGAACAGAAATGGAATCCATTTTCAACTTGCAAAAACAAGGTAAGGGAACCGTTTTTCTATCCTCACTTGTTTTTATATTTTATTTTAATATTATATTTTTATTGCTACAGAAAACACTTCAGTGGATGAATAGCTGTATAGCATCACATGATGGTGATCTGACTTGTTATATCTCAACAGTAATCCTAATCAAAACCCCTGTTGAAGTGATGAGTGTAATCTATATCCTGCTGGTGAATGGCTCTGTAGTCGAGCCAGCTGGCAGCGCAGACTTGCAATACCAAATGTTTTCAATGTTATTGGCAGTTTCAAAAACAATGATTGTAAAATGTATTTACATTATGATCATTTGTATGATTCTGTTGTTGTTCCGTTCCTGACTGTCTGCCTCTTCTCTGCTGTAGATCCAAAAAGAATAGTGTTTTATGATGAGACCAAGGATGGACCTGATCAGTGAGGTAGATCATCTCCAGTGCTTACTGTCTTCTCCTCTGGGTGCTGCAGTTATCTACCTTGGAAAAANAAAAAAACACACACACAAAAAAACAAATCCTGTCGGATAAAAGTGACAACTGTGAAAACACTGATAGCTAAGCATGATTTTCCTTGGAAACTCGGGTTTATTGAAACTTTTATTTTTTTTTTCCTTTGGGAGCGCACCAGACAAAACATACACACACACACATGCAGACACACTCTGGATGGACGTTAAAAAGGAGTTGATCGGTGCCTCTCCAACACGATGAATGGACCTTAACGACTTCTAGCTGTGGTAGTCCTCGTCTCATGGCTTTTAAGGGATAATGTTCGGGAGTTCACAAAGGCAGGTGTCTCGGACCGCACCTCCTTAAGCCTTTATCCTGTCGAACTGTTGGGATGCCTCCGTCGGTTTCTTTCTTCACTCATTCAAATGAGTTCACTGTAGATACGTTGGACGTTCCACACAGATCTGCGCTTGAATTAGTGGTGAAGGAAAGGAGACGATTGTTAAAGAAATGCCTTCTGAGTTGTAGAGTAAAAGGTGTTTTGCAACCCTGTTAAGGCGGCAGTGGACGTTTGTGAGGCTCCATCCGGGAAGGGAGAATCTTGTCTTAAAACTCTATAGAGGAAAAAACTACTCAGAGCCCTGAAATTTTTCAGTTGTTTCCGCAGTTGTTTTTATGCCGTTTCAGCTGACCTAACACAAGTATTATTTGCATCGCTGTTAGACCCCAGAGCTGAGGTACTGAAGTGCCGAATTTGAAGGAAAACCACGCCCCTTTACGACGTTTGTTCAGTTGGTGTGCTGAAAGGTTTTAACATCGGGTCTCCGTTAAACTGTTTCTGTTGAAGCCTTCACTACATTTCACTTAAGAGGGTCATAAATTATCACAAAGTTTCTTTAATTTCAAAATCATGCACACTTTTTTTTTTCCAGAGTTTAGGAACAAATATTGCTTCTGATTGGCTGTTCTGCTTTATTCAGCTGCAACACTCAGGATATCTCTACAAACATTTCTGTTCAGTTAAAGAAAAATGTTTCATTTTGCATTTGTTTTCCTAGCATGTTTTTTTTTCCACTCAATGACTGTTTTTTTTGTTTTGTTTTTTTCTTTTTTCATTTGCCCCCATGTTTACTGGTATACTTGAGTCCCTTTTCATTGCCACAGAAACACAATAACTCATTTATTGCAACCTCCATCTTAGGACTCAAACTAACTGCTTTGTCAAAAAAAAAAGAAAAATAAAGAAAACTGTGTCAGAACGTTCGAAGGAGGTCTTCAAAGTTTTCACAAGCCGATGTGCAATACCTCCATGGAAATTGAGTTTTGTTGAGCTACAAAATCCTCATCGGAGATGCTTATGTAGCCTGCAGTTTAGTTTTTCAAATCTGTTTCGGTTGCATTTACTCTTTTGTTGCACATTTTGATTCTTCACTTGTAAGGTTTGACTACATCTGGTGATTCTAGGAGATGGAGTTGGTCAGCTGGGACATCTCCGGGAAAGAACGTCACAAAGGAGCTGAGAGTGTGGAAAGTGGGGGGGTGGGTCCTCTTGTCTAGAAAATCTAATTTGGTTTAATCGTGAATTAATAGCACTTTATGTTAACAAATTACCTTTATCTTAACTAGAGAAAATTTATATGTAACACTAGAAATACTCCTTAAAAGAATGGCTCTGGGCTGTTACTTTTCAGAAAAAAAAAAAAATATATATATATATAGTTGCTAAATACAGAATTATTAAATATAACTCAGGTAGTGTTGATGAAGCCATGAGTATATTCAATGTTTTCTTTCTTCTTTTTTTTTTGCCAATCGGCCCCGGTCATGTAATGTTCTCATACTGGAAATGCTGAATTGGAGTCCTACTGCTGTCTCATGCGATATTCTGAAAACACACCAAATAACTTACCTTTGACTAAGGATGTCCGTTTCACTTTGGGCTCATGTTGTGGGATTTTATCTGCTTAGAAAGCACATTGCATCTCCGCTCTGTTTTCTTTGGCTGTAACGGTAATCATCTGCTGGTTCATTTCCGCCTCCTGTGTTTTCTTCATACCCTCCTTACAGGCCTGAGTGCTTCTTCCCACCATTTCCTCAGCAGAATGTGGAGTTTAGTGTACAAGTTGGATTCCGATTTTACTTCCATGCACAGATTTATCTTTTTTTTTTCTCAGCCAGGTTTGTTTTTTTTGTTTGTTTTTTTGTGCAGCGTCCGATGTCCATCTTGACTGGGCCTGTATCAAAATGCAACACAGTCGTAAAAGGGTTTCCTGATGTCGTCATAGTGATGTATCAGAAAGTGCTCTCCAGTAGCAGCACTGCCCCTCTCCCACCTGTTGCTGCTTACTGTTGGTCAATTAGTAGAAATCTGGGGCTTACACTCACAAGAAATATGTATTTTGTTTTGTTTTTTTGTTTTGCAAATCTTTCCGGTTGTAAAAATAAATAAAAAACATAAATAAATAAAAGTCAAAATTTACCTTTTTAAATAGGTAGTTTTTAAATGAGAATAGAATTTTTGTTTTTAAATTGAAGACATTCAATTTAGTGGGTGGTTTCTGCCTAAATACCATGCCGTGATGTGAAGCTCGTAGCGGCACATACCTGATGCTGCTCTCCTAGTGAGGACGACTGAATTTACTCTGACAAATAACCAAACAAAAAAAAATTGCAATTGAACTGTATTTAATCCGGTAGCATTACTTTGTGTGTGTTTTTTATTTTATTATTTTTGTAACTCTCCACTTGCTACAGTTTAGTTTAATCTGACTGCACATAAATCCCTGGGCAAATTAACACAATCAGGTTGACGCTAAATGGTTCAGACTGAAGCTATTAAAAATTGTGCAGATTTTTCTGGGCATAAATGTAGGGTAAGCAGGGTGATGGAAATTGTTTTTACTGTAGTACAATGAATTTACTGCTTTTTGTTTCTTCTTCCTCTTCTCTCCCTCCCCTTTTTTTTTTTTTTTTTTTTTTTTGAAGACTGCATTGGTTTGGGGGAAATCAGAGCTGCTGTTTCTATTGTAGCCTGCTAACCAAAAAAAAAACAGGTTCTTACAATGGAGTAGATGGTTAATCAGTAATTATACAAAGGCGGGCTGGAGAGTGAGGGGTTGGGAATCCACTGCCGGCACGTTGAGATAGAAAAAACATAATCATGTGGGGTTTCTGTTTCCCTTCCCTCCCCCTCAGGATGTGCAATCACCTCTAGGATGCTGATGCAGGTTTCCAGGCTGAGTGGCTTGATGTTGGATGGTTGGTGTGTGTGAGCTGCAAGTTCTTCCTATTATATGCAAGTTTCTCTTATATTAAAAAAAAAAAAAAGTCCCCCCTCCTTCCCTTGGGTGTATTTTGTTCAGGTGCCTGTGTGAGGGGAAGGTCTGGGGAGGGAAGAGAAAAACTACAGCAATTTTGATTGTTTAAATTCTGCTTCCAGCATATATCTGTGCCATTTTTTTTTCCAAGTGCAACTTTTTGTTACAGTTTTCTTCTGGCTAATATCTTTATTTCTCCAACATGGCCACAGCTGATTGAGCATTTATTCTTGCTTTTTTTTTTTTTTTTTAATGTTTCGTGGCTTATATTCAAATTTCTGCAACTTGAAGCCAAAATCACTGCGAATGGTGACATATTGCTGCCTGCTGATGTGTACCAGATCTCTTATCAAATTAATGATTCATTTGGACTCATTTTAACAAGTTAATATTTTAACATGTTTTTGAAGATGTTTATTTTTCTCTGAGTTGTAACCTGACTTATCCGTAGATGCGCAGTTAGGATGAGACTGAAACAAGTAAATCAAACGGAATCGAGACGTTTCATCTTTTTAGATGTTTTTTTTTTAGTAGTTTTGAGGCTGATGTATCCCGTTGCTGCCCCCTTCTAGCACCAATGTGAAAGCTGCGTTTCCCAGCAGACTTTCTACTTTCGTTGCTTTTATTGGTTTGTCCAAACGCATTGTGACGGAATGCGGAGCGTTGAAATACACTGCATCTAGAGTTTCTTGTGATATATTTTTGATTCGTGATGCCGTTAATCTCAATTTTCATTTTTTTGTTTTTTTTGTTTAAGAGGCTAATGTGCAGTTCTGGATCTCTGGATCTGCTTTTGCCAAAGGTACACACTACTTGGATATTGAGCGAGAAGAGAAGGGTGGGGAGGGGGGCGGGTGTAGCGGATGATGTCAGAGCCAGCTTCCTGACGACCTGCTGAGTTCAGAGAGTTTTTCTTTTTCCTTTTCTTTTCATATGTGAACAAAAATCACTTGTGTAGCAGCTGAATGTCACTTTGAGAACATTGTTATACTGAGTGTGAGCGAGAACTCTTAAAGGGGAAAACAACTACCGAAAGTGCTGCTTTTTTTTTTTTTTTTCCCCTTCTCCCCTATTGGTCATCTGTAATGGGAAAGACGGAACATGGTGTTTGTACTCTGATTAAAATTGTCCCTATTTTATGATGTCATTTTCTCATACATGTATTTTTATTTTTTTTTTTGTTATTTTTTAATTTTGGAGGGTTTTTTTTTTTAAATTCAGAGCAAAGCAAAGAGTTTCAGATTCCAAGTAAAGTGAGCAAATGAGGATTCAGTCACAGAGGGAGACGCAGGCTGGATGTTTCATTTGCTTTTTATTTTTTGTCCCCTCCTCTCACGTTGTTTTGTTTTTTTTCCCCTGCTCCGTCTTTGTGCCCCTGAAGGCAACAGCATTTTTTTTTCTTAAATGTCTTACAAGTTGGCATTTCTGTTTTTAAATGAACAGTCTGATTATTTAATTTCTTTTATTTTGAATTTAACAAGTGTCACCTTTTTTTTAAAAGCATGATAATAACCCTCAAATTCCGAACAATGTAATAGTCAATTTAAAAAAAAAATAAATAAATAAATCCTGTGTTCACTGTTTTAGTTTCCATTAAAATGTCAAATTTTGATGATGAATCTGTTTTGTCATTTCTGTTCTTGGCACCACACTGGATCACTTCTTCTGAATCGAATTAACATCTACAGCTCTGATTAGAAAGGCATATAGACTCACCGATTGTGTGAAACTGCATCATTTTAACAATTGCATCAGTTAAAAATTATTTTATCTGCAAAAAAAAAAAAATTACAATAAAATGACAATCTCCTGTTGGAAACCTACGCTGTTGTGCTGAATGTGTGCCTTTGAAAAGTGCATTTAAGACGACGTGCAAATGTAGTGCTGTGATATTTGACTCAGGATTCAGCAGTAAACATTTTAGGAAGATATGTTTTGTTAAAATGTGTTTTGTGTGATAGACCAACAAAATTATACATGGGTTTCCAGTTGATTTACAAATAAAAATAGGAAATGTAGTGTTTACTACTAATTAGTGTCAGAAGTTTAAAACCGGATTAAGTAACTGGAATGCTATCCAATGGTATAAATATGCTTTTATTTTAATGTAAAAGCTTTTTTTTTTTTCTTGGTCAAAAGCAGACGGTTTATCCATTCATTAAACTTGGCCAAATACAGCAAGCTCTTTTAAAGGGAGTGGGCTGAAACTCTCTTCAGGAGGAAGAAAAGAAATTTCTCACAAAAGCTTAAAAATGAATGAATTGTTTGGCTTCTTTTTGAAAAGGCGAACATATGGGATGTGTTATATTTTAAATCTGATATATGGACCCCTCCCAGGTTAGTTCATTTTGTGTAAAAATCATGATCATTTTATCTGCAGAACCTCAAGTTCTGTATTTTCAGGTTTCTGGGACAATCCTGTTTTTGTACAAATTTAGTTTCCATATGCCTGACAATCTTTGCGTACGTTGACTATAAAACAATCATTTACAGTATTTCCTACTAAGTTTTTTTGACACATGTTCGCTTTGTAGTATGAAAATCCAATTATGGCTTTCTTTCAGGAATATTTTTATTTTAAAGTAAAAAGGCAATATTAGGATTAAAGCTGCAGAATGTAACTTTTACAAACAATATGGTTTTTACATATTTGATAACTGTCACCGTGTTGTGAGAGTATAGCATAAGTCAGATGATCTGTGAAAAAATGGAGCTTGTCCATTTGCAGAACTGCACCACTTCCTGTCAGAAACAACCAATCAGAGCCAGGAGGAAGGCCTTAGCGCTGCCAATCATACTTCTATATTTTCTGCTCAATGTGCTAATGGCAGAGAAACATCTTACAATTACAGTAAAGCCGTTTATCCACTGTCACCAGTGGCCATGCTAACTAGCCTGAACATTCATGACAGGTTAATCAGGCTTTACCTGGAGCCTATCAGACAGCAAGGGGATGAGTGTGAGCAGTGTGGTACACATGCATGATTGACAGCGTTAAGACCCTCCAGGCTCTGATTGGTTGTTTCTAACAGGGAACGATATATTTCTGCAGATGGGGGAGGACCACAGAGGAAGCAAAGAAGCTCAACTTTAGTTTGTTGTTCACAGGTATCTCATACTGTACTGTCACAATCGAGTCACAAATACGGAAATGACATTGTTTATAAAAGTTACATGTTGCAGCTTGCATGAAGTGAAAAAGAGTTCTGAAAGGCTAACCAGAAGAGAGTGTTTCATAACTTTGGGGGCTTTGCCGGGGAGGAAATATTTTACATGTTTTCGTGACATTCATCATCTGGTAAAAAGCAAAAAAAAAATATCAGATGTATTTCACAACTCATTGGCTCAGCCTGGAGCTATTTCTGTTCTCGTCTTTATTGTAAGCCTCTAACACAATAAAGGAAGGAAAGCTTGGGGTAGATCAAAGTCATAAACTGTTCTGCTACAGGGGGGTAAAACAGGGGCTGCTATATTATTTAGAAGTTGCTCCAACAGCCTAAAGTTCAGTCTGGTATAACTCTTGTTCATATGTTGGATCCATCTCATTTGTTCCTCTTCTCATTAGAGAACAAAATGATTCAAATATGCAAAAAAATCTCTGATTCTGTTCATCTGTCCACACATTCAATTTAAAGAGGAACAACAATGTCATTCTGCCTTTAAATGTGGTGTTCAGCGTATCAATACTTGTTTTGAAAATATTTTTCTGGTTCTTGTGGTCTTTGTTTGATAGTAGTCAGACAGGGAGGCGGGTTGTGAGAGGAGGGAAATATGCGGCATTTGGGCCATCGGGTCGGGACTCGAACCTGTGACGAGGACTGAGACGCGTTTTACCCCTGCGCCCCTTTTCACAGTTAGAAAAGACAGATGCTGAATTCAGATTCGTCCTTCATTACAACCCGATTCTGTAGACAAATTAGCATCTCAGCTCCAACATTTATCCAATCTGAAATGCTCCCCGTTTTATTTGTTTTTCCTCTAATTTTTTTGGGTCAGTGTTGTACGAGGAAGATGGTGTTAGTGAGACGCAAATTATTGGACGAACCTGAACGGAGTTCGTAGTGTAGCTTCTCCAAAGCGCTTTGTCATCTTATGAGGTCATGATGGTCTAATTATTGGGCAAGGACTCCCCCTTGTGGTTCAAGATTTAAAACTGCCTGTTCTAATCATTTGGGTAAAAGTTATCGCTTCAGAACAAAAATTATTTCACCACTAGCCAGTAAATTAGATCGAACATAATTCGGCACTGAAATTTCAGTCAGAACTTTGTTTTGTTTTCAGCCTAATTTAGAGATTTGGGTCCTGCAGAAAATCTGAAGTGGAAGAATGGCAACTCAATGTAAAAAGAAAAAAAAGAAAATGGGATAATAAAACATCCAATATTTTTATGCTTTTATTCAATGTTTGTTCAAACAAGGACAACTTCTAGAGAGAATATTAGTATTCATAATGTTTTGCTGCTGGATCATATCGGGTAGTTTGGCACAGTCTCCCCCTGCTGGACAATGATTTAATAACACACCGAATCACAATTTAGGGTGTGAGAAAATATGAGCACAGTTCAAATAATTTTGAATTATAAAATCTTTCCATCGGTTTCCAGTTTGACTTAGTAAAATTGTTTAAAACAGGAAACAGTGTTGAATCAGAATCTGATTTTTTTTTTTTAGTCTGTGATTTAACTACTAGCTGAGTATAAATTTTACCCGCTTTTCCTCGTCGTTTTTTTTTTTTTTTTGCCTCTAACCAATATAAACACATCGATGGCGCCTTTACTGTGCTACAGTACAGAACTGGTGACGGGAGTTAAGTTTGCAAGACGTCTGAGTGCTGCATTGACCCTGGACGCGTATTTTGTTCTCCCCTTTACCACATCCACGCGTGTGTGTACACACACATTTCCCACTCGTTCCGTACAACTGAACTGGTGTTTACCGTCACCCCCTCAAATTCACCTTGATTGCTGTGCACTTCACCGAGGCCACATGAGGCTTGACGCACTCACGCTCCGAGAAATTGTCCAGTGTGGGAAGGTCGGTAAAAGGTTTGATCTCTGAATCAACAATTTGTCTGAGGAGATTCGGAACAAGATGGCAGAGTCCTCACTCCGGGGCTGAGCTCAGGGTGACCCTTTCAGCTAAAAGTAAGTTACGATGAGAGAAAACAGTGGCGTATAAAAATGAAAAATGGATGGTAAAGTTTACAAAAGTTCCCCTGTTTATTACTTGGATGAAGTTTTACATGCTGCCGTTAAAGTTTTGCACGTGTCACAACACCAGCATGAATCACTTTAGTGGGATTTTAGGAAAACTAGAAGCCAACTTGGAACAGAGGCGGGCAGAGTGCACAACAGTTCTAAAGAGCAGCACTGCTTCAACATATTTTCACTAGAGTAAAAGTAACAACTTAGCTGGCAAGAAATGACTTGAGTGAAAAAAAACGTGTCTGGTAAAAAGGCCATCAAAACATCAGTTATTTAGTATTTTAATATTATGTCATCAGGATGGACCAAAATATAAAGTTATGTGGAATTTTTGGTAATTTAAGGACCAACATAAAAATAATTTATATATGTAATATAATTACAAAATAATAAAATGAGGCAAAAATTATATATATATATATATATATATATATATATATATATATATATATATATATAAAGGCAAAATCAATTTCTTTTAACATTTAAGAAATTTTAACAACAAAGCAAACAGCAGGAGTGTGTCTGCGTCTGGTGACGTTTTGGCTAAAACGCGTTTGTTCTTCATTCTGTAAAGTCACAAAAATTTTACTCAAGTAAGAGCAGTGAAATGATGAAATAATGAAATTACTCGAGAGAAAGTAAAAAGTACAGCATGATAAAAACACCCCTAAAGGTAACATTTCCCTAAATATTACTGAAGTTAATACATCTAAATAAATGTAACTTCCAGGACTGCTCTGTATTTAGCTCCATGCATCCTATCCTTCTGAAGAAAAGCATTCCCACTGCATAATGCTGCCACCACCCTGTGTTCTGGTGTGGGCGGTGTTTTCAGAGTACACAGCAGTGTTTTGCATGCAGGCGGACATGTTACATTTTGATCTCATCTTACAAGAGGATCTTCTCCAAACCCTCTAAATAATACTTCCTCTCTGCAGCTCCTCCATAGTCACCATGGGAGCGCCTGTAACAAAATAAGGATATTATTTCATAACCTAAATCTGCTTTAAAAAGCTCCACATCATGCTCCGTAACCCTACTTCCAATCTTTACCCTTCGTTCTCCTGTGTTCCTTGGTCTTCATGATGCTGTTTGTTCACGAATGTTCTCCGATGTTCTCTACGGCCATCACAGATGAGAGTAAAAGGGACGGATGCAGCACTTTAAATATTTTCATATCTGAAACGTTTTAAAACCATGTCATATCTTCAGTAAACACTGCGTGTTCATTTCTGAAGGTTTCTCCAATGGTTTTAGTGGGAATTTTCTAGACAGAACATGACCGTACCGTCACATTGGTGCCATTAAATTGCATAATTTTGAATGTGTTCCAAACTTTCAATGCACAGCTCAAGTAAAAAAAAGTACTTTTACTTTCTCCTAAGCTAAAACTACGTGGCATGTCGGTCGGATAAAATCTACAATATTAAATATGCTTACTTTTTACGATCAGCGATCGTCTTTACTACAATTTCTTCTGCAATTTTTGCTCTCGCTGATGTTGGCTCTGCTTTGCTTTTCAGCAGAAAGGTGATGTATGACCTTTCTCAGCTGCTCTGATTGAGAGCTGTTTCACAGAGCCATTTTTCTGCTGCAACTCCCTCCCACCCACCCACACACACACACACACTTCTCAGCGAGTCCTTCCACTGCTGTTCATTCCAGACACGCACAGAAACCAGAGGCAGCGTATCACCCCGACTGTGCCTTCTCCTTCTCCCGTGATGAATATATCAGCTCTGACCAGACGGGCCCTGACATTCAGTGATCTGTGATGATCAGCATAAACCTTGAATCATCAAATGTCAGCCAGAAGTACCTGCTGAAGTTTGCGTCTGTTCCGAGAGTACGTCACGGGTCGTGGTCCCTGCGTTCACCCCAAAGTTCAAACACCGAGCCCACACTGAGCGCGCTCACCGAGAGAGCGCCGAGGCGGAAGCGTTGAAACGAGGCGAGAGCAATGGGACAGAGCAGAGTGTAAAAAGCGCAGGGTGCAGAATAAAATCGAGTGCATGGTGGCTCCCACTGCGCATTGTTCACAGAGTACAAGTTTGTCGTTTGTGCAAACGGATGTTCGCATATTCTTTACATGCAGGAGAAGACCGTCTTCTGATGCTAACACATCAGGAGACGACACCAGCGGGTGTTCCTCTCAGATTCCTCATTCTTCCTCCTAAGAAACTGTCAGTTCATCATCAAATATAAATCTTTTTAAAATCGGTTGCAATAAACCAGCACTGTTCAGCCACGCTGATATGTGTAAATTTGTACAAAAATATGTTCTGCTTTGCTAAATTTTTCACGGGTATTTTCCCTGTAACATTTCACAAATATAAATGTTTGTTTTTCTTGATCAGATTGTTTCAGAACTCAATATTTTGCGAGTATCAATCTATGAACAGCAGCTGGATTATTTTATTAGTTACTTTCACAATTTTAATTGCTTGACTTAAGTATTAAAAGTAGTGCTGCATAAAGTTCAGACCAGATGTTTGCGTACACTGGATTGAAATGTACATTGCCGTTTTTTTAGTACTTTACTCGACACAGAGGTGAAGTGATTGAATTTACACTATTTTGAAGAAATCAGTTTTTGCTTTAAAGTTTGTTTTTTGTTCATTTTATTTGGCCGCTCAGGCCTGATTTGTAAAAGCAATAGAAATAGTAAAACATCCAAAGAGATGAGTAATTTATTCTGGGTTTTAGCAAAAATAACTCATTTTAGTCATTCTGAGATAAACCGGAAAAGTTTAGTCTGATTTAATGTCAGACAGTATGCAAACATTTGTTTTCGAATGCAGTAAACTACTTTTTTTAATCGTGTAATCTTTCTAGTCAACATTAACATAACACTCGCTCAGATACGAGGTCCATATTTGAATCCTGCACCAAATATGCTTTGACGTGCGCTATCTCTGATGCTCTAACCACATCCAGCTCCTGTCAGCTCAGTCAGACATGCCCGGTCCAGACTCCACCAGGCATTTCAGGATATATAGAACAAGGCGGCTTATTCCGGGCTGGATCCGCATGATCTGAACGACAGGACACCGGCACCGGCCTCCCAGCAGCAGCAAGTGTCGCCGTCCTGTTGCTGCGCTTCTTTTTGATCAGCTCGCACATTGTGTCAACAAGCTGCAGCATATTGTGTTGCTGCTAGGTGGAATTAAGCTTTGTGTGCTGGTGGGCTTCCACCGAGAGGGAGGGATGAGGAGGAGGAGGGGGGGCATTTGGTGCGATATGGGCCATTGACTGCCTTTCCATAGCTCGGGAACAATAATGAGATTTTTTCTTCTTTTTTTTCCCTCTCTCTTTCAGAATATCAGTGCCGCCATTCAGCACGCTGATTGTGTTTATGAAATTGTGCATACATCTCTCCGTGCTGGAGCAAGGAATGGGAAAGCTATTTTCAAAACATTAGCAAATTGTTTTCTGTTATTGTGCAGAGATTGATAAGGGTATGTGTTGCCTAAAAGCAGAAGCCGACACACACACACACACACATACAGATGAAGGAAAATAGACAACAAAAAGAGGGGAAAAAAATAAATAAAGGTTGCGACTATGACTTGAATTTACTTTATAATATGTCAGTTTTCCTTCCATTAAGGTGGAACTAAATCCGATTGTCTCTTTATTCCCACGTTTACATTGTGCACTTGATGTGCTATTGCATTACTCTGCTGGTAACCAAGTTTTCCGATGAGATACAAAGGCGCCCTTGAGCTTGACCTCGCCTGTGATTTCCCACTGAGACAAATTGCTTGAGATTTCACAGAAATCAGTGTTATCTGATTACAAACCTATGCATGGCAGCGTTAACCACTGAAAATGCTTTTCCTCCTACTCCTGCGTGGTGGGCTCCAGCTCTCATTAGTGTTTGCAGCAACTTTGGGAGTAGAAACACTGCATTTGTGATATAAAAGTAAAAGCTTTTTTTCCTTTTTCTTCATCTCTCTCTCTCTTTTTTTTTTTGATGGTACCACATCACAGCTGGAACACACCGCACTGTGATGTGGCTGATTGCTCAGGACATCAGAGGTGCAAGACATTTTGAGGCCATTTCTCTTACGGGAGCCATCTAAATGCTCCAAGTGCCGCATGATGGCTGCAAAACTCATCTCCATTTTTACCTCGGAGTATGACAAAGGAACTGTAGCGCTACCTGAGCTTCAGAACAAGGTTCTTACATCTCCAACATTTAGGGTCCGGCTGTATTCTTCTCAGACATCACAAAAAGAGACACGAAGCAGCCAATAGAATCACGGTTTCTGTGGAGAAACTGTGTAACTCGTACTCATCTAGTGTTTACGTTGGAGTGGCAAGAAGAAACCCTTTGTTGAAGAAAGCGCTTGCAGTTTGACTAAATTTAGGGGCACGGCAAACACACTAAAGAAATGGGCACTGGTCAGATTAAGGTGATGGCAGCATCATGCTGTGGGGATGTTTTTGTTCCCATAGGATCAAGGAGTCGATGGACAATAAACGGAGCAAAAAACAAACAAAAAAAACAGGAAGAAAGTCTTGTTAGAGGCTGGAGGCCATGAGAAGGTTCATCATCAATCTTAAACATGCTGCCAGGGTTACAGAGGAACAGATTAGATCAGATCATATTTATGGATTAGAATGACCTAGTCAAAGTCCAGACTTTAATCCAAAGCAGAAGCTATGGAAAGATTTGAAATGTTTAAGGAATGAGTTTGAGCTATTTTCCATTTCCAAAGTTTTGCTCTCTAAACTGTAACAACTATCAGTTAAGAACAAGTTACGACAGGACTGTGAGCTACAAAACTTTCCTGTTGGCAGTTCCTGCTGAGTACTGCAGGAAGTTAGGCTTCAAAAGAGGCCATTGTGAAGCAACTCATGCAAACTACAATTTTCCTTAGTAATGTGGTTGGGACACTGATAACAGATCCACCAGTGAATGGAAACGTTCTCCCACTGCCATTCCAGGCTTGAGTGTCTCTTACCGGCCAATCCAGGCTATATGGAGAGGTGGGGATTTGGACTTTGAAATTTTTCAGAAAACATATTCAGAAAATGTGTTTCCATCTTCTCTTTAGCTCTAACAATGTTCAGAAAAACCCAAAGAACACCTCATGCGAGTTTATTTATTTATTTATTTATTTTATTTTGTATTTTGCCTTTTACATCGACCTTTTCTAATGCGATTCTTCAAAATGTGCAAAAAAAAAAAAACAATGATGGAAACAGTTTAAAAATAAAATGAAGCCACACAGCTCTGTTCTTTGACCGGTAGAATGTACATTTGGACACATGTTGTTCATTGTAGCCAACAATAAAACACTTGTCTTTTCCATCAGCCATTGTACAGCGATAAAACCAGCTGACCAAAAATTCTAGTTTTGGAATAATGAAATGAGCAAAGCTCCGCTTGGGTTGCTAGGTAATGGGGAAGTGACCCCCGATTGCGACTTAACCAGTTGCTTCACCGCCAAATGATCCACTACTTTGTTCTATCAATCAAAATCCCAATCAAATTAATTGACCTTTGCTGTGACAAAATGTGAAAAAATTAAAATGTTTTAAGGCACTGCAAATATGTGTTTATTTAATCAAAAGAGTAAAAAAAAAACCTGGAATGATAATTCAGATGGAGATAACTACTCATCTTGTTATGATGTTATGCCAACAGAGGCTCCGACATTAAAATCACGTGCTGCTGATAATTATTTACAATTAATAGTTTTAGAGAGACCTTTAAAAATGTCTGAAGACCTCCCCCGTCTTCTGAGGCGTATATTCCCCCCTCTCCCCAAGTAGAGGAGCACGCTCGGCCAGGTAATCATAGGTAATCCAGCAATAATGATCCCATCAACACCATTACTTTTTCTCTTCTCCCCTGCCATTTACTTTATATTTCAGCTCCGTCCTCCGGTGATAATTGTCGATCCAACCTGCCTCTACAGTCTGTTGCTCCCTGGTTTCACTCGGAGGCAACTATTGATTGCGGAGCATCATCAGATCCATGAAGACAATAATGATGAACAATGAACAGACAGCTGCATCCTCTGTGATCTCGGCCAAAACTGATGGCTTTTGTAATCACGTAATGCTTCATCTGGAGCATGACACTGGAGAAAAACAGGGCCACAATACGAGCATTTTCTGAGTCGGCTCGCTCGTGAGCTGCTCTGCTCTTCACGCGGCCCGTCGTCGAGGCGGCCGTGTTCTTTCAAACGCGCACGGAAAGGAGATCGAGACGCCTCTGAAAGAGGGGAAACCGACTGCTTGAGATAATGATTTTCTTTCTTTAAATGAATCTATTTACATTAAACTCATCTGTCACACACTGAAAAGGAGCAACGGAGTGTTAATGAGGTGACAGATGCTGTCAAAAGCAAGCAGAATGCCAATTTACTGATCCTTGACCTCACATTAAGTCCTAATTAGCATCATTTATTCTAGAGGATAATGAAACATACCAAAGTAATGAGATTACAGATATAATATCCTTCGGCGTTTTATAATGAAAGATAACAATTGCATTAGAAATTATATTTCATGAAGTAATCTGACAATTATGTTGATATCGGTTACACGAAATCTTTAATTTATGTTATTTTTTTTGTTTGTGTGTGTGTGTGTGTGTGTGCGTGTGTGTTGTGTGTCATCTGCAGCTAATTCGATTTAATTCACAATTCATCTGCATGATTTAATCCTTAAAAATGTTCCTGGTATTTTGGATGATGATGCTCTGTACAAATTTATCCCCAATATATTGAAGATTTTTTTTTTTTTAAGAAGTCATTTTAGGCTTGTTGGTGATTATATATGTGAGACGGATGCGACTTCTCATACACTCAGCTTTTTTTTCCCTTCAGGATTGTTCAACATTTATCTCCATCAGTATCCGTCTTTGGTGACAATACTTTAAACCGCTGCTGCGCAAGTTACTTAAGATGCTGTTGCTAGGTAACTAAAGAGAGAGTTAGTTGATGCCGCCACCTTTACTTAGCAGGCTGTGAGAGGTTGAGTGGCTAAAACCAGAATCCTGTGCGGCTCTGGATCGCAGTTCGGTGAATTTATTGAAAATTCTATCAGACGTATTATCTATTGATACTGATCATGTATCTATTGCAATTTATAATATTATTGATTTATTGTCCAGCCCTGGTAGTGCCACAGGGGAAGACAAAAAAAAAAAGTGAAACTCAGATGGAGCTAGTTGTTTATAATCGAGTGTAAGCTTGTGCAAGCACTGCAGCACAGCTAGCTGCAACATGAAGTTAGAAAAGTAGGAATTTAAAATGACAATCTAAGAAGTTGTGGGAGTGTTTCCAAGATGCTTGCACATTTATGGCTTGATGGTTATTGCTGAGGATGGCCACTCACAAGCCCTATGGTGGCTAAAACATCCTCTGGCAATGAGTCAAATGTTGCCACCATCAACATGATGTTAATTGCTGAGCAGTTAGTATTTTCCATTAGCAACACAAAGAATATTAGCGCCGTGAACGGCTCCCTACCTAGAAAAACACTCCCTGCGCCGCACCTGAGAAAGATGCGCCTGTTTGTTCCTTAAACAATCCAGGAGGCAGTTCCTCGCACGCGATTCCATCTGCGTTCACGGCTGCAGACTATTTGCTATTCCCAGAAGGTCATTTGGTTAATGCACATTTGAGTTTTCATGGGCTCTTAACTAGTTTTTAATCAGCAATTATTAGTGCATTGGAAGGCTGTGCAGGCGCTGCACTCTCCGCTGGCAGGAGAGTGCCCATCAATGTCACGTCAATTTCCATGCCAAGGGCTACATTAGGCCCGGAGTCTGGCAGGAAGCAGCCACCTGAGTGCCTCATCTCCCCATCCACAACAGTCTTCCCATCAACTATTGACTCTATTACACAGCACTGTCAAAAAAATTTTCCGCTCCAAAAGAGGAGCAACCATTACATAGCTGTGCGGAGAGATAATTTAGTGATGCACATAAAATTAAGTGCACATCCACTGAACGTTGCTCATTATTGCTCTTGAATTCCTACAAAGCCGGCGGGATCATGGCTGCTCCTCAACCTTTCATTCCGTTCCTCATTTTCAAGGTATAAACACAGGTTGATTATTTAGACTGATGTACTACATAAATAGCTGTCATTTCCGCCTATACCTAAGCGAACTGTAATTGGCAATTAAACGTGCCAGCATTTCAGACCGGCTCTTAATTACCTTTAATAGATGCCGAGTGGCCCTGAGGTGTCCTCGCAGGATGAGGATCTCCTGCAGAACAGCTTCACCAGATGAATATGCAGAGTGGGCAGGTATCCTTCACCGCCACCGTCCCTCCTCCGTCTCTTGGATCTGCCACTTCTTTGTTGCAGCCGCTCAGTGGCCGGAGCTTTTGGTGATGCTGCTGCATCCTTGCTTTGACATTTCAGCACATGGAGACTTGTTTGTGTTTGCCGTGGAGCTGCTGTCACATCCAGCCTGTTAGAGCTGGCCCAAGGGAAATTTGCACAGAGCCACTGGCACGAGGCTGAGGCCTTCCAACGAGCCGGTAACACGCACACATGCTGGGGTAAAGTTTATGTGCATGTGGGGGTTCTGCTTGAAAGAAAAAGTTTCAGTGTTGCACAAATGTTTGAAACTACAAAAGGCAGACAAGTTAACCAAGACTCCTGGTAAAGATTTAAAGCTACACGTATTATTCACTTTTAGAGAGCTGCGGCAAAGAATTGCAGCTTTTAGACGCTACCTACATGCTAACCAGATGTGTGGAATGCTAATAAGCTTTTTCTGTATGAAGAGAAATAAAGGGATGCAAAGTTCCAATCAAAGTTCAGTGGCTCTGCTCCTCACCTCCCTCTTGACCTCTGAGGGAGGGTGCTTCTCGACAGCAGAGTGCCATGAATGCTAAGGCTAGTCGTCATGGCCACCAACAAAGGACTGAAACAGTACGTTGTTTTCCCACCATTAGCAATCATGTACGTACCCCAGCATGATTAGCAGCGGTAAGACCTTCCTCCTGGCTCTGATTGGTTGTTTTGGACCGAGAGTGGTACATTTCTTCAGACAGGGAGAAGGCTACTTTTTTTTTTCAGACTGTCTCATATTATACTGTAACGACATGATGACAGTTTTAACAAATATATATATGTAAAAAAAAGTTAAATAAAAGTTACATACCCCAAACCAAACTGACCGAAATAAAATCACCAAAGACGCACACATTAATAATCAAACTAAGTAAAAAAATATATATCTAGAAACATCCAAAAGTCTACTGGCAGTTTTACTGTAAATGTGTGTTTTGGTCAGCCGAGAGTAAAATTATGTTTTTAGGCAGCAAACACACTACATGGGTCTGATCTGAAGCAGTGGATCAAAGTGATGATGTGGGCCTGTGTTGCTTCTAGAGTTTGGACTCTGAAATAAAATTAGCTTATACATCAACATGTAGTCAGTCAGAAAGTGGAAAGTCTGTCACTACTGAGTCACATAGACAAATCAAACACACTGAAAAGAATAGAACTGAGAGACATTTTTTAAAAAAAGTCAAATGTAGTTGAAATAAGTTTGTCAAAGTTACTTTCTTGATAAACTTAATGTGATTACTTGTGACCAGTTAACACAATATATTTAAGTCGGATTCCCTGTTTTCCTTTTTTCAGTGCAAGAACTGGTACATGAATCTGCCTTCCACCATCTCGGTTTCCAATAAAACCCACAGCAGACCTGCAGGAGGAGCTGTAGTGAAGCGAGCGTAAGGAACCCAGAACTGTGGAGCAAACAGAGATTGGTGACATAAATAGACTAAATGCTGCTCTATGGGCAAAATGGGGTTTAGTAGATTACTGACAGCAGGGAGAGTAATAACTATGACAAGAGTGTAAGATAAAGCTACTGCAAAAAAAAATATGAAAATCAAAGATTTTTACACATCTTTCCCACAGGTGCCAAATGATGTGTTTTACAGTGCCGATGCATTACTAACAGAGGAAAAATCTTTTCATTTCTAAAATCAGGCGGCTGTGGGAGAATCTGCCCATGCAAACCTTTTCTTTTTTAAAAAGTACATTTACACAGCAGAGTGGTCTTTTGCCTAAATAATATTTCTACTTTGAAGCAAACTTTGATTTGACAGATTAAAACAGCTCTCTCTTCTACGCTACGAGCTGACATTTAGCTCCCATAATGACTTCTGATTGTCTCGCAGAGTTCCACCAAAGACCCCAATCGTTGTGTTTAAGGGCCTGTGAGTGTTGAGCTCTCTGATCATAATGGCGCTTTTAATTAGCACTTAATTAAAGGCAGGTGGACTGGAAAGGTCAAGCAGCTAGGCTTCGAAGTTAAAAACACAGTCATCGGGGGCATCGATGCTTTGATGGGTCTGGCTGCTAATACAGTGACCACAGTCTGGACAGAGCTCTGCCTCGGCAATCCTTCTCAGCTTTTCTCACGCTCAGTTTTTCTGTGCGGTGGACTGCACAAGTGCGCTTTGGCGGGATATTTTACCGTTTCTTTAATTTGGGTGTTTATTCATTGTGATTGCTTGTGGATGTCTGGGCCAAGCAGAAAAGAAAATCAAAAACTCCCCCGAGAACAAATTGGATCAACAATGTTCTCATTACACAAAGGAGAGAAGAAAAGGAAAGAAAAAAAAACCAACAACAGCGGTGTGATCTAAACTTGTGAAGCCTCGGCCATGAAAAACGTGGCTGAGAACAGTATTGATCTCAGTCAGAATAAATAGATCACCTTGTCCAAATGAGTGATGAAGCTGTCAGACTGTTGGTCTCACCTGACAAGCATCCACATTAGAAATCCCCATGGCTGAATTTCAGCAGCATCGTGTGAAACAAGGCTGTTTTATATGTGCTGGAGGATCCCCACCGTGGAAGCTCTGTATGCAATGGAGAATTTATTTTCTTAACGTATTAAACAAAATCATATTGTGTGAAATCATCACTTCACACAGTATGCTAATGAACACCCGAACAGTTTCTCAGAAATGTTGAATGTAAGAGCAACGAAAAATGTATTTTTAATAGAGACATGTCAAAAATATTAAGGTTTATCTCCATGTACTGCACAGGATACACACTCAGTCCTTCACTTCCTTTTGCATGAATGACCAGCCTGTGGATCTGGGCTCAGGTTGCTTCAGCAGCGACCTTCAGGTCATCGGCACAGCTGGTTCAGGCGTTTCTTGCTTCTTCCTGCTGATGTTACTTTCAAAACTGACAATGACGCCTGGTACCGAGTCCTTCTAGAAAATCCCATCAACTTATCCATAAAGCTCGTTAGAGTGGGGGGGGGAGAATGAAGTTTTGTAAAAATGTCATGATACACGGCGGAGCTGGAGTGTTTGTTTAACCCGCTGCAGCAGTTGCAGATCAAATCCTGGATATGTTTTGTTTGTGCCGACTCGAGAATCACACTCCAGCTGCAGGTCATGTTTTACAAATGGAATGGACTCTGCTTCAATACTTTAATAGGCTGCGGTTATATCTGTTGACTAACATTTTTTCCTTCCACTAAACTTTTCATGAATTCTCCTGGATACGGCACTCCAGCTTCTTTTATATCAATTGTGATATTTTAGATTGCAACATAATCAAACCTTCCTCGGAATTAAAAATCTGTTTTTATGCTTGTGTGAAATATTCAAGTTTTTACAAAAACTTAATTTGGGGGTTTCTGTTGGCTGCATGCCAGAATCGTTGAAATTAAGAAGTTATCATTAAGTGAGTTTAATGTTTGGAAATGACTTAACTACACTATTAGAAAAGTCTGTATACAAATATATTTATAAAATCTAATAATTTGAGACGTTGGAGGAAAACGTCAGCTCACAGCAGAACTAAGAGCTTGAAGACAAACACATCAAAGGTAAAGCGTTATAAGCGTGTCTCCCTACACTTGTAAGGATCTAAACTCACCGTCATGCACTTGTCTGTGGAACTCATTTACTTTGGCACGTCTTCGATTCTTTCCACTCCTCCCTGGGATCCATGTGAAGGAAATGGGAATGAAGCAGCCTCCTCTTCCTCCTCCTCTTCTTCTTCCTCCTCCTCCTCCCAGGATCTGTTCAGGTGCTGGCAGAGGCCACTGAGGGGCAGCAGTATTACACTGCAGCTCCTGCTTTCCGACGCTGTTCCTTTCCCCAAACTCCATTAATCTCGCCGTGTAGAGTGACCCCAAACGACCCCGGGTGCCAGGACGTGCAGTGTGTGTGTGTGCGTGTGTGTGTATGTGTTTGCGTGTACCGGAAATGTGGACTGGAAGTCTGTGTTTGGACTGAACACAGCAAACGTCCCACAAACGGTGGAGCGTCCGGCTCCAAGATGCCACTCGGTTCAGACTCTAAGCCGTGACGATTCGCCGCATCTCAAACGTGTTTCGTGTCGTCGTGTGGAGACGGCATCGGATTCATTTTCTTTGGATTGGGAAAAAAGCAGAAATATGACGCCAGAGTGGAAACCAGTAATATAACAATTCAGTTTATTTTTAGTTATTTTTCCAGACAGACACATCAATTTCTGGACCACAGTAGAGGATGGAAACCTTTCACAGACATATTTTTTTTTGTCAATATTATTATTTGAAAATACAAATATAAAATTAGACTTTCCACATTTGATATGTGAGAGACCCCCATCCATTATTATCACCATTATTATTTCAGAATATTTTTACAATAGGGCTTGAGCAAAGCCATATGATAACCTGAAAGATGCTTTCAGATGTCAGTCAAGTCTGTCTGTCTCTCGCCATAAAAAGTCGGTTAACATAAAAAAACAGGGGCAAGTGTTAGGAATGGGCCGGCGGCAGCGAGCGCGGCTCTGTGCTCGGCCTGCGGAGACGTGGAAGCACAGCAGAGCCTCTCGCTGCCGGCCGGGCGCTCTGAAGGGGGGCGTCTGGGCTCCACCCCGCTCCCCCTCTCGGGTGTGTGTGTGCGTTCTGCTCCGTCCAGACGCCGGCGGGCGGAGGGAGTGAAATCATGTCTTCGAACGTCAGCTAGTGAGAGCATGTTTCGACTAAATGCACGAGGAATATTTCGTATACAGCTGAGGTCTCCAGTCTAGTATTTTCACACAAAGTCAAAATGGGTGAAAATTGCAAATATATATATATGTATTCCCATGGACACACACACACACACACACACACACACACACATACACACACACACACACACATATATATATATATATATATATATATATATATTGCAACTGTTGGTATACTTAACAATGAATGCGGCTGAGATGGTTTGAAGGGAAATTCACCCTAAAACGTGACCTCATGTGAGAACTTGTGTTATTTCTGTCACCTTGACGAGTTCAGTCGACGTTTCTGAACCTGAACCGTTTTTATATTTATATCCTGTAACAAGAGGAGCCAAAACTATAAATATAAAGTGTTGGCGAGTCACTTTGTGGCCTCGGAGACTAACTTTGTGGTCACTGTGACTGTAGCCAGTATCTCTCAGAGATAAGGGCACATAGTCTGGCTTTAAACCATTTAGCACCTCTGTGATAAGCCTCTCTTTGTCTTTCTCTCTCTCTCTTTTTATTTTCTGGGGTTAAAAATGCTCTACAACATTCCATGAGCCGTCAAGGTCAGTCGAGAGTGACCGGAAGTACAGCGAAGTCTGAGCCTTACGATAAAACCAGTGAATTGAGTTGAAACAAAATGAAGACTGCATGCTTTGGACAGAAATATCAGAAGCGTGTGCAGTTTTAGGGTGGGATTTTCCACTAATGAATGGGGGATATTATGGTTTGGCCATTGCCTAGCACTTGCCTCGAGATTCAAGTTTAAATGGATACGGTAGTACACTACAAATGTCAACACCATTCCAGGTTGACTTTTTTTGAATCTTTTTTTTTTTGAGATTACTTTTCTTTCCTTTGTTTTTTTTTTTCTTAAACTGAGACCCGTCCCCTCTCCCCGAATGGATAAGCTAGTCTACTAAGATGTGTAACATTCATCAGCTGTAAACTGCTGTCAGTTTGAGAATAAATGAAATTACAGCAAGAGCCATGCTACCTTAAAGTCCAAGCTACAAGATACGAAACAAAAATGGCATTTTCTAGTATTGTGCAAGGGGCAAAAATGAACCATTACAATGTTTTCCCTCCGCCCCCCTTTTTTAAATGAATTTATGGGCAATTATAGTTAAAGAGCCACCCAGAGCTGAAAAAAATCACATAGTGTGCAACTCAGGCGATGCTCTCTTTATTTCTGTCTGAATAAGGCTGAAATTTTAGTGCCACCGGATAAACAAATTGTTAAAATTATAAGTGGCATATCCTATTTCCTTCCTTAATGATTCAATATCAATGAATTATTTATTGTTCCAGACATAAGGACAATTAAAATCATTGAAATGTACTTACCTTTAAATAAAACACCCTGTGTGCTTGTTTGAATTGACTGGCGATCAAGCAGTCCTCTACTCCAAATACTGCATGTAATCTAGCAGAATAGAGCAGCTGACGGCGCCTCGGAAAGGTATTCATACCCCTTGAACTTTTTCATGTTTCCAAGCAAAAACAGCGAATCTCTGTGTGTAACAGACCAACACAAACCAGAGCAGGACTGTGAACAATTCAGGCACTATAGAGTTTGCAAAAAGCCACACAGGCACACGGCAAACATGAGATAAAAATGCAACTTTTTGAGGCAGACAATTTAAACCCGACATCACCCTGAACACAACTTCCCCCATTAGAACATGGCAGTGGAAGTATCATGCTGTTGGGATGTTTTTTCTTCAGCATGGACAGGGAGGCTACTTGTGTCCAAAAAAAGACACAAGAAGCTAAAAGCTGAGCAGTTCTGCAAGAAAACCTGCTGCAAAAAAAAACAAAAAACACTTGAGATTTCTATGTGATCAGATCAGATCCAGACTGAAATACAATTGAAAACTCGTGGCGAGATTTGTTACTGTTCAGAGAGTCTCCTTCCAATCTCAGTGGGATAGAGACAGTTCGCCAAGAAGGTCAGCATCTAGAAGTGCAAATCTGGTAGAGACTTACACCAAAATACTAGCAGGTGTAACTGAACGGTGGTTCTGCAATGTGAATGCAAACGCACGCCGCACTTTTCAGATTTTAATTTGTGGAAAAAAAATAAAAAGTAGAACCAATTTTGTTCAACGTCACAAATGTGTTTCTCAAGGAAATGCATCAATGTTTGTGGATGTAATATGACAAAGTATGAAAAAGTTCAAGGAGTACGAAGTGAGGTGATGTGACCCAAATATACGCCATAAAATGTTAGAAATTATGAAGCAAAATTATGCCACCGGAAGATAAAGTGGACTGAATTGAGAGCACCTCTTATCAAAATTTAGGGTATAAAATGTTCTTGAATCCAGCAATGAGTTAAAATGCCAGTCTGGTTCTACACTGAACTAAAACATCTAATAATGTTGGCAAACAAACAACAGCTATTATTTATTTAAAGTCTTCTTCTTTAATGAAGTGTGTTGTGCTGTTTTGTAGAGTATGACATCTGGAAACGGTTTGAAATCATCTTTTTTTTTTTTTTTTTTTTAAATCCAGAAAGTGATTTGTACTTGAATAATTAAAGACCAGAGAGTTTTATCAAACCTCTGGTGTGACTGATGTTGGAGTTTAATTTTTCTAGTCATTTTTCTAATTTGCTTTTACGTGTTCCTCCTACAAAAAAAAACAAAAAAAACAGCTCTGTCTAGCATTAGCATTTAAGGTAGTATGGCACACCCCTTTTAAAACATTCAAGGGTGGGGATCCAAATAATGCCTTGTGTACAATTCCATCTTACAGCAACAATTTCTCCATTGTTCATCCGTGAGAGCTTTGGTTAGCTGAAACCATGTTAGAGTGGCAAAAAAACAAAAAACAACAAAAAAAACAACAACAAAAAAAAAACTGAAGGAAAAAAAACAACAAAAGAACAAAAAAGAAAACAAAACCTAAACAAACGTACAGGGAATAAATTACAACAAACAAATATCAGAACAACATGATCATTGAGAGAAAGATCTATCTTGACTGGTTCTAAATCCACTATTCACTACAAGTATTATATAAATGAGTCCTATATAACATCTACTTTGTAATTACAGGAGATAGAAAAAGAGCGCGAGGAGGGAGGGGGGGCTAAATATGAGAGAAAGGAGAGGTAGAGCGAGGGAGAACAACAAAGCACTACACTGGTATCAAAGACAGCACTCTGTTTACAAGTTAACTGTGATTTCTTTACACACTAATGAAGTACATGGATGAGCAACAAAAGATGGCGGCATCTCTGAGGATGTGGCATGGAAAGAGAGAACGTAATGGATGCACAGTACATTTTTAATAGTATAATACAATTATTAATATAGAAACCACAAAGTATCAATAAAACTCTGATTAAACTTGAAATCAGCAAAGCGTCTTTCTTTTTTTGTCTTTTTTTGTTTTTTTTACTTTTGTATTTCTTCTTCTCTTATACATTTGAACATTACAAGTTTTTTTTTTCCTTTAAATTATTACTTGATCACACCTCCATATCATTTACTTTAGAAGTATCCAGCATATTTATTACCTGGTTGTTTTAAAAGAAAGAAAGAAAGAAAAAAAAAGAAAGGAAACAAGTGCATAAAAAAAGAAAACAACGGCATTGATAACATTTAAAAACCAGACCGCACTCTGGCGTGTAACATTACTATTATTATTATTTAATAATAAATCGATGTCAAGAATAAAACCTTTTTTTGTAACCACACTAATATACGGTGTAAAGCCGAGTGCGGCTACAGATAGTGAATAATTCAGTGTCATCTTTTGACCCTGTATAAATATCCTCAGGTGACACGTGGGTCTAAAGGATAGAAATCCAAGTGTACGCTGCGACACGCCCGTTTTCACATCCCGAGCTGCTTGTCCGGTTGGGAACACGTTAACCCCTCCCCCCGGCCCCACCCCGAGCGACCCGACCCGACCGCCGGTAAATCCTTCATGCTGTCCCAAAGCACAAGGCCGTTTGTAAAAAGCCAACATACACATGTGCAAACAAGAGGATGGCCTGTACTTCACAACTCACAGTGCAGCGATTACTCGCTGTAAAATAGCCTTTCAGTGTTTTCTTTTGCAGTTTTTTTTTTTTTTTTTGACATTTGCCACTAGAATAAATTAAAAACCCGCCGATGATTCCACGGTAGAAGTCACGAAGGCTGAGGTATGGTATCAAAATGTTTACTGTCCTAATTCATTCAAAACAGAACCGATTCAAAGAACAAGCAGTATATATATATTTATATTTATATATATATATATGTAGATAAAAAGGCTCGAGCATGGAGCCCAGGTACTTTGTTCCATGACGTGAATCAGGAACAAGCAGGATGAAACGGACATTAAACACATAAACAGCTAACACGTTCCTCTCAGCAGTAGAAAAGCGTCAGGATGCGCAGAGCTCTGCGAAATGCCCGCTTCAAGTTCGAACCACCGCGTATCTTCGTACAGTGTGCTTTGGATAAAAATCTTTAACTTTTCCTCTCTCTCTCTCTCTTCGTCTCTCCCACATTGAAGTGATCTTTAAATCATAATTGCTGTTCTGTCTCTAAAACGCCATTTAGACTAAACTCACCGGTCATAAATTTGCTGGTATGACACTTTTAAAACGATGTTCCGCGTTCAGTATTTACAACGGCTGTTTGTGGGCTTTGTTATACCGTCTCTCAGCAGAAACAAAACAAAAAAACAAACAAAAAACAACAGAATAACAAAAAAAAACAAAAACGTAGAATATTGTTTACAGCTTTTTCTTCTATTCACACGCTAGAACGTATTTCGTTTGACACACCATCACAAAAATATGCTATTCTCTCACTGAGCTGGTTATATGCAGTGACTGGAATAATATGTACAGCTACATTTCTTTTTCTCAAGTTTCAATTCACAATGTCGTTATATGAAATTTGTTATAGCATATATATATATATTTATATATATTTATATTTCTACACAACAGAAACGACACTTATAAAAAAGGACCATAAAAATATTGGAGTCCTCTTTGTATTGCCCAAAAATAGGTAATCATGGTTTACAATGAGACATCACAAGAAATAAAACAGCTACTAAAATTTATTACTTAGATACCTTCTGTTTAAAATTTCCTTTTTTTTTTCTTCTCCAAGCCCGACCACACTGAGCTTATTTTTTTTGCTGAAAGACTGAATGGAACTATCCCAACCACTTTTGTTTCATTTTTTCTTTTTTTTGCCATTACACTAACCAACACGAAGATGAAGACGTGACTTGCAGATATTCTTGGCTCTGACCCGCCGTACTTTAAAAACAAAACAACAACAAAAAAAAAATCAGAAAATGCACTTACAAACTACAAGAAGATAAAAAGTCGAGGTTGAACTCAGGCGACACGCTAGAAAGTAATCAAAAACAAAACGCTAAGGGAAGGAGGTAATCGGTGAGTGAAGTTGACGTGGAACATCATACCAAACCAGGTTGTAAAGGTATAGGAGGTTTGGGTTATAGTACAGCAGTTGTTTGTTTTTCTGAGATGACAAACGTTTTTTTTTCTCTTCTTCTTCTTTTTCTTCTTCTCCTTCTTCTTCACATGGTTCCCGCTTTTCGCTCGTTTAGCCATCGGTGACGCTGTAGTGCTTGAAGTTGGATAATCATCACCTGCACACAAAGCCAATTAGAAACTCCGTCCTGTCTGTCCCGGGCCACCAGATATACTCTGCTGGGTAGTGAAAGAAAAGCAAAGGCACAAAAAAAGGAGAAGGTTATTAACGTATCTGGACAGAAGTGCTGTTGACACTACTTCACACAGTTTTCCTAATAAAGTACTACGAATGCTTGTGGAGACGAGGAATCTAAAAACTAAGCGATGAAGATGACAACTGTTTGATACCTCTGCAACCACCAACAAAGACGTGTAAAAAGCCTTTAGAAAATATAAATTCACTTTATAATTTGGAAAAAAACATCAGTGAGCTTTTAACCTCCTCTATCTCATTTGTTTCCTGTTCTAAGGTGAGTCATGTCTACCTAATTAAATGTTCATAGATGCTATGGATGCTCTGCACATCAGCAATAACATCAGTATCGGCTAATATAAGGCTTTTTTTTTTTAATATTGATGTTGGTCAAATAAATAAAACTGGACCAATATTTACAACTGATATTTATTTCCATCTTCCTGTTGTGTGTTTCTGCAGGGATAGAGGAGATTGGCCATGTGGTATTTCCCACAATCCCCAAAGGATTGTGGGAAGTTCAACTGAAGCAGATAATCAGTTGTGAAGTCAGCAATGTAGTCATTTTTTTTCAAAATGTCGAAAGAGTTGGGAAATATATCATACATAAAATATCAGTAAATATCGGTTATTGGCAATATTAATATGAGATATCGATATCGGCTCAAATTTTCATATCAGTAAATCCCTAATAGACAGTGATTAACCTAAACTAGAGAAACGCTTGGGGAGGCATCGATTTTGTTAAAAACTAGTTTTTTTCTCCCCTGAAAGATCGCAAAACAATGATTTTAAGTCAAACAAATTCCTCAGGGGATTGTAAAAGAAAGGGCTATTTTTAACTTTTATTGGATAAAATTGTGCAACTTCATTTATTTTCAAGCTTTTTACACGTTTTTAGTAGGGATGCCAAGTTACAGCGGAGGGTCCTGCAACTGTGCTGAAACTACAGCGGTTTACGCAAGCTTCGTGAATGTGTTTGGACATAAGTATGAAATAAAATTACATCCCACTGTTGTGTAAAACAAAGCCAAAGGGGCTTTTTAAATGAAAATTAACACATCACAACATGGCACAAAGGAGCTCTGGGTATGTCAAGCATTACATCTTCAAAAACAGCTGCAGGGAAATAGAATTATTTTCTTTTTCTGGAATCATAAATCCTGACAATTTCATTGCACAAACAAGTAACAATTTAAGGAAAATGGTTGATAGGAGAGAAATAATTGTTAGGGCACTTGCTTTTTTTATATAATGAATAAAATGCGCTGCCGCTTTCGCTTCTGTAGCAACAGGGTGTTGACTTATTGAGTTGTTGACATATGATTGGCTAAAACAAGACACTACTGGAGGATGAAGGCATTTCAAATGTTAAAATGAGAAGAAGAAAAAATGAAGAGCTGATAGTATGCTAGTGTGTGGGACCTGAGCGACTCAGTTAATCACACAAATCGGCCGAGATTACTTTTTAAAATTTTTTTTTACTTGAATGTGGATGTTTTTTTGTTTTGTTTTTTTGTGTTTTTTTTTAAAAAAAAGAGAGAAACGCTCCCTCTCACACACACACCTGTACCACCAGCTCCAGCATTCTGACATAGAGGTGGTGAAAAACGGCGAGGAATGTGATGAACACACATCAAGACAATACTTTAGAGAAAAGCACAGTAAATAAAAGGCAATACCTCTGATGAGATAGCAACCGGCCACCTGTTCAATGGTATCCGTTTGTAAAAGCTGTCGCAATCAACGGGCCCTAAAAGTGTACAGTTAGTGCTGTTGTCAGTATGCATTTCAAAGACAGAAAAAGTGAGTATCATATCAACGTTTGTTTGTTTTTTTATTTTATTTTCTGCTAGCATGAATGTGAATGTTTAGATTGAGCCGGATTCATGTAGAGAAGCAGAACTTTTCATGGAAAACAGAGAAATAATTACAACTGGAGGGGGGGATACTACTGGAATAGAAAAGATATTGAAAAGACTTTGGTATTTTCAATAAAGTAAATGACTCGTACTGTGTTCAGTAATTTAAGATGCTGTTGGTTTAAACCTTTTCTCTTGTAACGGGGGAATGCCCAGGTTATGAGTTTTTAGTCTGAATAATAATAAAAAAAAAACATGTGAAAGAGATAACAGTAATAATACACACAATCCCCATTCATGCTAACATAAACAACTGATTTCATCTGAGAACATGGAGAGAACGGCGTCACAAACACCCCTCCACAGGATCAGAGGGTTTTTGAAGATTGAAGGGTTTTCATAACGTCGCTCAGTTATCAGGACTTTGCGAGCTTTCCTGCTGACAGGTCTCTACGAACCCATGGATCGGAGCACAAAAGAGAAGCACTTTCAGCAGCAATTATTTGTCTTTATCACCTCAATCAGCTAATTGCGCTCTAATTGTCTTGCATGGGGGGGAAAAAAAAATGTTAAGATCATTACTGCTTCTTCAGAGCGACTGTTTTCATACTGGCTAAAGGGGCTAATGCAATCAGTGGAGCGTGAGACGGAGGGGCGAATCAGCGAAGCTGAAGTCATCCATGAGGTTGTGAGATATAGTGATTATATACACATTCAGTTCAGCAGCATCCCTGATAAAGAAAACGAATTATGAAGCACATTTTACTTCTTGCTCATTTCCTATTTTAATGTTCTGAGCAAGAAGCCAGAAGCCGCTTCACCTCTGAGCTTCGCAGCTCTCTTTTTTGATTCATTGTAATTCTCAAGTGGTGATTTAATATGTAGTAATACTTTGTGAGCACAAAGCTTGGCTGTAAATACGCAGAATGCTCTGACATGTTCCTAAAAGATTGAACACGAGCGTTCTTTGGCCAGCTCCATAAATTATACGAAAGTACAAAGCCAATAAAATTACTGACCACTCAGAGAAGGGCTGCACAATATATTACAAATGCATTATGGGATATGAACATATTTTTTTGACATACTAATGTCATATTTCTCACACATATGCTGAAGCTCACAAAATGATGGAAAGAGATTGAAAGAAGAAAATAGGGACATATTGTGTCTGATATGGCTATTGTACTTTTTTTTTTTACCATTATTATCATAATCGCAAGAAATTCTAATATGATGCAGCCTTAACTCAGAGTATTGTTTTTATTTTCCTCAAAATAACTGATGGCAACAGATGTAAAATAACTAACACAAATGCCCCCGTGTTCATCGCTCCACTTATCCGCCGGCAAATCTGTCCTAAAAATGAGCAGCCCTGGTCTTTCTTAATAAATATTTAGCTTTCTGCACTGAGACCAACAGATTATGACGCACAGCCGGCAGACCTAAAACAATTAATAAGGAATTTGCTGTGAAAGTGCAAAAACAACCACAGCGTACATTTGGACAGCATAAATCAATTACAGAGGTTGCAAAATGAAAATGAGAAATGTTTGCCTTCTCCTGAGCTATTTGTGCATTTGCTCTCAGTGACACTGTCAACAAACAAGAGATGCATCAGCAGAGCTTCACAAGTCTCCTAATCCGGGGTAAAGATCTGATAAATGTCCAGAGAAGCCTATTTATTTAAAAACATAATGCAATATGTGGTTTGAAAGGTAATCTATGCACTACAAAGCACATAAATATGATACAATTAAGCAATAAAATAAATGCTGCAACACAGATGAACAAATTAAGCTAAAAATATTTTAAGCTTTTTTTTAAAAAAAAGGTCAATGCATGGCTTGCCAATATTCAAGGACATGTTATATATCTTTTCTATAAGTAAAATAGTAGCAACAGTAAAACATATTGGCTACTGCAGCTCCCCATTTGTTTCCCTGCATGTGATATTTGTGGATATCGAGAAGAGCTCAAATGCTAATTATTTACGTTTTACAACACTCAAAGCAAAGCGCAACGCTTTTAAAGCACGCTAACAATCTTTATTGCAATGCTTGTCTGCCAAAGATCACTTCAAACAGCTCCTAAATCAAGCTACGACGACGCAGGCAGTCGAGTCTTATTGAAACAGAGAGCAAGCATGCTAACATTAGCCTAGCATATCAACTTAAGTCTTCAGCATGGAAATATTGTTAGCAGGAGCAACACATGAATGTATTACAGAATTTTAGCTTTAAGTCTTTAGAAACAAATAAGAGCTATGTGTGTTATAATTGACATGCTGTACATAAAAGCAGAGGGTTAGCCTAGCAAACACTTTGAATCTACTGTTGAGACAAAATTTGTCAACAAAAAACAGCATCTAGAACCTCATCGGTGAGAATGAGGTGGACAAAATAACAATAATGTAACCCATATAATATTGATGAAATATAGTTATTTTATTTACAAACTGTACATGGGATTTACTTAAAGTAAGCTTTAAACAAAGGCTTGGTATCAGCAACTGAATGAGATTAAATGACTCTGGAGGTATTAAGAACGTAAATCTCCATCAGTGCCTTTGCTACTAATTTTGTCCTTTGGTTCAGTCACAAACGCAGCACAAAAATGCTAACATAGCTTTTAGCTACAGCTAGCTACTGTATTTAGTGAGGCACAAATATTGAACTACACCTACCGTGGAATTAGATATTTTTCGGTGAAGTTTGAGTGTTAATTCTTATCTGACAGAGCCCAAACATAACATTTAATCTCATACACCATCTCTCTGTAGAGGTACATTTTCTGTAGTTGTCAACTCTGCAGTGGGAGATTTTCTGCAGTGGAATACGAGGGAGATAAAGCAAGAGACCATTTTTCCAGAACTATGAGAAGACAGGACATTATGCAGAAAGGAATGTGTAGAAAGTCTGCTATCTTTACAGCCCATCCTGAATGGTGGATGACAATGCTGGGAGTGTTCAGAGCTCTTAGGAGAAAAATGTCTGTAAGTAGCCTGGAGCGAATGCATCCTGTATGCCCTCCCAGAAGAACGTCTCTTAAGACGTTTCAGGACAGTGCAGTGCCTAAATGTGAAAATAATATGATTTATTTTCTTCTATCTAATGCTTAAATATCTCTAAATATTATTTTGCACTGAATTTCTATGAATATTTGTTGGTCTGTGCTTTTGCTAAACTTACTCTGAAGCCAAAGCCAACTGCTATTTTCAGACTCCACATGTACTAAGTGATTGATGGTAGCACTGAAGCAGGGTGCAGAAGGGTCCTCTGACTTTTTCACTTCATGCAGTGCTGGAAAAAAAGAGCTAATGAAAAGGTAAAGGCTGCAGCTCAAGAAGTCTATCCAGCTTTATAGATTTATTACCAAACTGGTTGACATTTCTGCTGGATACTTGTGTGTTAAGATTTCCAGAAGGCTTTATAAAAAAGATCAATCTGGATTTTAAATACCACAATAGTTTAACGTTATTGTAACTCGGAGCTATATCGGGTTTGGGAGCATTTTTGTCGAGCTTATTATTTTTACTCGTAAGACTTTGATCACTTCACCAAGTTAAAGAGTTAAACAGGGATCTGTGCTCATCTGAGCAAAATTAGGTAACACAGGCTGTCTGAAAACCTTTTATTTAGGCTCCATCTATGCACATAATTATAGTCTAACACTTGAAAGCTGAGACAACAACCAGCTGCTGATCTGCAGAGAAAATGAAATCAACATGGGGACACTTGGAGTGAGAAAACCTGCCTGGAAGTGTTGGTCTAGTGAAGGAGCTGATCTGGGACATATGGGCTTCTAAAATTAAAAGTGGCGTTTTCTAATAAACTGTATAAAGTCTGATTTATAATATGGTGATATCAACAGGATAGAAAACAAAACATCGAATTCAGTTCTTTGCAAAATCCTACCCACATTTTATACCTATATTTTGCCATTTCGTCCCCCACAATAAACTACCTAGAACCCATGTACGTAAGCAATTGCTTTCCAGTTTGTTAATTTTTAGAGGCAAGTTTTGGATATTAATTACGCAGATTTAAATTTGTGGAAATAGTATGTCGTTTCAAACCTCATTTTAGACAAGTTGACTCGAATACAACATAACAGATTACAACCCCTGACCAAACCAAAATCTTTCTAAGTAACCTCCTCCAAGTAAATGTTATTTATTGGAATCTTATAACCACATCTACTTGGAGTGCAGATTTAAGAAAACTACTTGAAGTTACCGGTTGTCAAAGCAAGCAGAAAATGCTTCTTTGTGGTTTTGGATGGCTGCACTTCATGCTTGTAAAAAAACGCGAAACAACTAAAACTGGGAAAGGAAATCATGAAGGCCGAAACGAGTGGCTCTCTGCATTAATATGATTTTGAACAATGCTCTAAGAACCTGATTATTGTCGGATGCATAAATTGCCACCCTGATTACCCTTATGCGCCATCAAGAAATCTGCTTTGTGTGTACTAAATGTCATTAATACCCTGTTAGTACTCTATAATTTAAGGTATCAGGGGAAAAAAAAATGTTTGTTTTTTTTACAGTTTGATGCAGTTTTTGCATAATATCACAAAAAAGCTCTTTTGGTATTCATATATTTTTTAATCACAAAGCCTATACATAGTTTGAGTTGCTGACTAAACTTAGCTCCCAAAACCTGCTGGTGAACTGTTTGTGATTGTCAGCCACTCTCCCAGTCAAAAACTTGCAATTTGTTTCAAGTTTAAAAAAAAAAAATCTATTTTATGCTGTCCAAATTTAGTTTTTCCCTAGAAATGTGTGTGTGTGTTTTTTTTTTTTACACATTTCAGTTATTTGTGTTGGGGGAAAGCAGAGTGACGATCAGCTAAAATGCAACTTATGATGTCCAAAGCAAAGTGCTGGGCTTATGACTTTTTCTATAAATTGTATCAGCACACAATTAAAAATGTTATGAGGCAAAATATCAATGAGTTACAACGGAATAATAAACATATTAGCAAAGTGTTCTGTATGAACTATTCTGGTATCAGAAAGTGCCTATTCGTTGAAAACTCTGAGTGTTAAAATCCAAGACAAAAAAATCCAGTTAAGGACATTTCTATCTTCTGGTAGCATGCACTGTCTTTGCGCTTAAAATGAAGTGATAAATATGAACATTATCTCACTTTCTTACAGCTTCTATCGACAAAAAAATCTAAGAAAATCCCACGCTAAGAGCCAATTTCAAGTATTTCAACTGGAAATGCAAGTTTACACAGAAAGAAAATGCGAAAAGCTACGGATCTTGTGCCTTTTTTTGTGTGCCAAACTTTAACAGCGGTATTCTGAGACAGATCCGGCTCAGTGCTCTCTCGTCTTTACAGTCATAATCCGAGCTCAAACACTCACAGTAATGCTGGGTCCGAACCCAGAGCCGGGCTGAGGACTAGCAGCGCTGATGTAGTTCCCCACGGCTGAATCCTGGTTGCTAGGTCCGTACAGGTCAGCCACAGGCCCTGGACTGTTAGCGCCGGGGAAACCGCCGGGCCTCGACGGGTTGGTGCCTGCACACAAACACACGGAGGAGCGGAGCAGTTTAGGGAAACTCATCACCCCCCAGCACCACCCTTCATCGCTCTGACCCCCAGTGGACACATTTGAACTGACAGAACACATAACTGGATTCATTTGTTTGTGTCAAAAGGACTTATCTGCAGCTTGCATTGGATGTCTTGAAAGGTAGAATTCAGGCCTAATTTTTTTCTTGAAATAATGTTGAATCCAGTATGATTCTAATAGAATCTACATGCTGTGTGTCTACCGCACACAAACATTCGCTTTGCTTAATCATGCACAAAGAAAACAGGCTACATACTTCCATCATGCTAGTAAATTTGTAGGTTGCAGTGCTCTCATGCATAATGTGAGGGAGTACTTCTAAAATAACAATTTATACTTATTAAACTATAACATTATTAAGGCTATGCTCAAGATTTAAAGTTTCTCAGGAGAATTTTAAACATTTGATCATAGGTTGTGCTTCTTTTTCTGTTTAAAAAAAGCATGATATACGCAAAAAATAAAAAAATCACCTAAACGTTGCTAGCATCTCAAGTCTGTAAGAATAATTTCCAGTAAAAAGTTTAAAAAAAGGAGGCTTTTCGGACAGTAGAAGAAGGCAAAAACGAGCAATATAAAAGACTGACCCGAGTTCGTTTAGAGGTTTGAACTTCGAGGGAGATAAAACAGAAATACTGTACAGAACTTACCACCTTTGCTCTGTGAATAAGAGCAACTCAGACTAATAAAATTTCTTTTGAAAATCCATATGCCCACTAAAGGCCAATAATACAGGCAATGCGAGGGGAAAAACAGGCAGGGAGAAAGAAAAATGTGGTGATCTCTTAACAGCAATCTCCTTTGCTGTCAGCTTCACATAACCCTCCGTCTCACCCTTATTCACACGCAGACTGAGACGGGGATGGGGAGGGGTAGAGAAAAAAGCCGTACAGCAGCATTAAAAAGAAAAATCTTCAGAGCACAAAAACAGCTCGATCTTGTGTATATAAGGGATGGCGAACCCTGCAATGCCTGAGAGGAGGTCTTTGTATAACACATTAAAAACCACATAGTGTGAGAGCAGTGCACTCAATGTTGCTGGTTGCAGGCAAACACAGTAAACTAGACTTGTCACCTTGTTTAATGTGTCGCTGCTCCATCTATCAAAGCTATATTAGAGAAGTTAACTCCGTTTAAAGGGAACGCCTTAGATATCCATTTATAGCACTCTGGGAAAATGAAGCCATCTCGCTAAACACACATCTGGAAGTGTTGACACTGCTGTTTGACTGTAAAGACTTTAAACAGCGAGCAGCTACTGCTCTTATCTTGCATGCACAGCCCCCAGTGGGCTGGCTTATTACATAATTAAGGATTTTTTTCAGTTGAAATGGCAATCCTCATTATCTGTAACTGGTGATTTTTATTGGAGTGCGGCATCCTCCTCACCCCCCTTAATATCCATATGTAACTGATTTTCATTTTACGACATAAAAAGCAGAAGATGCGCTGGCTGCGCATGTACAAAACAAAATCAAGTGAGACATGGGGCCGGATTTATTTATTTCATTCACAACAAATATAATCTCAGTGCACTTTACAAAAATAACAGATCGAATTTATTTAATGTATTAGCTTTCTGTATTTTAGACTGTTACTTGTGATAAAGCAACTTTAAAAATGCTAAAATGCTAAATGGTCTCTGTCTCCAAGACTGAAAACAATTTTCATACAAATAAGAATATTTCCATATAATATATACACTGTCTTCAATATCAGTTTTTCCTATTTTACTTAAAGCTACAGCCAAAATAAAGCATATTTTGTGAAACTAAATGTTTTACTTTATCAGGTTAGGCAAGAACAAACAATTTTTAAAAGGGTTTTATAAAGAAATTTGTGTGTTTTTTTTAGGCCCACTTTGTGAATGTCTACTGTTGTTTTTAAGCAATTCAGTCATTTTATAGATTTATGACATATGTCTCACTTTGTTCTGACAGTTGCGATGAAAAGATAAATATGTGGTTAAAAAACTAATGGAATCACAGAGAGGAAATCCTAAAAACACCTAAAAAAGTGAGCATTTTTGTTAAAGATTCTGCTGACCTCATAATTCTTTTTGTCAAAATTCATCCTAAAATAATTCAAAATTTTGACTCTTAACACACTCTTGGGATGTAAAACCAATTTAAGTACAGATGCACTAAGAAATTGCTAACGGCAAGACACAGAAGATCTATAGCTTTATCAACCCTGATCAGCATCCAATTGGAAACTCAACACCCAGTGAGGAAGTTGCTACTGAGAGAAGAACACTCCATGTTACATTTCAGTATCAGGTAGATAGATGTATTTCAATTAAAGTCTAAGGAAGCACAGAAATGTGCTTGTGAAAAAACATAATTTCTCTGTACATATATGTCTGCTGTTAATTGAAAGAACAAGCCTTCAGCAGATAACAGGAAGGCGAAACAAATAACAGCAAAGTGGGAGTGTTTTGTTTTTGTCAGCCTCTGTCATGGAGCGCGATTAATCTGGAAATAAAAGTAGGAACCTCTCAGCATAAGGGTCTAAGTTTTTTTTAGGAATACACACAAACACTACTGTTTACAGTTAGCAATGCTAACCTTGCTAACCTTGTCCTTTAATACAGGACTCCAAAGACAACTTGTGTTAAATGATAACTAAGACAACTTAAAATGTTATCGCTTTCTCTGTTTTAAATTACCAGCAAAACCCCTTTTCACATGGAGGCTTCCAATTAGTAACACAAAAAAGTAAAAGAAAAATGCTGCTAATAGTAAGAACCAGTGAAAACAATATCGACCGGTCACAGCGACACAAAACTGGAGATGTTCAATTAGCCAAAAACTCTTGGCGCATTTCTAAGTGGACAATAAAACATTTCAAATTAGTTGATGCCAGGTGAGTGACCAATCTCAGCCAACTGATCTATGTAAAAAAAATAAATCCCTTTTTTTTCTTTTATCTTCTTAAAATTAAATCCAGATAGCATTATTGTCTCTAAATCTAACATGAGGCAAAAGTAAGGATAAAAAAAATCAGCTTATAAACACACGTATGTGAATGAGGGTTTAGTGCAATCTGACTCTGGACGGCCTGCCTCTGTAACAGCTGGGCATCCAGAGATTACAAGAAAATACAAACTGACAGATCTCACACATAGCACTGCTCCCTTGTTGGTTTTAAAGCAGATTACCTACCATAACCCGGGTTTTATTTTATTTTATTTTTATAGTTAATACTGAGATCAGTGAATCTCTCAGACCAAACATCCCAACTGCGGCGTTCAGGTCAACATCTTCTGCCGCACAAAGATGCTTCTTAAATACAGTGAGAATGCATTTGTAGTTGATGCAAAAGTGAAATTTAGTTTGAATTTTAAAAGTCTAAACATGACTACTTGTTGCTCTAAAACACATTTGAAATCCTTTTGATGAGATTCTTTGTCGTCTGCGTGCCATACTTTCCTTCCCTTAAATCTAACATCTTGCTTCTCAAAACAATCATAAAATGGGGGGAAATGACACAATGCAGCAAAGATCAAAGTGAGCACATAGAGTGGCTCTATTTATTATGCAAAAAAAAAATGTTTTCTGTTAAGTGTTCAATGTTTTACAAGCATCGCTGCCTAATAATGTGAGCAATCTCTCCCACACTTAGAAGTCTTAAGGGTTTCAAAGAAAAATGCCACTCACTCCTACCTTTACTCTCATCTTCGGCTGTTCAAAATTCATATAAACCTGAGCACTGCTAGAGAGGCCGCTGTACTCTCTGACATCATCAGTAATTACTTTGTTCACATGCAAATGAAGGATTACATTCTGTATGTGTCGGCCCCTTATGTGCAAGCAGGGGCTGGAGGGGGGAGGGGGAGAGGGGGGAAATCTCTGCAAAGAAACAACAAAATCTACATTTGAATTTGAAAAAGGAGGAAGAACATGCAATGCTAATTTGTCAGCAAGACGTTATTTTGTAATTTTTTTTTTCCTTTAAAGGGGAATTTTTTTTTCTTTCGTCGACAAATGTGAAACAAATATATGTTTAAAAAGAAAAGACTTGATCATCTGCATGGAATAATGTCATGAATCAAACTGAAAAGTCCAAAATGTGGATGAGATAGATGCTCAGATACAAACCTGGGTTCTTAAACTGATCCGGGCTGTGTAGGTGCTGTAGGGGGGAGTTGCAGGCGGAGGTGGCATGCTCACTGTGCAGCATCTGAGCCGCCTGGGGCCCCAGGGAGCCATAGTCAGCAAAGGAGCAGGGCCCCCCCCTCTGGTCACTGGGCGCAGAATAAAACCCATAATCGGGGAGGCCTGGGAGATACAGTATAGGGGTGGGGAGGAGGGGGGAGGGGGAGGGGACTCCATCATTGTGGAAATCAACTTTTTTTCATTGTCAAAGTCAGCGTCCAAATTGCTAAGCATAACGTGCTGGAGTCTTACACCGTCGTCTGATTACATCTGTTTCAATTGGCCCTCCCCGCCCTCCCTCCCCAGCAGCTCCTGCCATGTGGCCGAACCCCTCTTCCCCTTCCTGCCCCTCACCCATCCCACCCGGCATATGGCTCTTATTTGAGATATGCAGCTGTGGTGTGAAAGCTAGCTCGGTAATTCGACTGCATAAATTATCTAGCTGATTGAATGTCGTAGCAGGAACTCCTGGGTTTTCTGACTTCATTCAACTTTAATCAAACAGACTTCAGCTGAAACAGGCATTCAGGTGTACTGTAAAACAAGACCCCCTCACTGTTTGACATTAAATCATACTTTTCTGTTTTAGTTCATTTAAGATCATCAAAAATATTTTTGAAACTTTTTCGGTAACGCTTTATTTGTAGGGGTGTGCGTAACACTGACATGAGACTGTCATAAACATGACATAACACCAGCCATGAACATGAACGACTCTTCATTAATGTTTACGACTGTTCACCTGAAGTATCATTTGGTAAAAAAAATATGACACTTTTAATGCAAAGGTGCACTAAAAGTTGCATTAAAAGTGTAAGCTTTGAATTATTCAGCAAATTATGACTTTTATTACAAAGTTCCATTAAGACTCATTTAAAAGTGTCATTATTTACAGAATGACACTTCATGACAACAATCATAAGCATTCATGAAGACTCCTTCATGTTCACGATAGACGCTTTGTTATGTTTATGACAGTCTCATGTCACTCTGACGCTGACATGAGAATAAAATGTTACCACTTTTTCTTTAAATTTGGAAGTTTACATACATACATTTCTTTAAGCCGTATGACTTGCGAAAACATTATGGGTATTTTTCAGTAGTTTGCTTGAATTTTGGCTCAAATGGTCAGGTTTGTAAGCTGCCTTTTATCTTTTACCTTTTCAGTTCTGCCCACCATTTTTCTATATTTGCCACTCCAAAGATCGACTTCTCTGTCTTTCAGCCACTTTAAAACTAAGGGCATTTTCACACCTATAGTTAATTTAATTTTGTCTGAACTGTTGAGTTTGTTAACATGCAACTTTTCTGGTTGGTTCGGTTTCTTTTCATACAGAGAAAACTCCAAATGCACCAAAACATGTCACTACAAACTAAGCTAGGACATTCAGTCTGTCTCCTGGTCTGATGTGTCCAAGTTGGGAGAACCAAGGAAGCATGAATTTATTCATGAGATTTTTTTTTCTCTATAATATTATATGGAAAATTATTTCAGAAATACAGTATTTTGAATAATTTTGAGAAACTGTTTTTATAGTTGCATAGGAATTTATGCAGTGTGAAAGAAAAACCCAAAACGTAGTACCATTGCTTACTGGATCATAATGCATTCCTGGCGAGGGATAGGTGCTGGTTGATGTGGGGTTGAGATCGGCTCACACTCACACCATAAACAAACCGATCTAGAGTTCATTCGGAACCAAATCGTTTGAGAGAACCGAAACAGAACTTGCTTTAAATGGACTACACTCTAATTTATTGGTCAGCTTAGGTTCATAGTCCGTTTACAAAACCCATCTGATCAGGGCTTATGTTAAGATGCTGCTTCAATATTCTCACTGGTGAAGTGTTTTTTTTACGTCAAACAAGGACAAGGAAACATATTTAAGGTTGTTGCCTTAAAATTAGGGTTGAGACTATAACATTTTAATTTACAGACGATAATTAATTTAAAAGTAACACATTTAAGGAATTGTGGAATTTAAGCCCAAAAGCTTGATGAATTATTATTTAAGTGAGTAAATATCAGATATCGCAGCGCTAGTGGATGAGATGCGATCTACGTAATCCTCCCTCTCTCTTGTGTTTTGCTAGTAGAGGTAACCAAACAAAGAGACGTAAGAGCATCAAACTAGGCGTTTGCACACAGAAAACTTTAACTTTGACCTGAATGCAGCACAGGCTCCACAAAGCTGCACCCACGTCTACGCTATTGTTGCATGGAGCTGGAGATATATTTACTTAAAGCAGAAATAGATTTTAAGCAGTTTTTTAAAGCTGCTTAAAATACATCCACAGGGGGGTTTTATTTATCCCAAATGTTGCGAAATAACCAGAAGCTTACAAAGCTGTGACATTATGTGTGGCTTTTTCAAATTGTTTAAAGGCTTTACAATACAAGTGTGTGAATATTTCTGAATTTTAAGAAAGAAACAAAACTTTTCTCATTATTCTGAACCAAGTTTTGCAATCGGAAAAATAGAAAAAAAAATTGCTTTAATCCGATTAAATGTCAGGCAGTGAGCGGAGGAAAAAAACAACAAGATAATAAAATCTACAAGTGTTATATTTTAGGTCGGATCTATCCAAATGGACTGACAGAGGAGGGAGATAAAACCGGCAAATCGTTAAAAAAACACGTCAATACATTCCTCATTTCAAACGGTCAATTCTCAGTGACGTACCTGAAGGAAGGAAAACACATTGCGCTAATCAATAATCAATCCACGGCCTGCTTTCAGACCAGTAAAAACTGATAAGGTTTTTTTTTTAAATGTGAGTGAGACCCAGAGATGTTCATGTTTATTGATGATAAGCTTTCTGAAGTGTTTTAAGTACTCTAAGCATGCCTCAAATTGGCCTCTTCGAGCAATTCCTTCTTTCACACAGATGGTGGATTATCAACAGTTTAGAAAATGCCTTCCTGCAATAAGTCCTGCTGACATTTATTGCTTGTTCTTTTAATCTGAGACAAGCTGCTCATATAAAGAGTGCAATTAAAAAAAAACCCTGCTCCTTCTAACACCTCTTTGATAACGGAGTTAATCTACTCAGGAGGGACTGAGATTGGTGACACAGGCTGGTCCGTGTTGGGTTTCCCCTGCTGTTTGTTTACGTGGATCTGTGTGTGTGTGTGTTTTTTTTTTTTATTTAGGTCCTGGAGCGAATAGCCATTCAAAACCACTTCACCTCTCCCCATTCAGAGTGAGACAGTCCACTTCTGCCAAATGGAATGTAAGCACCAGCCATGCTTCTCCCCGCCAATGCTTTTTAGCACTCTGATCTCACCACTTGTGGGCTGTCTGCCCACTCATCAAATTATAGGCTCCAAATAGGGCAGGCTTCCCACGTACGTCACATAATGCCTGACACATTGAACAAAGCTCAAGAAGCAATCATTCCATTTACTTCACTTAGACAAATGTCACTGAAAATTGATTGGCCTTGCTAATGAGTAAAGCTGGATCAATGGAATAATTACAACGGGGAAGAAACGTTCGACGATAGCACAAACCGTGTTTATTGGGGATCCGCGAGGAAGACGCTCCGCTTATAGCACCAGCTCATAACCAAACAGTCGCTACTTTCACTCCGACTTATGTTTGCACTGAAGCCCTACACACATCTGCTTTCATTATTTCTATTTATTCTTTATTCTTTATTTAGACATACTTATTTTGTTTTGAAATGTTGCAACCGTGATGATAGCCTGACAACAACTTGTGCTGTGAGGAAGTAGATTTCTACGCTGGTTGGGAATCTGTGGCGATGGACTGATGCCTGGTGGTTTCTCTGCATCTCCTAAGGTGTGTAATCATCTCCCTGAAAACGTGTGTACGTGTCAGAGCCACCAACTGAGTTCAAGACCACGGATATTTGAGTCAACAAGGGAGGGTTTTAGCTCCCATTTGATTTTGGGATGAGGACTAACTGGAGGCAAATACTTTTATACGCTGATGACACTTTCTTTTTTTTGTTTAGAGTGGAGTTCTACTTAAGTCAAGCTGTACACCTTTTTCAGAAAGTGTTCAGTCACTGTAGTACTCTCTGCTGAAACTACAGTAAGTTATTATATCAAAGAAGACTACATTTATCTCTTGCTAAGATTATTCTATTGTTACACTGGATGGAATCAGTTTAAAAAGTCACTTGATACAAATATTTAGAAATCCAGATGGGTGAAAAAATATTGTTGGATGTTGGTCATTTGTTTAAAGAGTTTAGACCTCAAAGGGTTTTCTCCACTGAATCCAGAAAATGGCTATCTGTGTTAAAATACTGTTAAATGTTCCCAGAGTGAATTTAGTAAAACTTCCTTCTTCAGTTTGGGTGTTTGTTTTTTGTTTTCATTTTTGAAATTAACTTAGAAATGAGGTTCTTAAAAAAATAGCAACATGTAACTGTTTTACTCAATCCTTTACTGTTAAGAGGTATGTTTCACATATTTAATATTTATTTCTATACTTGCTTTCTTTCTGAGTTTTTCTTCTCTTTAACTTTGCTGATGATGCTTCTACTTGAAAATGTTTTTGGGTTTTTTTGTTTTCTAAATGCCATCTTGATCAGGACCACGAGAAAAATAGAAGCTTTATTTCAAAAAGATCCTTCCTGGCTAAGTAAAGGCTCGAGTATCAGACATATTTGGCAGAAGCAAAACAGGGGGAAGTAGGGAAGTTAAAACAACTTCCACACACAAATAAACTCAACAACTTCTTGGAGCGCTGAAGGCAACACAGTGAGGATATCCAGACACATTTATAAATGACTTTAAAACTTTACAGAGGTTCAGACTGCGGAAAATGTATTAAGTATAAAGGTGACAGAGAGCATAGCTCTTTAATAAAATTTGATGTAATCCTGGACAACTCTGCATCCCCAGTTACAGAAGCTCTGCTTATAAATTGTGTTGTATGTATTTTACCTGTGTCAGCCAAGCTACATCGCCAGGCATTTATAGCAATTTCTCACACAACTTTTTGACATTTGTCTTTTAATTTGAGTCTTTGTTCCTAAACAGCTGACAGACATAAGCTAAATGTTCACATCTCCATGAACAACACAGCATAAAATGCCTGTTACACATCATGTAAAACAGTCAGGGACAGAAACTTGGCAGGGACACACATTATGCAGCCTCCGTTTCAACATGAACAATTTACAATCTTGCTTTTATGTTACTGACTGCAAAGAATTTTATTATCTTAAAAAAAAGTTTATTTTATGAAAGATACCAATTCCATACAAGCAAACAGCTGCTAAGAATATTCAATAGGACAGAACTGTTTTCAAAATGATCGAGAACTATAAAGTGACAGTTTCAATTGTAGTCAAAAAGGCTTTGGGGTGTTTTAAGATTACCCAAAAGGCCTGTGCTGTGTCTACAATGAAGATTGTGCTACCAAACGCTGTGGCCCCATCGACAGCTGGTGGGTGAGATGAAGTGAGGAGAAGACTTTTGGGAAAACAGCTCTGCAACAAAAAAGGAAGGTTAAGAAACCACTCCTTTTACCCAGAAAAGCATCAGACGGAGACTGAAACTCTTCGAGAGGTTTAAGGATGTGTGGCAGAAAACTGGAGGAAAAAACAGTTTCCTCTGATGAATCTTTAATCCAATTGTGTTGGACATCTGAAGAATCATTTGTGTGGGGGGAAATAAAGGGAGAGCATATGTCCTGTGCCATGCCGACAGTGAAGCAACCTGGTATGATCCATGCGTGGGGCGACTTTTCGTCTGAGGTGCTGGGCTTACTGCCAGCTCTGTCAAAGAACACCAGCTTGAATAAAGAGAGGGATCAAGAACATCCTTTAAGAGGAACTTCTTTCAGTAATCCAGACGCAGTTTGTTCTTTATCTCAAAGATCAAAATACAGAAAGTAACCACATAGAACCTGTGGCCAGCTTTTTAAAAAGAAGGTGAATAAGCAGAAACCATCAACTTCAAGCTCTAATAGAACATGTCTGCGTGTCCATGAGACTGAATCTGGACAAGAAGTTATTTAGCAACATTTTGTTATGCTGTTACTAAATTTTAAAGAAACTGAAGAAGCAACAGTTTTGTCATCAACATGGATAAACAAGGGAGTGTTATCGACTTCTGGAGGCCTACTGGATCTGTGTCACAGATGCTTCAGCAGCAGAGCTCTCAAAGTCAAAATGCTTAATTGCAATTAAGCTTATGTGCTTAATATTGCATTTTCCCCATATGTTTATTCTTTTTTAGTTGTTTCTATGTATTTGAGTTGTATCAGATTCCTAATTTTCCTAAAAATCTCCTAAAAATTAAGATAAAATGTGATTTTGCTCACAATAAAACAGAGAAATATACTTGATTGCTTGAATCAGAAAATAAATTAGGTGACTTTATAACCAGTCTTTTGGCCTCGACTTCACTACTTCATTCACATCAAGAGCCTCACAATTTGACGGCAGCATGTTCAAAGTGGTTTGTGGAATTGATTCCAAGTCACCTCAACTCGTAACTACAGATGTTTTCAAAAAATTTCCTGGTTTTAAAGCTACAAAACTCAGAAGGAAGCTGCAGTTAGATCCACGACGCATCCTTAAAATTCCAGTTCTCACAAACAATCCTTCGATGTGAAAACCGATTCCTAAAATAGTGAACAGCGAGCTGACACATTTTGCCATTTTGTCTGACAAATCCCACATATCAGGCGAGTATCTGTAGGTGGTGACATAAACTAAAGGAACCAATACACTGTGACACAGAGCGCTGCGCGGCGAAAGTTTTTCTTCCATATGTCACATCAGGAAATGTTTTCTGACTTTATATTACATTTGAACAAATAATAAAGAGCGAGGAGCTGGCAGCAGGCATGCTGCTGTATTGTTTGCACGTGTGGGAGGCTCAGGTAAGAAGCTGGCATGCTTGCCGCATTCGGGGAGATGGGCTGGGGGGAGAAAGCTGGGAAAAGAGTAGAACTCCGACACGCAGGCACACATTTTCCGGAGCCATATATTTTCATCAGTGGTTATCTGATCCGTTATGCAGCGTGAGACCGGGCAAAGTGTGCCCACAGCTGCATTAGTATCACCGATCATATCGCCATGTGCCTCAGACCGTCCCACTATTAATATTCACACAATCTATCCGGAACAATGGGCCTTTCTTGGACTCTTTCTTTTTTTTTTTTTTTCCACTGGTCACTAATTGGATGTAATTACTCATCTACAAAACAAATGAGCGTGCTGAGGTTGCCTTGGAGACTGGATCAGGGGGCCCAGCAGTGCGAATCGTTTGCGGGGCTTCATTTATACTGATAATTATCTCCCTTGCACCCACTCCATCCCCCCCGTCCTCCCTCCCTGCCCTCAATGACCAAAACTGGCTGTGAAGCAATGGAGGGGGGAGTGTCCTGCAGTCATCTGTTACTGACATCATCGGGGTGGCACTCTGTAAGTGGATAAATGCCCTGCTCTTGTTCCCACTTTGCCAGGTGACTGCCTTTAAGGAGGAATCACAAACCTTGAAAGTACTTCTTCTCTTGTTCTCCCTACTTAGAAAATAAAATTGATCACACTTATGATAATACAGAGCCTCTTGAGATTTCAGGGTGGGAAAAAATATGTAACTTGTAGTTTCCTTAGAAGCCAGGAAACTAAATGCTTAACGTGGATTTTTTTTCGTCTTAATGTTAACATAACACTTAAATGAAGCCGACTTTCATCTAACGATCAACAAAATGACTCATTTTTAACATGCAGTGGCTTGTAAAAGTTTTTATACCCACTGAGGTTTTTACCACGATACAAATTCAAACTTCAATATGTTTTACATTTTATGTAATAGACCACTAAGAGTGGGTGATACGCAACATTTTCCCAATCGATGTCACCACAACAAATTGCAATGGGCGATGTACAGCTCTGCAAAAAATTAAAATTTAATTTAAATATTTGCACCAAATCCCATTGAAAACTTCATGGTTATTTTCATTGCTTTCTGAACTCTTCCTGACTAATGTTACTGTTAAAACATTAGTGTTGTTGTTTCTAAATGATTATCAGCTCGTTTTCTTTGCATTATTTGAGGTCTGAAAGCACTGCATCTTTTTTGTTATTTTCCAGGAAAATATACATACCGGACATAAAATTATCAAATACCAATTGCATACACTGCTAAATCTACATAAGGGTAAATATGCTTGATTTGAAGCATTTCTACGGTTTATCCAGAAGAAATAGCCTATTTTTTTTTTTTGATGTTTCACTCATGTATTTACTGTGAATGAGCCAAATTGCTCAGAAAAGACTTAGCCTGCAGCAGATTTTATTTTATTTTTTAATCTAAGTGCATATGTTTGCTGGATACTATTTTTATTTTACTTTTTTGTTTCATTTTGTACTTGTTTTCTCATGCTTGAACCTGTAAAATAGGTAGTTCAACGGTAGTAAGTATTATTAAACTGGAGGAGAAAAGCCAGTCAGTTTTTCTCAAATCTACCATTGCAGTTACTATTTAAATAAAAGTATTTTCTGACCTTAGGATGCCGCCTTTCTGTTCTATGTTTGAGAAAATAAATCGCCGCTGCACATGGAGGCGCTCTGGAGAAAGTAAAACCTTTTCTTGCAGCTGGAAGGAGTTTGCGTGCGCCATTACGCATTAGTTATTTCTTCTGTGAGCTGCGTCTTTTGACTTCAATCAAGCATTTCTATTATAATTAAGAGAGTAACTCAGAGGCCCAAGGTTAAAAATAAAAACCGTCCTAAAGGGCTCAGCCTGTCGTCCAATCGCCCAACCTTATAGGCACATAATTATGATGAAATGAGAAAATAGAAACCTTTTGTTTTTATCTCCCCGTTAAAAAAAAAAAAAAAAATAAGAAGAAAATGTTTATGTGGTGTGAATACTTTCACAGAGCACTCTCTATAAATAACCAGCACAGTTATTTGCTCAGTCGACAAATACTGGAACCTGGGGAACGCAACAATCTATCACCAAAAGTTATTTTCATGCCATCAAGCAGGAATCGTTCATGCAGTCACTCCTCCGTCTCCCTCGCGGCAGCAGTAAGATTCCTCGGCGGGCCTTAAACCACATCGCTCTGCAGAAGATGTCAATAAAGCTGACACGCGGCTCCTTAAATTAGCTTTGAATTTTAGAGCTACCATAATTAGCTCCTCCATTTTCACCAATGTCATTTTTAAAATAGTGTGAAAGAAACTAACAGCTCTTTTGCTGTCTGGCCTTGCTTTCACTTTCCATTTGAAATAATCTTTTCTGTATGAATGGCTGAGTAATTAACAGCACTAGACACTCTTTTCAGAGAGCACAGACATTTCATAAATAATACATATTTAATGTCTTTTCATTTTGTGTTCAGAGAGGCTTGGCTAATGAATTTTAACAGATGATTTCTTCTTGGATTAACTCACCCATACTCAGGCCTCTGTTTTCTTTACTTTAAATTTTATGCCTGCTTTTCCATTTTCTTTGTGTTTCTTTCAAGTGTGGAATAAAGTAACAAAAAAAAAGGACTTGCTGATCCATATTTTTGTTTCCCAACCACGGTTGGGAAACGATTCTGAAGAGTTACAGGAAGGGAAGAGGAAATGTGAACACAGAAAACAATTTAGCAGCGAAATGAATCAGCTGACATTGGTTTCCCTGCAGGGAAAAGCCCATGCAGACCACACTAAATGATTTTGAATGCAGATTTTAACCCGAGAGGCATCTGGTTTACTTGGGACTGAGAAAGGGCACTCAGTTATCGACAGTCGGCACAGATTATTCCATCGCGAGCAGGTTTAGAGTTGACAGCGCTGGCCTTTTGGCTGACTGTTTTTTTTTTCCTTTCCTTTTTTCAAGTGTGTCCGGTCAGGCTTAAGTGCTCAGAAGAAATCTGAGTCACGGGGAGTGAAATCTGACAGTGAGACTGCCGACATGTAATGACCATCTACATAAATTAAACAGCCAGTGATACTAATCCGTGCACTGTTTGTTAACAAATGTTGGATACATTCATTATAGCTTCTTCATGTCAGCCTGCTTTTATCTTTTCCATTGACGTGAGTTTGAGATTATTATCCTGTGGGAAAGTTTCAACCATCTATATGTAGAGCGGAGGCTGAAACGTGTGGAGGGAGTGCGCCGTCTTTGCACAGCCTCCAGGCCAGACTGGGCCCTTAGCATGACACTTGCACCACCATGCTTGGCAGATGACAGAGTTTTTAATTCTCAACTTCAATTCCTTCAACTATATGTAATATTATTGTGTCTAAACAGCTTAATTTTGAACACACTGACAATTTCCTTTTCTCTGAGGTTGAAAGTTAAATGATTCATAATCCCAACCACACAGTAGAACTGGTTTTATCATCAGTAAAGTAGACTAGCATTACCTGATGAAATGGACCACATCAGAGGTCACAAATACACATTATAACTCCTTTTAGAAAGAAAAAATGGGAAAATGCTAAAATATGTCGCCCACATTTTCTCTGAATCAACAGGCACATAATTTCTCTCCAGCATATGTGAGGGAATCTAGGTATATATTGAGCCTAAAAGTTTATTTCTGAACCTGTGTTGATCAATGAAAATCAGCAATCAATTGAAACTTATGTACCCAGTTCGTTTTTTTTTTGTTTTTTTTTTTAAATCCCAGACATTGTCCGCTATGCTATTAATCAAGCATGAAAAAAAAAAAAAGTAGTTGAAATGGATCATAAAAAAGCCTTAAATTAATATGACATCATCCCTTTCTGGGCGCCATAAATTAGCATCAAATGTGTTCTGGTCTCAACACAGTGTCATATAAATGGGTTTTCCTCCTTTCTAATGCTACTAATTCATATCATGCCTAAATTTACATTAATTTTTGGCATAATTCAAACAAAAAATGTGACTGCAAACACACAGCGACATTGCTTTGCAACACTGGATATAAATTGGATATAAATCCAGGCGATAAGGGGTTAACCCCCATGATGGACGCGTGTTACCGTATTTCCAAACTACTTTAAATGGAATATAAAGCCCCTCCGTTGATGAGACGGATCTAATTTTATTCCATGCATGTACTATTAGGGCTGCAGAAGATTACTTCCTCCAAGTTTTCTTTGGAGAGAGTGTTTTGAGCACGGCCCCTGGAGGGCAAAGCGCTGACGTCCCTGAAGGCCTGTGCCTGTAACCTCCGAGCATCTGCTCCCCACAGCTGTGAGAGAGCCACCGCTCTCTGCGGTGGAGGGGGGAGGGGGGGGTGCAAAGGGACGCTTTGCCCTCCCTCTTGTGTCAACCGTTTCCCTAGGCCTCGAGACAAAAACGTGAGCAAGGCAGGACGGACTTGGCATGTCTGCTCATGATTCTTCACACCAAATACGGGGAGAGAGCGGCTGGCCTCGGAGCTGAGCTCCACAGATTAGCATCTGGGACAAATGGACCCGAGCTCACTATGAGGCAGGCTGATTAAGTTCTCCGCACACAGCCACTCCTCCTCTCCTCTTGGGCACGGCCGTACATCACAGAACTTGTTGGGAGGGAATTGATATTAATCTTAATTTAAAAATGTCTGTCACATAAGTTTTCTTCTTTCTGTCAGTGGATTGCGATGGAGAGGGGGGGAAAAAAAGCGTGTGGAAGACGAGTAGAGAGAAGAACAAAGATACGCAGTAGCCATCTAATCATCATTAGAATGGGTTTCTAATGATGTGAAGATTCTCTCACATTCACACGTTTTTTCTTTTTTTTTTTTTTAACCTTATAATTCCCCCACGGCTAACTCGGAGTTGAAACAAAGAAATCAGCAGAATGCAGCAGAATTTGTTTTGAGTGCGCTACAGGTAAACTCTGGATCTATGAAGACAACTGAGACAACTCTGAAGTTCTCTGAAGTGTCAGTATTCATCTGCATCTCACTTTTTATCTGAAAGATTGCAAATAGGCTGACTTTATAAAGAGAGAGCTTCAGAATATGAAACCGTCTTTTCATCAGATAGTTAACGTCGGTCGGCTGCAAGAGTTGGATGCTGTTGCAGAGTGGTTTAGATGATTTCTCACCATATATCGCAGTCATCACATAGCTGTTCACTATTATTTGATACTGATTTATGTAAATTAGACTTCTTAGCGCTGAACCTGAGGCTGAACTGCATGAATTCAGCATGTTGCTGCCTGCACTAGAACTGCCTTATTCCTTTTTCTTCAGGCCTTCCCATGCAGAATTTCATCCCAGCCACCGTACTTTGCCAATCGGACTTCCAGGGGGGCCTCACTGCAGCTCAAACCAGATTCAAAACGGCAACGGCAGATTACAAAGCAGAGTACGGGGTTGGCTCCTCTCTAGCTCCAGGCAATGGTAAACTCTGCGCTGTAGCCAGATCTCTGTGATCTCCCTCCCACCTAAAGCTACAGCCTCTGAAACAAGCCTACAAAAAGTGCTCCGGGACCGGTCCGTGCTGTGCAACAAGCTACACGGTGGAGATCAGGGCAGCAAAAAGCCTCTTTAAACCAAGACTAAGGCCTCACTTTTGCAATAGTTACACAAACGCCTCACATTTGGGTTTCATGAAACAAAACATGTCTTTCTCATCAACACACTTTCAATGTACTATTTTTATGTCAAACTTTTATTTCCCCTGTATCAGTTTTACATTTGGTCACCTTATAGCACCAAACTTTAATGTAATCGTTGGTATTTTATAAGAAAGGGCAGCATAAAAATGTTGCAGAATTGTGAAATGAATGAAAAATAATACATGGGTTTCTACATATTCCACAAATGAAAGTCTGAAAAGTGTGGGATGTATCTGACTTCAGCCACCCGGAGTCAATATTATGTATAAACACAGTTAGCCTCAGTTAGCTGTGAACCTTTTGGGATACATTTCAACCGATGTTTCTTCATACTGTTTTATAAGCTACCTGTTGGTTGTGAATACAGACTAGAAATGAGTGATACTGTGATCGGTTGAGTTTGGTAGCATGAGAAGGAACAGCTTGGGTTTCTGCTAAACTTCAGGGAATTGTTAGGTTCTGGGTGGAGGTGGGGGTTGGTTTTCTCCTCTAGGTGGAGTCCTGGAGACGGCTGCTCGGGGGACGGACCTGTTGCGTCAGCTACACACCGGTCAGCAATTACGCTCTTACCTGCAGCTTAAGAGAGGCGGTGGCCAACACTTCGACGCCAGGTTGTTGACTAAGTTTTGGTACTCACTCTCGGCCTTCTTGCCCTCGTTTGATCGCTGTGTTTTTTCCTGTTTCGGCTCTCCGAGTAACCCGCCCTTTTTGATCTTTGCAGACCACCCGAGCATCCGGATCAGGACGTTCGCCCCCCATCTGTAAGCGGAACGCCTAACCCATCCTCGCCGCCTCAAGTGGGTTGCCGTTCGCTCAGACGCTCTGAGGCCCTGGCCGACCTGTCCGTCCCCCCCCCGAAAACCAAGGAAAGTGAAACCCAGAATCGCAGACCCCTCCAAGTCTTCTCTATACCACCCACACCCGTAAGTTCTTCTGTTTATCTCTGAAGCTACGCAAGGTTCCACCACCTCAACTCACCATCTCCCCTTTTTTCTCTCAGTGTGCTGTTGGTGCTGCTGCCCGCCGCTCGCACCAGTTGATTTTCCTCCCCGCTACAATAAACCCATTGAACTTTTCTTGTTCTCCTGTCTGTGTACTTGCATGTGGGCTAATCGAGTTTCATCCGACATGACAGGAATGTGTTTTTTCATTCCCGCTCCTCTTAAAGACACTAGGCTTGTAGCCATTTTGTTTTCATTTTTTGCCTACTTCACACCTGTTGATTTTTAAAATCCGCCTCCACAGCAGCTTCAGGCTTCCTGCTGAAGAAATGCACGCACACAGGATGATGCTGCCACCAATACGTTTCAATACGTTTCACTGCGAGGATAGTCAGTTCGAAGTCAAGCGAGGTGTTAGCTTTATATCATTTTGAAAATACGCAACAAGTCTGGCCTCATCTGAGCGCTTTTCAGATTTTAATCATTTTAAAATCATGTCACTTCCATTTTCTGATTCTGCATCGCTTTGTGTTGGTCCACTACACTAAATCCCGGGCTAACAGGGTGTTATTACTTTTGGCAAGGGACTGCATAAGTATGCAAGAGGCGCATTGGGTGTTGATAGAAGGCGCAAATTAATCAAAGACAGAAGTGAGCAATAGGATCTAATAGACAATGCAGCAGGAGCCACATCTTTTAGTGGCTGTTGGTGCTTTACACCACTGCGGCAGTGTTCAGGGGGGTGTTTTCTGCAAGAAGCAGGACACAGAGAGACATCCAAAATACACCTTGTCATCGGCCGCAGTCTGTCACAGAGAGGGGAAGTGAGCAGCTGTCATTTTTGTCTGTTGAACACTGGAAGTGGAGCAAGTGCCCTCTCCCAGCGACGGAAAATGTGTCCCACATGCCAACGACAATCTGTGCGAATCGCCGACGATGTGCAGATAAGCACCACTGCACACAAAAACGCTGCACAAAAAGGGTCATTGTCATATATTTGCATACACCCAAGAAAAATCCTTATGGGTGAGGATGCCTCTTCCTGGACTTCTTGTGACTTAACAGCTGACACCGCATAGACTTTGCTTCTATCAAACCGGCTCAACGTAGACAAACATATGTATATGTACAACCTGTGGTGCTCTGTGGGAACTGTAGGTGGAGTCAAAGCACAAAGAATCCCCACTTTTAAAAAGGACCCCTTTTTTCCCACCAACAACAGAAAAAAAAAAAAACCCTTGTTTGGCCAAAACAATTAAAAAATTTAGCAAAAAAAAAAAAAAAAGAGACTAGGAGAATTGCCATTCCTTAGCCGACACTAGGCCGACCGCTGCAAATGAAACCGTAAGATGGGATGGAGAGATGCAGCCGCATTTCCCCAGACGGCACAAACGTAGGACGGTCAAACCTGAGCAATCTGAGTCCTCCTGTTGGTTTGTGTCTGTATGGAGTGCTGAGACCTTCACGCATGAATCCTTCAGCCTCATCACAAAGGCTACAACGCAGCATAATAAATCAATATTGGCCAAAAAAGTTAAAAACATAAGTTGCATGTTGATTATCTTAAATCTCTCATTCTGATGCTGCTATTGTTGTTTTCTAAAATCGTTTTCCCTCGTTCTAAGAAAGGACGGACCATCTTTATATTCCCTCGACTGTTTAACCGCTCTAAAAAAAAAAACGGCCCATGATGTCACCGTTTTCCCCTCTAGCGCGCCACCTCTCAGCCTCTGTTCATAATCATTTACTTGTCTTCCTTCCATTTGCAGCTGTCAGAATTAAACTGTACATAATGGCTGCCATCAAGCCTCCTGGTTCGCGGCTGCTGCTAACCCCAAATCAACATTCCTGCTTCTTAGTAATGCTCGCAGCGATTGTCAGGCCAAATTGTTTGTTTTGAAAATGCTAAATCAAACCACCCGACGCAAAAGAAATAGCACCTGATTGCCCTCCGACGTTCCCTTTGTTGATTTGAATTAAATTCGAAGTGGGACAAGAGTGGGAATTTGCAGACGTGTAGTTTTCATACGCTGCTGCCGTTGCTCTCCTTGTTTAAGGGAGTTCATTTCACATCGCACGATGTTAAACAGAGGTTATCTGCTGACTTTATTTTTTTGAGCTACTGCACAAACCAGGTGGGATCTGAGTAACAAACACACTCTCTCCAGCAAGTTCCTAATGGTATGGCTGATTAGTGAAGGCACCCCCTCTTTTAAAGGCAGCAGGCTGTGTGTTCAGTCAGGGGAAGCCGTTATTGACAGCTATTGAATGATCTACAGTTGTAAGGGTGGGAAAAGCAGGATGTCTAAATGAAGTAGACACGCTGATCAATGCTGTTTAAGACGGAAAGAAACCAGCATCCTGTTTTTGGTACCAAGTGTCACTGCAGAAATCTGTCTGTCGTGACAGGATGTGCACAGACAGCATGGTTTACTGGAGTAAATATAAATGCACCTAATCTCTGTTTAAACAGCTGCGCTTACTTCTAAGCCACTAAGATAGAAGTAAAACTTTGACAGTAATTATAGCGTCTTGCATCTTTGCAACCAAAAACGTCAATGTTTTTTTTTCTTCTTTTTAATCTTGATTTGATGTATTAGACCAGCATTAAGTAAATTCAGGGAGAAGGTAGATACAGAGTTGAAGGTTTATCAAACAAATCCCAATCCTCAACACGAACATGGAGTCAACACGATGGTGGCAGTAACATGCTGTGGGGACGGCTTTCTTCAGGATAAAGCTCGTCGTAGCTGATGTGAAAGTGGACAAAGCTACACACAGAGCAATCCTGGAAGAAAACCTGCTAGAGGCTGAACAAGAATCGAGAGTAGAGTGGAAGTTCACCTTCTAGCATTTTTCTTTCACTTCACAATTATGCACTACTTCGTGTTGGTCTATTACAACAAACTCTGACAAAACACGTCGACACTTGTGGTTGTATTGTCAAAACGTTTGAGCATCCTTGCAAATATCGACTCTAAAATATGGATACATCTGATATAAAAAGAATGATTACAAAGAAGACGATGGGAAAAGAAGTAGAATGGCTGACTTGTCTGATATTGTATTTCCTCAAAGCTTTAACCTTTACGGAGACAATCCACCAATACAGTGAAACAATGTGAATTAAATGATAAAATGATGCCAAATGATAAAAAACATATCTACCATATTTACTTGGAAAGACAGAAGCTACAATACTTTTGTCTTATGGTCAATTTGTAACATTTTTACAATCAAAGCTGTTCAAAGAATAAGTTTAGATCACACCATATATTTTATTACGATAATTTTTTTCAAGGATTGGTTGCAATTTCATCAACCGAGCCAAATTAAAACGACAAAAAATATCTATTACTTTTAGAAATCTAATTATCTGGGAACATTTAGTACAAGACTTGCTCTGTTGTGGCTGATTTTTACATTTTTATTATTTTTGCAAACCCCAAATTAAATTGCAGGTTATTCTTTTAAGCAAATTGCATTGTTTTAATGTACATGTCAAGCTAGGAATTAGTCTAAGCTACATGTCGTTGCTATTTGTGTTAAGGTTTTAGAGGACTACGTCTATTGGGAGAAGCAGAGCAGGAGAAGTTGAAGAGAGCAGCAGCCACACAGAACATGGACAGAGCGTTTACCTGGCCCTGTGCTCTGTGGGTACGCCAAGTAGCCGCCTCTTCCACGGGCCCCCCTACCTGAGCCACGCGCTGCTGCTACCGCCGCCGCCGCCACCGGTCCGTATGCCGTCGCTGGGAAGCCTGCGGGCACAAACACACACATACACACGCGTGCATCACTTCCTGCACATGGGATGAGCGACGGCACAACGTTGATGCCAACGCTGAGCCGTGGGATCAGGCTACACAGCCCTCAGAGCCGGGGGGGTTCATGTCGGGGCGACGGCTACCAGCAGACACCTGCGGAGTCCGGAGTGACACCCAGAGCCCTGGTGTGTGTGTGTGTGAAAACAGGAGGGGGTTTTAATGGATCACCTGCTCTAGAGGGGTTCTGGCACTCTTTGGACAGGGCTTCTGCAGGTTTCACCAACTCAAATTTAAGACTTTTAAAGACCATTATGAATGAAATTTAAGACCTGTGTAATGACAGAAATGTGCATTATAATCGCCTATGCATGTACATATAAACATATAATTATGAAAACATTAAATGCCATTCCTTTTGAATCATTTCCCTTATTTGTCATCATGGCTCCGTTCTCTATTGGTTCTGCACTCTCCTCCTTCTCAGCTGTATTTCCCTCGAGAGCAACAACTTTGCTGAAATAAAATTCTTCAGCAGGTAAGACAGGTGATTGACAAACTTTGTCCAGACAACTGCTGATAAATTCGCACTTAGCAATGATAGATGGAAAAGTTATCTATCTAGCTAGCAAGAGTATATTATCAGCTAGTTAGCAATAGCCTGAAAGATTTCTTCTTTTTTATACTTAAGTACTTACATTTTTTCTGTTGTCAAGCAATTCTTCAAATCACACAAGAATGACCTGAGCAAACCTAGAAGTTAAGAGAAGGGAGCTACCCAAACATGCTAAACATCATGTAGGCTAAAACACCTAAAAAAAATAAATTTAAGTCTGGGGGTTTTCAACGAACCACATGTAGAGGCATTATTCACAAACGGAGAAAAGTGGAAAAGTGACGAGAGCATCAATTATCAGCCTGGAAGTCATGAGAAACCAGAACAGGATCCAAACTACAGCACTCGCCTGAGTTAAGGTGAAGGTTCATGTTGAGATTGGTGACAAATACATCCAGTTCCATGCCACAGGAAACAGTAAAGTCTGTCTCACATTTTTAAAAAAAAAAACAAACAAAAAAAACATCCTAATGAACACCAGTAACTTTGGAGAATAATTTGTCAACTGATGGGGACAAATGTGGATTTTTTTTTGAAGGTGTGAGTCTTGTTACGTCTGATGAAAATCACACTGACACTGAACCACGGTGGTTGTATTGTGATGGTCAGAGCCTGAATTAGTGCTTCGGTACCTGGAAGACTTGCCATAATTGACAGCAGCAGGAGTTTTGCTCTCTTCCAGAAAATCCTGAAGAAGAATTTGCACCCATCAGTTTCTGACCTTATATTCACCTCTGGATGGCTGAAACCTCCACAAAAGATACGTTTTGGAGTTGCCTAGTCAAAGTCTAAAATAGAATCTGAGTGAAATGCTGAGTCAGAATCTTCAACAGTCTCCATGTTGGTTCTGCAAAGAAAAATGGGCCAAAATTCCTCCAGAGTGATGGAAAAGACTTATTGTCGGTTAGTTTCTCTTGATGGCATTAAGTTCAGGTGGCAATAACTTTTAGTTTTGCATAGTTTGGTTTGAATTGCTTTCGTTCTAAATTCAAAGGAGTTATAACTTCCAAACAGCTTTTTACATTTACACACTTCATCTTTGTTTGATATCAAAATCTGTTTTTGTAAAGGGGAAAATACCTATTTAATGTACTGTATTTCTTTATACATATATATATATATCTTTTCACGTTTCAGATTCAGCTACATTCCCCCCCTAAAAGGGCAAATTTATGCTGTGTAGCAGAAAACTTTGAGCAAACTGACTTCAGTCCCTGATTACAGTTGTGTAATAATTTGACTCTGAGGCTGTTTATGTCACATTGTTCACATAAAAGTCTATAGACACTTCTGAGCTGCACAGACACGGCCATAATAGCCCCACCTCCGGGGACAATTGGTGAATTTATCCAAGCGCTCCCAATTATGGCGACTTTCAATGGATGCAGAATAATCCAGGGTAATTCATTCCACGTTTTTTTGCTTTCTGTTGAGGCTATTCGGGTGGACGATACGGAGAGCGCGAGAAAAAAACACTTCCTACAATCAGACGGAGGCATCTGTCGGATGATCCGTCACTCACATGTTTACATCTGCGAGCTTACGTTTCGATTGAACACCTCTCTCTTTTTTTCTCCCCCCGCTCCCCTCCCCAGGCTTTAAAGCGTGTTTATATTCCCGTTTACAAATCAGTCCCAAATTGTCGGTTTAAGACACACTTATGAAATAAGGTTTAATTTCTTGCAAATATAACTCCACTTTCTGAGGGTGTGATAATTTCAACAAATATCAGCCCAATAATCAGAGTGTAATTAAGCCGAAGCAGGATCTGTGAATTGTAATTACATCGTTGGCCCTAATGAACACAACTGCTAGAGGTGGCTGAGAGAGAGGCTAGTCCATGCCCAGGGCTCGCGCTCTTCTCTCAGCACAGGAATGGCATGTCATTAGCAGTGGTGATGAGATTCCTCACTCTGGGCTCAACACCGTCTATGCCTAATCAGAGATAAAATTATCTCCACAGGAGCTTCTTTTCCTCACTAGCAAAGAAAAAAAAAAAGATCTCCAAATTCCCACAGTTGGAGTTTTTCTACATAGTTTTTTTTTTTGTTTGTTTCAAAGTTAAATGTGGAGGTTTCTTCTCCATGCCAGGATGCATTTCTGGTTGAAGGCCGGCGGTTTAGGCTTTTCTCGGAATGGTACCGGGTGCCTTTGAGGATACATTTTTTCGATTGCTGTGGAGGTGAGAGGAGCACCAGCAGGTGACCTATTTTCTGAGCCTGCTTTGTTCCGCCGCCTCTCGAAGAAGAGAGGCTTACGGAGAGAAAAAAAATAAAATAAAAAGACCAATGAGATGATGAGGGGCGGAGGGGGTGAGAGGGCAGGGTCAGATGAGCCGCAGCCAAAGAGAAAAACACGTAACTTTTCATCAGCCGGCCGAGAAGGAGGTAATTCACAACTCGGCGAACTCAACGTGTCAGCGAGCGAGCGTGTTGGGTGTGAGGCGCTGTCATGCTGTGACCGGCGGGCAGGTGAAGAAGAAAAAGACACGGCGCTTTCCCTGCCGACTGTCTGACAGCTCGGGAGCAAATATGAAACTGGCGATGGCAGCAACGGAGTGGACGAAAGCCAAGAAGACGGCGACTGAAGTCAGTCGTCTTTGTGCTGCTGCTACTGCAGCCGAATCCAAAATCCCCCGCTCAAACGACGCCCGTTTTTAACTTTGTCACTGTACCAATATTGGCCACGCACCCTCACATCTGAACAACAGCATCCCCCAAGGTTGCTCTGCGGAGCGGCGCGCACCGACTCTCCACCCCCTCACCCCATCCTCCTTTTTTCCTAAGTGCTGAATCTATCTTCTCCTCGCCGCCATTGTCATGACACCCCCAATAGACCCAGTGGCTCGGAAGTTAGTTGCGGGCAAAGTTGTGGTGAGAGATTAACTTTGCAGGATTAGGTGGGTTAATTAATAGATGGCTGCTGCTCATTGTTTTGCGCTCGCGCTGTAAGAAGCCACCCAAGAGAAGCGCTGCAGCATTAAATCAATTTCATGGCCCTTTTATTACTGAGGAGATAAAGCCAATATTTAGCTTTCAATTCTTCACAATTATTGGGCCCCTGCTTTGCCATGAGTGGCTGCGCTTGGCTGGGGACAAGGACACATCTGTTTATGAGCTGCGGAGGCCCGGGGGCCTTGGTGTCCGGACTCCGGGGAACTGTCCTCAGCTCCCTCCCTTTCCCCCTCTCCGACCCCCCGCCCCCCCGTCCTGGAGCCTGCAGCACGCAAACTCAGAGCTTCCTCAGGAGTGCACACAGAAAGGAAGAAAGATTAGAGCGCAAAGAAAGACGAGGACGGTCAGGAAATTCCCAGACTGTCCCTTTTGAAGCAAATGAATTACAGTTTGTCCACAAAGACACCAATAAACTGATTCTTTCACAAAAAAGCTTTTTCTGTGGTCATGTAAACTGTGCCTTGCAATACCATTCAGAACACCTTAGCTTTTTTTACACGGCAACCACAAAACTTGTTCCAAGTGCTTGCTACATGTCAAGCAGGACTTTGATCGGATTTCCTGAAATATTCACCAACTTTTAAAATTCTTTCGTAAAGTCCACAATTGTGGATTGTACAGCTAACAGTTGTCCTGTCAACAGATTTCTCCTCCCAAGTTATCTTGGGTTCCCAGCCTGTTAAATCAGGTAGACGGCTATTGCTTTGGAATTTATAGTTTTTCTTAGACATGAGACATGAGATCACTGATCTGAGATATTTTTAACCTAAGTCTGCTTTAAATCTCCACAACATTCTCCTTGATCTGTCTGCTGCGTTCCTTCGTCTTCATGATAGTCTTTGTTCACCAATTTTATCTAAAAAAACCCCAACTCTGAGGCCTTTTTTTTTTAGTGTGAATAAACTACTGACTGGTAGACTCTAGTCTCCAAAAAGATGAAGGTAGTTGGTTACACCAGATTTTGTTCAAAAATATCAGAAAAAAAAGAAGCTGAATACAAATGCATGCCACTTGGAGAAAATGCCAAAAGCCGTGAGTATTTCTCCCTTATCACGTAAAATTCCAGTAAAATCTCTAACAGCTTGTAGTTGTAAAGTGACAAAAGGTGAAAAAGTTCAAGACGTATGAATATTTTTACAAGGCACTATATCCTTTTCAAGGGTATAATAAATTTCCAGCTGCTTAAAAAACGGATTTCCATGTCAAAGCGCATAAGAGTCAATTTTCATGACGGCACATAAAACACACTGGCCCTTTAAGGCTGGAAAGTGGTATTTTTCTAAGGGGGCAAACCAGTTCTTTCTCCACCTGCACCTGTATTTTCTGAGTCTCTGTGAACCTGACTGTACTGAAGAAGGAGGAGAGACACAGTAGGGGCAATGTCAGTAATGATCAAACAGCACAGTGCAATTTTTGTGTCAAGGCTTCCCTGGATTTCTTCTTTTTTTTTTTTTCCTTGTGCCAGACTAGGTCAAAAGCTTTGTTTTCTCCATTACAAAGCTGTCAAAGCACTTTAAGAGCAAAATGATATTCAGCGAAGTAGAGAAAACGTGGTGGTGAGCTGGTCAAATTAATAACAACTGATACGGTAATATTAGAAAATACGTTTGCAAGCTGGCTTTTTGACAACAAAATTGCCAAATGCCATTTCCTGCACACATAGTTTCGATTATTTTGTTAACTCCTGCAAACAAACTCTCGAACTCAACCACTGCCATTCCCATACAGACGGTCTCCTGATGCAAACTACACATGTGTATGTACGCATATATATATATATATATATATATATATATATATATATAGATACATAGATTTGTAGCTCTGGAAAAAAGATACCACTGCACTGAACCCCACTGAAAACCTCATGGTCATTACACCAGATATTGACTTTTGAACTCTTCCTGAGTTAAAACTTTAGTATTGTTGTTTCTACATGAATGTGAACTTGTTTTCTTTGTATTATTTGAGGTCTGAAAGCGCTGCATCTTTTTCATTATTTTGACCATTAAATAAATAAAACATTTTGTGTGGATTTTTGGAGACACGTTGTCAGTAGTTCATAAAATAAAAGAACAATGTTAATGTCACTCACACTTATACCTATAAAAAAGTAAAATCAAAGAAACTGATCATTTTAAGTGGTCTCTTAATTTTTTCCAGAGATGTACCTCTCTATCTATCTATATATATATATATATACTTATCTGCAAATTCTTTCTGGCATATTGCCATTTTAGCCACAGACTCACTCTCTCATTCTATTACTGAGAAAACGTCAAGTTGAAAAGTTGTTGCATTATGCATCAATAAGGTCCTATTTATGTCCTACTAGTCTGACAACAGCTTGACTGATGTTAATGTAATCTGTACTGTTCTTTGGCCCCAAACTGCCAGCAGCAGCTCCCCTGTCAGTGACAAAGGAGCTCCATCAGTCACAGAGCACTCCCCTCATTTCTGCTATAAGGAGACTGTCAACTGTCTAATGCACAGGACAAGCCCAGGGACAGGAGACATGTCTACAGAGGCCATATAGATCAAAATGCTCAAAGATGGCCGTGAATTTGTAACACAAAAAAGGGGGGGGACAAAAAAGCCATTGAAGTACAATAAGTTGCAAACTATCCGATCGTTTTCTATGATTCAATTTTGGCTATAAGACATAAGTAAAAAAAAAAACCCTACAAGTTAAAAAGAGCTTATAGCAGAGACAGCCCTCAAACAGGCTCAGTATGTTTGGTTTTGGACTGGTCTTAAAAACAGTTGACGTGCTGGAAAGCCAGCGTTTTGAGCAAAGCTGCTTAATGCAGCAGGCTGTTTTTAGAAAAGAGGCTGGTGAACAAGCCTTTGAGCCCGAGGCTACAGTCGATCGCAGGGGCAAGACAGAAGGAGTGACACAGATGAACAGAGAAGAGCAAGTAGGACGAGAAGAAACGGAAGATGAGAGGGGACAAGTGGGCAAAGATGGAGGATAATGAGACACGCTGGCCCAGACACAGGTGCTCAGATCCTTTTTTGACAGAATGTCAGAAAACAAGATCACGTTAAATTATAAAAGGTGTTTCGAGAAGATAAAGAAAAAAAAATTCTATGTTTGAAAATGCTTGTCCATATAATTCTTGATGCCCTGTCTATTAGCACCCTAAACAAATCCTATAAAATAAATCTAACTGAAGCACATTTGTAATTTACACTTCACTTTTTAATATGATCCAGATATTTTAGTAGGCAATTCATGACTACTTACTTACAGATATGTTGACAAGTTTGTTGCAGATTGTGTAGTTAATTCAAATATCTATCGTCGGGCCTAATTTATCACATCAGCATTTAACATGTAGATCTTTTCAAAATGGCTCCTATTAAATGGTGTGACTTGCTCATTTTTTAATAAGCTACATTTAAGTAAAAACTGTGAAAACACATTAACAACAGTCAGTGTTGAGAAAAAGGAAGTTCTCTTATTTTGAAGAGCTGGGGTGGCTTTGTATGAAGGCTAGCCTGACAGCAAGACTTAAAGAAACTGCATTACTTAAAGTGGGCTAAGCTCTATAAATTGGGTTTGTTTGACATTTTCAGATAATTTCTAAACTAAATGCAGTCCAAGAAGAATATTTCCCCCAAAAAAGCATATCCATATTCTGTTACATTTGAATTACTGGACTGCAGCTAAATTATTGATGGGTTTTGCTACATATTGTGCCAACTGTTTATAGAACAGATCAGTGACACTGGGAACGATTCTCCCTCTGCACAATGTTTACCTCACGCTTTTTAAAGTTACCAAACCCAAACACAGAAAGAAGTGACAGATTTTAATGCTAAATTTGAGAGTGAATATATGTCAAACATGAGGCGAATGGCTTTTTTTCGCTATTTTTTTCTTTCTTTCTAGGCACTGTATGACACTAAGCAGGACAAGCCAGCGGAAATAAGTCTGTTGATAAGTCACAGCCGAGGCAGTGAAGCACACTGCCGTCTCCTCACAGGATGAGGGAAGCAGACTGCCAGAGACGGGGAAACTGACTCCACTTCACTTTTCTTCCCCCCCCCCCTTCACCAATAACCCCTGTTAAATATAGAGAAACACAAGGAGACAAATGAAGGAAAACAAAAGGACAGAAAATATTTATCAAAGTTACAAAAGACTCGAGTCGGCTTGTAAGACATCTTTTCATCTCCAGACTGACAACTGCCCCATTGTTGTCGTCTCTCTGTGCCACTTTGTTGTTGTTGAAAGCTTCTCTGGGTTGTTATCAAAGGCATAAATCAGAGCCGGAGAGAGCCAGGTGGCTTTCGTGTGAACTGCTGCACACATGGCCGTGTCTCACCTCTCCTCTGATCAGCCGAGGCCTACAGTATACCCTGTGATTTCCTCTCACATAAATAATAAAAAAAAACAACAACATGGAGGCTTGGAAAGGAGCCAAACCAAGAGAGAAAGAGCATTTACATGCACGAGCCTAATTCAATTAGAACCAGACTAATGCAATATGCATATTATTGCGACCGTCGTGTAAACACCTTAACCAGGTTATCTTACTCACATTAAGAAGCCTAATCAGAATAAGCATAACTCGATTAACAGAGCTGGTTGCTTGTCAATCATTCAAATTAATATTTCCGTGTGTCTGTTGGTGTTTGGATTCGGTCTGCGAGCCGCAAAGGTCACACAGGGAACAGGATGCTGTAACAAAGGCGAGGGATGATGAAGAAACTGGAAACAGCCAAACGAGTAAATTAGCAGAAAGATGGAAATGCTCCACGAAGTCAGTGATGCTGTAAGAGTCTGATCTGTGGTATGTCAGAGAGTCAATCAAAACAAGCTAGCCTCTAAAGAGATTCACGCAGGAGGAGAGACACCTGCTGACAAACTACGACAAACGTCGTTTCTTTTTCAGAGGAGCTACTGCGCAACGGCAGATACTGAACCGGTGCTGTATCACCAATCTAAATTAAATAGGCCACATATGGCGCCTAGAGAAAGTATTTATACAAATTGAATATTCACATTACAACTACACATTCAATTTATTTCCATCTAATTTTGTTTGGTAGATGAACACAGGATTTTATGGATATGTGTGAAGTGAAAGAAAAACCTCCATGCTTTTGTATTCAGCAAATTCTTCTCTACTAGCTTTAAGTATCTACACACTGACTGTGTTTTTTTGTTTTTGTTTTTACAAAACAGGTTAAGGATCACTTTCTCACTTTTTTCTCACATTCCCAATTCGATGTAATGCTGTACTTTGACTAAGCCGTTCAAAAACATGCCCTTGTAGCTCTGGCTGCATGCTTACGGTTTGTGTTGGTGAATCTCCAACAAAGGACACGTTTTCCTTTTTAGCTTCAACCACTTTCTGATCAATTCTGATTAGCTGCTGAGGAACAACAGACCCACAGAATGATGCTGCCACTAGTGGATCACAACAAGGATGATGCTTTCAGGGTTACCAGCAATTTGTTTTGTTATGGTTTTTTTTTGTGGCTGTGATGTGACAAAATGTGTTAATCCAATTCACAATATTTGACAATGAATGATCTCTTTAGAAAAAAAAAAAAGTTTCAGGTGCCCAAACTAAGCAAATTTCTACTAGGTCTCCACCATAACTCTTTAATTTTCAGGTTGTTTCATTCTGTTATTTGACCATAAACGAGCTTGAATGCTGTGTTTGCGTGTGCAACTGTGTCATTTCTTCCATTCTCTGTGCTTAAGCTGAGGCTCTCCCTTTTTAAAACCTGTGCTAACCCGTTCTGTGTGTAATGAAACTATTTGGCACAGTAATCCTTTGCTATTAAAGACCTCATGGCTTTTGATTGTGGAGAGAAATAGTCAATCACAGGAGTGGAGTTAGCTCGGAGCACGGCAAAGCCCGGCTTTGTGGCAGCTGATTGCCCTAATATCGCACACCTTTGAACAAAACGACGAGCCCTGGAAAGAGATACATTTGGTGAAGTTTCAACTGGGCAAGTGTACAGAAACAGCCTGGGGAAAAAAAAAAATGTTTGGTGTGTCAAATCATACCGTTTTATCCAGCAGAACAAAAGCATAGATGGACGAGTGAATGCTGTTAAAAAAAAAGTATCATAAGCTTACTTATTATAAGCTAATGAAGGAATATTTTGGTGCTCGTCAGAGGTCAGAGGTTAAGTTTGTTAATATGCAGACCAGGCTAGGATTCATTTAGTAAAAGAACATTGTTCATTCTCACTTTAATGTTGATTTGATGGTAGAAATGGGCATCTATCATCATTGTGGTAAGAATTTTGATTTACAGTGATAAATATGAATTCAAATTATTGTCTGAAGACCTCGAAAACTGACTGTATTGTCATTTTTTTGCAGTTTTCTTCACTGGAGAAATCTACAGAATCAATAAATAGCAATATATTTGAGAAAATGATTAACAGCAGTCAATGTGGGCAGTTTAGTGGTAATAATCACACTTTTATTATTTTGTCCTGAAGACTTTTGAAATTGGTCTGGTTTCAAAGACTAGTATTTGCTTTTTTTATTGTCACTTTTGATGCTATCAAAATAAATAACACAAAATATTGTGATGAAATCTTAAATTCATCTTGACCACCTTGTATTTAGCACCTAATGCAACCAAAGTTTTTTTTACCAAATAAAGCACGGATGTTGTTTCTGGGGCTCAGACGATGTTTCTGTGTTCGAGAAAACCTTTTCGTCTTTTGCTTTCGCTCTCCGTGGCGAGCGTGCCGCTTCTTTGTAGCTCGAGTGTGTGGCAGCATAGCATCAAAGAGGACAAACTAGGCTCTTTATTGAAGTGCAGCCACACTTTCGACCTCTTCTTTGTACTTCTTCCCGTGCACTTGAGTATAAAAGGAAACTGCTCCTACACTGGGGAACTGATACAAACATGCAGGCCCCAATATCGCCGTCAGCCACTCACGTGGACACGTTAAACTTAAAGGGGAGAGAAACAATAAGAGGCAAGAAACAGCAAGAAAACGACTGAACCGACAGCAAAAGCAAAGCAAAATTACAGCCATCTGGTTGTTAAAGTGTGGCAGGAGCCTTAACACCAACGCTGCGTGATTGTGACTTAAACAGAAAGAGACAGACAGTGAGGGGGACACAGATGTCTGACCTTGCAGTGGTGCTTATGTAATGGTCTGCTTCAGTGCATTTAACTGCAGTGCTGCCTTCCAACCTGGGCTCAGTGAAAGTAACACATCTCCGCAGTCCAATCTCCCCTGACATCGGCTCCCGACGCTCAGACAGAATGAAACGGTCCTGTGAGCTCCGAGTGAATCGGTTGTTATGCCCCTGCCCGGGTGGTCCCCGTGGAGCCAATCATACTAATTAAACTAGACTACCTAAGCCTCCTCTCATTAGAGTCCAAGTAAACAGCCTTAATTTTTTATGCATTTTAATGTCTGTCTGCTGGTTGTGGGGGCGGGGGAGGACGAGACAGATGACGGGGGTAATTTCAGGTCTCTTCAAATGAAAGTGGGTACATAAAGTGTCATTTTACCTTCCAAGCTAACTCTGCGCAGGTTAAACAGTTGAGCCTTTTCACGTTTTATCAGTCTGCAGCTACAAACTTCAGTGAGTAGTCAAAAAGTTTCACTTTGATCTCATCTGACCAGAGTATTATTCTCTATCACACCCAGCACAGAACAGGCAGTGATAATCGGAATGGATTCTGTTTACTAATTACATGATTTCTAAAGGGGAAATTGTGACTCTGGATTTTATTTCAGGGTATCAGAATAAACTAGGCTTAACACGAAAGCATGCTAAGTTTTTTTAGACTTTTGTCAGGAAAATTAAGCAAAATCTGCCACTTTCTGTTGGCCTGTGACACAAAATCCGAGAAAATATGAAGATTGTGGCTGGTAAGTGAAAAACGTTCAAGAGGCGCAGAGCTTTCTAAAACACACAGGCTAACAGAAACATTCAATGTTAGTAAGACTCGGAGGAGACGGAGCAGTAAACAGCTTTGCAGATGCGATGTCAAACCAAGCACTAAGACATTTCCTTCTATTTCGGCCAGCTCCGTGCTCTACATTACACAATCTAGCACTGCTCCACATACCAGGGGGCAGGCAGGGTAAAAATGTGGCCCGACCCAAAAATAGCGCCGCAACACTGGCTTCCACTTGATCACTGGAGCTGCAAACAATCTTTCCACATCAAGCGGAGGGATGCAGAGGGCTTTAAACCATGATTATGAGTAGATGTGTATGAATCCATATGTCAGTCCGCTGGGAAAAAGAGTGGAGCCGAGCAACTGGAGGGCTATTAGCACAGTCAGCAGGAGGGGAGGATGGAGGGATAGAGGGAATGGAGGGGGCAGCTGTGTGGAGTCCCAGCAAGCGACCGGCTCGCCGAGCTCGAAGCTCTCAAACAGTGGGTGGCATCAAAACAACAGACAGCAGACAGAGAGCGCTGTCTCACAGACACACATGTTGTCCTCTGCTGCTGCTGCTCTCCAGCAGTGTCCAAAGGTGGCAGCCGCGGATGTAGCAGGGCGGCTCGGGTTTCATTTCTGGACCAGCAGTGCAGCAGCAGAGGCATAATGAGCTTTAGTGTTGCCACTCTGCCTCTTACAGCAGCTCATCTTCCCCGCCACAGGAGCCAGGACTGCGGGTCTCCAAGGCCACAGAGCGTCTGCCTCGGCGTGCAAGGATGTATCTGCCGTCCCGGGGTGAGTTAAGACCTGGGTAAATGAGGTGAGCTTCCTCTTTCACCTCAGCGCTGCCGGTGTAAGACAGCAGAGGGAGTTTTTTTCTCATTTTTTTTTTTTTTCATAAAGATGGCCACCGACAGAGGTGATGCACGTGGATGTGCATGTGACCTGGGAGCTGTCTGCGCAGAGCAAGAGATGCCACACTGGGCGCACATGACACAGAGACAGTTAAACCAGGGCAGAAAAGGGTTTAAAAAGAAAAGCAGTGGTGGTACAAAACGTCCTGGTTAAATGCTGTTGCGCTTGTTGAATCCATCGCGGATTTCTTCTGTTTTTGCTTTTGAACTGCTAAATCATAAATTAACTTTTACCATCCACATTTTTTTCTTGGAAAGCTACATTCAATTTCACAAGCTACACCCAGGTCTGAAAATTGCCAGACTTGTATCTTTATCAGGAAGTGACCTAACTGGAACCTCTCTGACAACATAAAATATAATCAAGATCTCAAAAAACGCAATCTGAAGACTTTCAAGAACACAAAGCCATTTCTAAGTGAACTACAGTGAGAGCTTCTATCCACAAATTGAGGAAACATGGAATAGTGGTGAATTATGAAACATGCAATAAACATTAAAGTTTATCAGATGCCATCACCAAATTCATCAAGCAAATCTATGAATATATTGATCAATATTCCACTTACTACTACTAACCAAAATCAATTCTAAACAGGTGGCCCTTCAGGCTTGATTTAAAGGAACTCAGTGTTTCAGCATCTTTGCAGTTTTCTGGAAGTTTGCTCCAGATTTGTGGTGAGTAGAAGCTGAATGCTGCTTCTCCATGTTTAGTTCTGGTTTTGGGGGATGCAGAGCATTATTGAAACAGAACACCTGATTGGTCTGGAAGGTTGATACAATGACAATAGATCTTTATTTTGGTGCTATGTCATTCAGTGATTTATAAACTTTTTTTGTTGTTGTTTTAAAGTAGTTTTTTAAGTTCATTCTCTGAGCAACAGGAAGCCAGTGTAAAGTTGGATTCAATTCACAACAAATCTCTAAAAAATCCTGAAGTGAGGTAATCGTTTTGTGAGCTTAGTCGCAAACAGACTTGAGTTATGCAGCAGCACATGTACTGGTCCAAATGGGTAATAATTAGCATCAAGGATGGCACAACCAGCAGGGGATTTTTTTTTTTTCTTTTTCAGGATCCAGGGAGTTCTGGGAAGCTTTTATGTAGAGAACTGCTTTATATATATTGAGTTCAGTAAAAAAATTTTCTTCAGGATCAAAAAGATTAAAGTGTGGGAAAAAAAAAAAACTTCAAAGAATCCTAATCCTCATATAAACATATGATATTCTGTCACAGAGCTTATTTGATGCCAGTCATTTGGCACAAAATCAGTGCTGAACCAGATCCGTTCTGCTCATTCTTCCCGCCGGGAACTTTGGTCTCTTTTATTCGCACTGCCTGGGATTGTCCAAGGATCCAGGATTTATGGACCAAAGCAATATGTTGTATTTATAAAATGACAGTAGTTGCTTTTTCCCTGGAACTTTGTGTACATTTGTTAAATGATGACTCACAGCTGAACTTGACGGAGAGAGTCAGGAGGACCAGCTAGCTGGACGAACTGCAGTGAAGAAAGTCGTCGATCAAAGATGGACGCCCCCATCACAGCGCAGCCTTCACTTATCGGCTCAGGTGATATACAGACAATGCTTATCTCTGAAACCATCTTCAGCAAGAATCAATGTTACAAACTCCAAGTACTCCAGTGTGGAATCCTGGACTGATTTAATAGATACATTAAACAGGAGCTTTCAAAGTAGGAATTCTAGAGTAAAAATCTACGCTTGATGGTGAACATACGGGAGGAGAAGGGGGAAGATTACGGGAAGATTTACTCTGTGTTGATGTCTTTTCAGTTTATTAAAATGTTTAAAAAGAGTTTACAATATGATGTGTTCAAAAGATGTTGAATACTAATTAAAACTCTTAATATAAACCTAAGTGACGAAAAAAAAACATTCAAGTGTGACAAAAAAAAAGAGAACAGAAAAAAATCTGTTGGAGAACTTTTTTTTCCTTCTTTCATGGCACTGTATATAAAACAAAGCAGGTAATAGAGAACAAAGCCGATCTTGCAGCACGGTGGATTTATGACTGCGCCCACAGAAGAAGAGAGGCCACGACCTAGAGTGCTGTCCACTGACGTCAACCGTGAACACTCACCGCTGGGAATGGCGTCATGGTCCCGCGGAGCTCAGAGAAGCTGCATGCGCCATGTGTGCGCGCGGGCTGCAAACTGTCAAGAGAAGCGACCAGGAAAGCACAGAAAGTCCCTCCGCTTTTCACATCTTCAAAAGCGATCCTTAAGTGTCGCCTTCGTGTCTCTGCGCTTTCAAGTGAGCGAGTCCGAGATGTACTGTTGCGCGGCCATTCGAGTGTGTAAGCTCACGCTTCCAGTCGTCGGGCCCTATTTTTAGGCCTGCGACTCGCGGAGTGGCCCGGCCTCCGCAGACCCATCGGGCTAATGATCAGCATCGGCAATTAAAGCCAATCTGTGAGTCAGTGTGGCATCAGGAGGGCCATCTGCTTCCAGCCCTGTAGCACTCACTCCGGCCTGTGGGACCACTTGCTGGGGTCACAGCTCACCCAGCTTGCAGAGAAATGGTCACGAGATCTGGGGAGCAATCTGCCGCGCTGCTCAAGATCAATAGAAAGCCGTTCTGATGGCGGAGCGCCGCGTCTCCCGAGTGCCGTCAGGAGCCAAACGGCGAGTGCTTTCTCGTGGAGGACAATGTTGCATGCAGCCATGACACCAGGTAAGCTCCGTTTGAGCCTCAGGCCAGCGATTCTTTCCGCCTGCTCCCCCTCCGCAGCCAAGATGTGTAGTCAGTGGAAAATATAAGGCGTCTGAATATTCAGAGGGTCAGATCTGCTGATAATGACTCGGCGTGGCATCCCAGCACACATTAGCATCCGCCTGGGAAGTAATTAGCTATAGTCAAGACGAAGGACAAAACATCTATGAAAGATTTTTACTTTTAAAAATAGAATAGGGAGGGTAAACGTTTAGACGGCAGCTGTCTTTGTTTTGTTAAATATGACCTTTCTTTTCCTCTTTTAACTGGATTTAAAAACACTTCCCAAAAACAGAGAGCAAAGAGCGTCAGATTCCCCGTCCGCCATTCTTGCAGCTGTATCACCAAACAGCCACCGTTCCTCCTCACTCCTCAGCTTCCAAATGTGGTTTAAAGACTCGCTGGGATATCATCCATCTCAATATATTTCTATCTCCTTGCCGCAGACAGTAGCTAAACACTAGGAGGCTAGGTGGTATTTCAGGTCAGTGCTCAGGTGTGACCTCTGGTGGATTTATTAAATGCTTGGTTTGCTCTGCTCCTGTTCATAGGGTCCATTCACCCTTCAGAGGTAGCCACTATCATCTTCGTTGCGCAGGTCAGCATTTCTCCTTCCCAGCATGCCACCTGCTGAGAGGGTATTCCTCTCTGACAGGTAGAGTAAGGTTAACAGGTCAGCAGGTTTCTTATCACTATTATTTACAGCTGTATAGAGCCCATTTGTGTCTCTCAATGGTCGGACATTGAACTGGCTGATTTTCTTCCCTCTAGAAATGTTTTGCTTCCCTTCTTTCACTGGGTTGCAAAACGGATCGAGTCAAAAGTTTCAGTACCTCGATAAAATATTTGTACCCCTTCAACTTTTTCATATTTCATCATGCTGCATTTAACTTAAATGTATTTTTTGTTTTGATTTTGTATGATAGACCAACTCGAGAAGTGAAAAAGAATAATTTTTTTTCAAATTTTTTTTTTTTCTTATTTTCCACAAAAAGTCAGAGTTGATGGGATGATGGGTGGAGATAAACACTGAAGGCGGCAACAGACTCGACATTTGAGCCACTTTCTATCCAATCAGATTGAGTTTGAGCATTTTAAAAAAAAATAGGCAAAGATTTCAGAGTTTTGATGTGTTAAGCTGGTGGAGTATCGACTTAAGTGAGATGAATACAAACACACAACACATTTTCAAATTTTTTGTTGTAAAAAATTAAAATTGGAAAAAAAAAACAACAACATCCTTTTCCTTCCACTTCAGCTATGGCTGGAGCTGAAAAAATATTGGAAAAAAAAACTTGAAAAGGACAAAGATATAAATACCCAGCTCAGGCCGTTCGAATTTCTCGTTCAGCACAAAAAAGAAGCAGCGGAAACCAGAACCACCTACTGGGCTCAGTCCTGTTTGCTTTCACGCAGCAAAAGAACTCCTTTTCCGTCAGCCGGGGGGAAGATGGAGTGTGCCGTTCTGTCTTAGGCATGGCTGGTTGATCGAGACGGAGATACTGAACATAGAAGGATGGAGCCTTCTACTGTTCTTCACCACTCAGCATATCTGCCAGGGAACTAAGTCTGACGGAGATAAGGAGGAAGTCATACAAGGACGGGATGAAAAAGATGAAGCAACAAACCAGAAAGCTACATATATATATATATTTTAATGTTTTTGTATCTCCTTAGTCTTAAGGTATCTACTAACCCTGCTGCTAGTCTTACCTCTGACTTCTCCAGTCCTTAATTATCTGAGCCTCCTTTCTCTTTACTACTTAAGAAGCTGACTCACTGGACTTGAGTCGCTGTTTGCCTGTCAGGACATCTGAAATAGCCAGATGACTTAGTGTTTTGTCTTTCACTCACTCGCTCTCTCCTTTCCTTCTCCCCCCTATGGGACTCCACTAACGTCTTCATCCCTGTCTTTTTTTTTTCCAGAGTGGCATAATGACCTCCTAGCAGCAGCCCTAATGGAGCCATAATGGTCATTTATGCCAGGGGAGGCTCAGAGGGCACGGTTGCAGAGGCATCGAGTGGCGCAGGGAAAGAAAAAAAAAAAAAAAAAAATGTCGGAGTGGCGGAAAAGTCCCTGTTCCTCTTCCGTCGCCTCTTTTCTCAGTCTTTGAATGAATGCGACGTTTCTGTGTGTGCACATTCAATTGTGCACTCCTGCGCGTGGAATGAAAGGAACCGATACACGACTGGTTAACAATGGGGGGAACACAATATGAATGTATGAGGGGTGTATGGCTGCTTTTCATGTTCACTTCTACAGCTTATTCACGAGCATAATGCACATATACACACTACATTTTCTTTTTAATTACATTTCCCTCAGACAAGCTACTTATTCATGCATACAGCATTGAGTACACACAATAGGGTGCGCTGCCATTCTTAAACCTCTTCATATTTCTTCTTCTATATTTGCTGCCACAGCTGGGAGGGAAGACACTATACAGAAACTTTCTGTGCATACGCTTAACTATGCAGATATTGCTAAGAAGAAGAAGAAAAAAAACACTTTCTGCCCGGCATTTGCATTTTTATTATGCACAGCACACCCGGGGAATCTTCGCCGTATCCTGTCTTAGTCTAAGGTAATCTAAGACGAGTAAACAACAGAGGAGTGTACTGTAATGTTGGGATTAGACAGTTTATTTCTACAGATGTAACCGCGAATCCTTTAATCAACTGAAGTCCTCCAAAGCAGACACCTGGTTCAGACGCAGCACTCGCTCTCCTCTGGGCGCCGCCAGCTGAATAATACAAAGGCACATTTATCAGCAAACTAATGCTAATTAGACCGCTGCATAAAAATAAGAATAATGTACAGTAATATCCCATATGCCTTGTCAGCTCCAGCTCCCTCTGTTTTCCACCGGTGCTCACAGCTGTGCTTTTTTTTTTTTTTGGTCTCAAATTGGTAACAAAATGGCATCCTACCGCTCTGATATGAGAATCAGACGCAGCTCTCCACAGGTGGTCATAATGTACTTTGTAATCTTCTGCCCAGATGGAATAAAAGAAAAAAAAAACATCAGGATGATATTAACACAAGGAAATATACATGATGTTAAGTTAAGAATGGTTTGTTCTCTCCAAACAGGATGCAGAAATCTCCGAGCCCCGACAACGCAACAGGAGGCGATGACGTTAATTTAAATCAGGACTGCAGAAACTCTCCGCTTCTAAAGCCGTCTGAAATTATTCTCCGTCCAGCTGGTTTTTCAACTGCTTAACATCGAGTTCGTGAGCGTGGCGCCGCTCTTTAAAGCCCAACAGAATGGAAGCCGGGGTCTTTTGTACCTCAATTTAATTCAATAACAGTTTTGATTTTAGGTTTTGCTTTTTGAAGTCAAATAAATTTCAGCTCCGAGGTCTGATTATTTTAGCTGAGCTGTGTGCGCGGCTGCTGTGTATTTGATTTTTTTCTTTTCTTTTTTTTTTTTTACACTTTGATTCCTGCCCCGGCAGCAATGCTGAGCTGTGTTCAACGCCGTTCGTGGTGAATGTTACTTTTATCTTATCCCTGGATTAATGCGGACATCTCTCCAAAGCAGCTGCAATCTGGAGTTACTCTCTCTGAGAACAGTTAATCCCCTGGTTTGGAAAACATTTTACATGCTGTAAATAACATCTTTTTTTCTTAAGCATAACAAATGAAGTACATGAAGTAATGAAGTTATTTCTGATTAAAGACCAAATTTACCAAGTCGGTTTGAATTTGATTCGCCCCCACTTAACCACTCATCGTTCTTGAACATTTTTATGGTCAAATTTTAACTCTTTTCCAGAATCAAATTTGAGAATTTCTATTGATTTTGGGTCTTTCAAAAAAGCATAATAACAAACCTTAATGAGTTTATAATACATGTTTTTACTCTGATCAGGGTTAAAATTTGAGACATGCAAAAACTGGTAGAATGGATAATCATGTAGCAATAAAAAAAAACTGTCTTAAAATATTCTAAACTGCATGCAGTAATAATACAACACTACAAGCATGTCGAGGCAAACAATAATATAAACTCTAGTTTTCTTTAAGGCTGTATCGAGGGTTAAGCATACATAAAAATAACATTACAGCATCAACAAAGGAAAAGAAATCAGCGCAAGGCTTCTGAAATGGGATTTCCTACGCATAATATAACAATCAAGCAAGTTTCTATTCTTAAAGAAGCTGTTTGATGAATAAAGAAAGACGGGTTCTCGATGCTCTTAATTTGCTACACGCCTCTTACCGTTTGTTATTCCGCAGCAACGGCAAACACTGCCGTTTCTCTTGATTGTCTACACATCCGTCAGACAGTAATGTCTGAAATTAAGTTTCAATTCAAAGTGAAGTTCACGCATTAGGCTGAAATTATGCAGTCACGAGGTAAACAGTGTGTAATTTGCAACAGTGCATATAAAAGACAACTCGGAATTTTAAAACGCCGCACGGAATCGGAAGAAGCTGTCGCCGTCAAACACTTTCCATTTTCTCTCGTCCTTACCAATTCACAGTATTAAAGCTAAAAAAAGGGGGCAGACATGGTTAAAACATATGCATTTTGAATATTTTTTTTCAAAAAGTATGTAAATAATTTGAAGCTTTATAAGAATAACCCTGATTTTTTTTTTTTTTTTTTTTATTAAACTGAATAGATATGGCAAGAAATGCTGGCAAGGCCACTCATGCATTATGTATGCTGCTAAACCCGCAAATATTTTACTGACACTTCATTCTGCCAGTGTGCATTACTATTTGTTGTGACCAGCAGATGTGTCATGAAGCCATCACACCTCCTTTATGATTCCTGCAGGCATGCGAGTCCTGCTACGGGAGAGAAGTCAAGTCTTGATCCAAACGTTCCCTTTGAACACATCCGCTAGGCTGATGATCATTTATTTCTAATCTTCTATCGCTTCATAAGATACATTAACACATCACACAGCTGAGGAATATAATCTCTGTGAACTAATCCTACATCTGCTAATCCTGCAATTTTAGGCAACGCCTTACTTCAATTCAGTTCGAAAACACGAGGGAAAAATAAATGTTGTAACTGATATAAGGCAAGTTTCTTCAAAGAGTTGCTGTCGATGCTGATGGCTGTGGGCAGGAAATATCTCCAGTAGCAGTGTGTTTTACAGCGATTCACTGAATGCCTCTGACTAAAGACATTCTGTCGTATAATAGTCTCATGAAGAAGATGCTCTGTAATGTAAATGCCACTGTTTTCACCAGCTTGATTGGTGATCGGCTAACGCGAGACTTTTCCAAACTGTAAACACATCAGGCACAACGCTACCAGGTTACCAACCCCAGTTGTTCCAAAGTGGAGAATACTACAAGGCAGCTGTTCTTAGTGTCAGTTTGGTGCTTAAAAGTATAAACGCAGAAGCTGTCACAAGCCACCTGGAAAGAAACTGGAAGCCAAGAAAAGATACCACTCCAAAAGTAGGAAATATACCAAAGCGCAGGGCATTCTGGGTAAAACCAACCAATGCAAACAGGCAAGTCTAGCACTAGTGGGAGAAATATCTAGTGATGGTAAAGACAAAAGAGAATTCCTACAGCCGCTAAAATCTGACGCCACTCCGTTTTTGTTTACATTTTACGAAGAAGGAAGTTGCAATCAGAGTCTTGGAGACTTTTGTGTTGTTTCCTTCATCTGTGCAGCGCCACCATAGGTAAGAGTTGAGCGGTTTAGTTTGCTTATAGATGCAGTGTGAAAGCGAATCTCACAAGTTGAAAATGGAACAAATTTGGTCCCCAATTGAATCGACTATACTGGACTACCAGGGGTGAAAACACCCTAAAATACTAGGATCGATTTTTTTTTTTTTGTTTAAAAAAATGTGTTAACACCTTATTATAACAGCATGAATGTCATAAAAGTTTGAATGCTGTTCCTATATCCGCTTATATTACAGATTTACAAGAGAAAATGGTCAAAGACTGATCAGAAATGGACCAGAAACCTCTGATCTGCTGGTGCCTGGATGTCCCTGTTGAGAAAGTGGACTGAAATCTACTTGCTTGCACAAACAAGTTTCTGACATGCTGATCTGAACTGATTTACATCAGCAGTTTGCATTATATTGATGATGCAGCAAGCAAACAGCTTAACTGAATGTTTATGATGCCCAGGACTGCTTGGGGAAAAAACAAAAAAACAAAAACATACACTAAATAAAATCAATAGGAAATACATTTTGTGATCAATGTTTGACATAAATGTCAGTTCCATAAACTTCTTATGAGCTGCTGAGTTTAAATAATGACTGACTCGGGTTCAGTGTGTGTCTCCTTCTGTTTTACCTTCTGCTTTGTACACTTGAACTGTTTGCTTCAGCAGCAGAGATGTCACCTTTGATTTCTCTTTCTCTCTTTAGGTTTTATTGAGTTTTTCTACTTAATTCACTGTTTCATCACTGATCAATGTTTTATCACTCTTTTATCTTGACAATTGTCTAACCTTTTTCCCCCCTCAGAGAACCCCTGAGGTTTACTAGGTGTAAAGAAAAAAAAAAAAAACCCCCCCACCCCAGAATGCTCTGAATGGCTGGCCACAATTTATGCCTCTTGGACGTCGAGCGCTTTTCCTCGGCACTGTTTATAAGCGGGAGTGTTTCAGAGAGGCTGTGTACAGTGAGAAAAAGATTCACATCTTCAGACTGAGGATGCTTTCTCCTATCTTCCCGAGGTGGGACACTAGTCAATATTTAGCCCGAGGTTATTTAATTTAGACAAGCAGTTTGATTCATACATTAAAATTTCCAATTACCTGTCAAGAGTTGAGCGAGCCCCGAGGAGGCTGTTTTAATCATACAGCTTTATCAAACTCTTTAAATTGAGTTTAACGGGGGATAGGATCAAACATTCTGCCTCAGGGAAGGTGATATCCCTTAATTTGGTGAAAATAGTCAACATTTTTGAAAATCCATGTTTGACTACTTATACATAATAAATACTTAGCACTGCTTTCCGTTTCTATTCCCTCTCTGTAGTGTGATCTAATTCATGTAAATGTTTCTGGAAGGACTGATAAAGACCCCTAAAGGAACAGTTTTATCCAGTTCCACTGAGAAGTGTATTTACTCTCATCATCTAGGTGTATATCATGTTAATTTAGGGTTTTTAAAAGGTGTAATTGTGGCGGGATTGTTTTTCCAGAATGATACAACAAACAAAATCAGAGTACGTTTTTTGAAAACGCGGACCCAGGTACACTTGGGAATCAAGCTAAAGCTGCAATCGGTGACTCTTTTAAGTTTTAGCTAAAGCAACAGTCTTAACTTTATTTAATGGACCACTTAGATTGTATAGCATCTTTGTAGTAAACTGAAAGGACAGACTACTGATGCTTCTACACCACACCGATGGCTCACAAAGCAATTACGCCACACAGAAAACCCAGACGTTCCAGAGTTTAAACAAATGTCACACAAGAACACGAAACTCGGTCATCACGACAGACCGGACCAAACAAAAACTTGTGAATTCAAGAGTCAACAACATCAAGAAGAGAATTGGGAATGGGAACTCTTGTTTGAGGAGAAACAATATCCATCCACGTTAAATTACTGGGAAAATAAAAAATAAAAAATCAGTCTGCTTTCCTCACCATAGACGCCTGGAGGAAACTGAATGCCCTTTGCCCATTTAGATCTGTCATGAATTCATCCAAAACAGTCCATATGATTGTAACCAAAAATGGCGAACACATCCAGGGCTGAGAAACAGTATATACTTCTAAATCATTTTGAAAAGGGGAAAATAATAATCTGCTCAGAGTTTGTCTATCCTCCTGACAGCTGATTTTGTGTCCTGGAACGTCTTTGACCAGTGACGGTAAACTGATCCTTCTAACCAACATCCTTTCCTCTGAGGACGACGGTTTGGGTCAGACGGTTGACACTTGGCAGCAGTGCTGGCAAACACACATGAAAGCTGGCTCTGAGATGGACATAGCTGGCTGAAATGTAGTTTCTGTAATTCCTCTGATGTCAGCCTGTCCTAAATTTACAGTCTGTGCTTAAAAGCCAAATCATGGGGAACCAACTATTTTAAATGAACTCTACTTTCCTAATAACAAGATAATGATCAGCCAAATAGCAAGCCAGAAGTTAACCACCACATTCCTAACAGCTACACCAAGTGAGACATTTATCCAAGGTATTAGTGATGATCTCTGGATTACAGATCATGTAGAAGAAATTTAAACATAGGCACTAAAATGTTGTGATTTAAAATAATTAAACTGTTTGTTGTTTACTCATTCACCACAAAAATAAATAGTTTAAATAAATCTTTAAAATCTTTAATTTAATGTGATTTTAATATACAAGATGAGTTTATGTGAACTCCTCACTGCCCTTCATCTCATTAACCTTCAGGCATAATAATGGACGTTTTGGTCCAATTGGACAACTTTTTTTTACCTCTGCAAGTGGACATTTTTGTCCTCAATGAGTTCCAAGGACAGAAAATGAAACTGACATGTTGGTTAAGGATCCAATTAAAATGATTTCCAAAGTCAGATTAATTAGGGATCAAAATAAATGATTGTCATACAAACTCCAGACCTGCGTTATGTACATCGACAAGTTATCTGTGCTTTTGTATTCTCCCGTTCCTTCAAATAATGTCGCGGTCAAGTCTAAAAACCAACATATGCCTCGTCTGCAGGTGGTCACAGCTGGACCCCCTGTCTTACCATTTCTGAATCCATTTCACAAAGAATATTACAGAGATCTGAGCTTGCTGCGCGATATTTCCCATTCTGTCTCATCAGTGGCAGGAATGATGTCTGGCATGGCAAACAGAGTAAGTGTAAGCTCCCTAAATAAAGCATGAAATTGACAGGATGCCTGTCTAAGTGAGGAAAGCACAGAGCCAGCAGCCCCCCGAAGACGCACGCAGGTACAGCTGCTCACCTCCAGGCGTCACGCCTCCCATTTGGACTTCCATTAAAGCGCCCGGCGCTCTGAGTCAACACTTTTAATGCAGAAAATGACTTTATTTTCCATTATAATATCTATATTTTAAAAAATCTGCCAACACAAAGAGCTGCCCGGCTTTTCCACCTCTCCACAGAGGAATTTGCATACATTGGGCTTCTAAAGACACAACATTTTTTTTTTACCAATTTCAGAGGCTTGGCCATGGTTGTGTTCAAGTGTGGGATAAAAAAAGTCTGAGCAATTTCCTTCGCCACGAGTCTGCTTTCAAAACCTTGTTGGGAAAACTCGACACGTAGCACATTTACACCCTGCAGATGATTTGGTGACTGACGTGTATACTGATGAAGATTTATGTCTCTAGATTCAAATGTGAGCGTACGGCTACGTGTGTGTCTCATTGTGCAAAACAGAAATTAGGTGCAAGGCACATTTCAGGAGACTCACCGGGGAACTGGTAGCTGTAGCTGGGTGCAAATCCAGTGTATCCACGGCCATACGTTGCCACGATGTTAGGGTAACCTTTGTTGAGGAGAAAGATGGAAAAAAAAAGTTAAGAAAAGAGCTAAACGTTACCAAATAATTACAGAAAACACTCTGTTATAGTGTGATAATAAATAATACATTGTACAGAGCGTTTCAAAAAGTGCCATACTTCATCTATTTCCAGATGCTGGATTGAACGGCGTTCAGGATATTCTTTAAAAATCTAATTCTGCTTTAAAGTTCTCCACAGCTCGACCTGCCTGGAGAGTTTTTTTGGTCTTCATGATGCTTTTGATTCGCTAATTGTGTCAAACGAGCTTTTGAAACTTTCACAGAACAGATTTATACTGAGACCAGATTACACACAGGGGATCTGTATTTAGTAATTAGGTGTTTTCTAAAGGTCATTAGTTTAATCTGAGTTTATTAATGGGCTTGAAAGTAAAGGGGGTGAATGAAACCAATCAGATTTTTACACATTTTTCTTCCAATCTAAAGTTAAGTGATGCATGTTGTTATTTTATCACATAAACTCCCAATAAAGAGCATTGAGAGTTGTCGCAATGACATGACGAAAACGTGGAAAAGTAGAAGAACGAATACTTTAGAAGGGCACTCATCCAGTCCAACGCAAACAATCTATAACTTTAGAGAATCCGAGTTAGACTGAGCCCTCAAATTCATTTAACTCTGCAAAAGAAGTTTTCTTATCACCCTTAAACAACAACATGCCTGAAATAACAGGGCCTCACATTTGGGACTGTCACACCTCTTGAATACAAAGTCTAGAGTCGTTTCCCTTGTTCGAAAAGTAGCAATAAGCAAGGAGAGATTTATTTGTGTGCTTTAAACCTAATAAAGCCTTGTTGACTGAAAAGCATTCTCTGTAAGCAGAGTTTAACAACAAGCAGCTCCCTCAATCACTGGTTGTCTTTCACAACTGCGTCAGCCTCTAATCACGATCATGCTGCTTTTGTTGCTTCGGATGAAGTCTCGGGGCTGCTGTCAGAGATCTCAGTGATTCATTTAGTCGGTAAAATTTTACAAGGATAGCTATAAAACTGGAGCCTACCCTTCTCTTTCAAGAGAGGAAAATATGATCATTTCAAATCCAACCATTACGAACTGCTTAAATTCCACACAATCTGTCAAAAATGCACCCATTTAGTCGACAACCGTCAGAACGGGTTGAGATGTTTTTCTGCTTATGCATTCTCGTCTTCATACGTGGTTTTTTTTTCTTTTTTTTTTTGGTTTACATCTTTATAGAGGCTGGTAATTGGGAGCTGGCGTCAGATTCGCTACGGTTTGAAACCAATGTACAAATACGACTACCCTTTTCTTTTTTAAATGGCAAGTTCATTTCCAGTCTTTTGTTAACCACAAGCTCTCAGGCATTTTTATAGCACCATGTAATAACATTTTATAGCAGGCTCCTGGAAATGATGACACCCATTTATGTTCCATCTTCACCATTGCAGAAAGGTTCATTTTTAAATATGGATAGATATTTTTTTTAGACATAAAAGCACCTAAAAGCATAACATTTAGATATAATTTAGTTTTATTGGTTGAGTCAATGTTGTGCCATTAATTAAAATGAAATTACACAATGTTTTTTTTTTCCCCTGGCAGATCTGATATAAATGTTAGCGGGGTCACCAGCGCCTTATTTTATGTTCATAAGCCAATCTGTTCAGAGAAACATCGAATGAGAGCATCTGGCTTTGGCAAAAACAACTTAATGGATTCTTTTTAAACACTTTTTTATTTTTAGAACAGGCAAGACACAGCTGGGGATGCAATGATCATAAAGCTAAAGCTTTTTGTCAAATAACGCCAGATAACCTCTCCTACCAAATCATAACCGGCGTTCAGACCTATTCACAGTGATGCTAGTAATACCGTTGTCGCAAAGACAAAAAGAAAACTTTTTTTTTTCTTTTTCAATGGGACACTTTTTTTAATCTATCCTGAAGTATAAACCTCATGAGATCATTTTCACTAAGCAAAAAAAACAAAAAACAAAAAAAGGCAATACAGAATATAGAAAGTGTGTTTGAAGTGCATGAAAAGCAAAGTGTGTCCATGCTGCTTTCTCTACAGGCGTTAAGAGGGAATGTCAGAGCCAGGTGCAACTAATAAAATGCTTAATTAAATCAAATGTTTAATTGATCATTATAGTAAGTGTGACCACCTCTGAAAAAGTAGGAATTTTTTTTACAGTCCGCTGGTCTGAAGCATTCAGGTGTGTCCACAGAAGGCCATCGAGAAAAAAAAAGCAGCAATGGTCTTAAAATTCACGACTGGTTCAGTTCATCAATGAGTTTTAATGACATTTTCTGACAATTGAAATACTCATCATTTTACACTTGAAGACACTCAAGGTTTTAAAGAACCACAGTTTTGTTTCTGTTTTTCTGTTTTTGAAAACAATAATTTTAAAAGTAAAAAATGCAACAAAAAAAAGAAAAAAGGATGGATACATTTTCTTCAACAGGATTTTGATATCTGTGGATTGAAAAAAATGATGGATTAAAGACAAGATGGAAACTGTCTTTTGGATCTAAACGATATCACTGGTGCTTTTAGTTTTTGCCTGTTGTGGAAGTGAAGAAAACACTGATTCAAAACCTTTATTTGTTTTTATAACTACATGTACAAATTTTAGTTGGGTTGATGAAAACAAGGCAGAGGACATTCTGAGTTAACTCTGAGTTGCTGGTGTTTTTACTTTATGTAGGTATTTTTTATACCAAGTGCAATGATTACAATGCAAATCCCACTACAATTACAATCAAGGTAGACTGACAAATGTTCACCGATTAAAGTGAAATCTGGAGGAAACTTTAAATGACAAAAATTCTGAGCGTTTCCTATTCGCTAAAACACACCCAATATGTGAATGCATAATTGAACTAAAATCTGTTCTGAGTGAAAGCGTCACCAATTCGAAAACGTATGATTTGTTTGGTCAGACTCGGATAGTGAGCATAAAACCTTTCAAATGTTGACAAATGTGACTCGACTGTGTTGTCTGTAAACCAAAGTCTCTGATGAGAAATCCCTGGGCGTCCCAACGAGGACAAAAGAGGAACTGGTGTCATTAGAAATATTTAAGAGCAGCAGATGCATTGTTCATCTGCTGTCATGATTCTTATTACGACCACAGACCAACCAGTTAATTAGCTGGACAGTTTTCAGACAGAAGCAGCTGTGGGCAACATATTGGGAGAGGATGTGAGGGAGCAGCCATCGGATACAAGAAAAACAAGAAATGTGAGAGGAGTGAAGGGGTGAGTTAGTGAGCCAGCGTGAAAGTCGCAGAGGATGGGAGCATCATCAAGGGTAATATGAACATAATTAACCCTTCTGATTATGAAATGTGTGTTAGTCTTTATTTGTTTTCCTAAAGCCATTACCGCTACCAATGATTTTTTTCTGTACTAAACTACTGGGAAAGGTGCAGTACTTAAAGGTGCAGTATGTAACTTTTATACACTGCTCAAAAAAATAAAGGGAACACTCAAATACTACATCCTAGATCTGAATGAATGAAATATTCTCATTGAATACTTTGTTCTGTACAAAGTTGAATGTGCTGACAACACAATCACACAAAAATCATCAATGGAAATCAAATTTATTAACCAATGGAGGCCTGGATTTGGAGCCACACACAAAATTAAAGTGAAATGTTCCCTTTATTTTTTTGAGCAGTATATATATATAAAGAAGAAATGCGCCGCTCCCGACCAAAAAACAACCAATCAGAGCCAGAAGGAGGGTCTTATCGCTGTCATGCAACACCATGTACTTGCTGCTAAATGTGCTAATGGCGGGAAAATAACTTACTGAAAAGTCGAAAATAGCAGTTTTAATCATTTCAGATGTTTACTTGAAAACAACTATGGTGATCATTGCTGCTAAAAACAAACAAACTCATTTGCTACTGCAGCATTATTGCACATTTTCACTGAAGCAACCTTGAAAGAGCTTTAAAACACCTCTTTAACTTCCACACGGCTTTTTACAGACCAAACAGCAACCAGTCCAAATGTAGAAAACCTGAGCTAAATTGAATCACTGAGAGAAAAATAACACTTCTAGCTGTAAACCAGAAAATGCTGCCCAGACTTGTTTTTACCAATGTTTATCTTTTTTTGTTCCATAATTATCCTAAAAGGGAACAATTGGACAATGACAACAATGAATTCATTAGGTGCCAAACTCAAAGTAGTACTGGGTATACGTCCAAAGTAGATTATCACTAGAGAGGATATTGTTAATAAATCAACAAATGCTCAGATGACTTAACTGTCTGTATGAGGGATATCTTGCATTGGTTTTATTTGCTAAAATGATTATCATAGATATCAGATTGAACACAAAAGTAGTTTTAACCATCACAAAGTTTTGCCCCATTACAAAAGTAGCTTCAAATCCACTAAATCTTTTTAATCCACTTTTTAGACTTATGTTGTCACAAATGCTCCTTTACAACAAAAGTGTTCTATTTTTCAATCCCAATCAGGGTCTATTTGTTGTTCTCCATGTGCCTGCAGTGATTCTTCAAGTTCTTCCTCGCACCATCCAAAAATATGAATGTTAGGTTAATTAGTCACTCTCCAGGTGTGCAACCTCTCAGCAATTAACCACTGTAAATACACAGCAGCCCCCCCAAAAGATGGATGACTGAATGCATGGACGGCTTTACTTTATTTAATGCTAAATCGAAAAGACAGTCTCTAGTTTCTCATCGGTTTGAAAAATACCAAACAAATGCGATAAACATAAAGAGTGCATTTATTGTTTAGAGAAGCATTGTGAAATCAGCTAGAGCCTGGGTTGGGCAATTTTCAGCTTGAAGCTGCAGTATGTAACTTTTACCAAAAATATGTATTTGTTAAAGCTGTCACTGTCTTGTGACAGTGTAGTATGAGACAGATGTGTGAAAATAATTGAGCTCCCCTGCCTCCTCTGAGTGGTCCTGTTGCCGCCTACAAAATTGCCCCGCTCCCAGTCAGGAAGAACCAATCAGAGCCAGGGGGAGGGTCTTAGTGCTGTCAATCATGCTCAGTTTAACGCGTCCACAGTGATTTTGTGTTTGTTTTAAAATACTAATATATATTAGTAAAACCCTATTTTATACAAACTTCTCTCCCACACAAGAGGTAAATAATGAATATTATTAGAAAAATACTATTGAACTGTCTACTAGCACATGTTATTTATAGAGCATTTATTACAAGACCCCTAATGTTCTAGAAGTTTGCCCAGGGGTATGAGATGCACGCCTACAAGCACATTTCTGCAGCATAAAGGTGTCCATAAATGCATGAAAAATATATTTAGCATGTCTGGGCATTTTTCTGCGCGTATGCAGGATATGTGAATGTTCGAGTGCGAGCATGTGTGTAGGCTCTGTTCTGTATGCTTCGTGGGCTGTGCCAGCTGGAATCAGAAAGGTTGACCTTGGTCATAAATATCTAATCAGTGTTTGCTGTCCATGAAAAAGTTCAATTTATTCCTGACCCAATGGGAAAATGCCTCAGCCAGAGCCTCTCTTGCAGACAAAACGAAATTCAACTCTGAGAGGCGGTGAGGGGAACCTTAACCTGGTTTGGATGAAGTAGGACAGAGGCATCGCCTGAGAAAAAAATAAATAAATAAATAAGAAAAAAAAAACTGTTCTCATCATCTGCTGATGAGAAGTCATCACCAGGAAGTTACAGATGGATAGTTCTCACAAAAAAACAACAACAAAAAAACAAAAACCCTCATTGTTTGTTTGGTCTGAAAAGAACCGCGATATGGTACAATGAAAAGCCATCACAGCCAGCAAAGTATTGGATATTATGTGTTTGATACTGTCTTACTGTCAAACTGAATAAGTGCCTGACTGAAATTGTTGGCTCAAATACCACTGCTCTTGATTCTTCCTTATTTCAACATCTTGTGAAATGAAAAAGAAAAAAAAAAAAGAAGCAGCATAGATTACAAGAGGTAAAAGCAGAATTTGAAGCCATATGGATGCAGTGTAGAGAGGTTTTGAGGTACACTGAATGCATGCTGAAAGTGCCTGCATGTGTAAAATAGCAGAAAGGCAGCCGGGAAGAAATCGTAAAAGAAAGAAAAGGCAGGGGATAACTTGTTGTTTCACTTAATGAAGCTTGCTGCTGTGCCTGGCCTTGTGGCGGCCTCTTAGTGCTCTTATTTGCCTTATTAATATGCATGCTAATGTACCTATTTTATGGCCCAACAGTTCTGATTCACTTTAAAATCAATTATCCATCTGGTACACCCATACCTCGCGCAGGCTCAAATGTGTATTAATTTCAGCAAACATACATCGGCACAACACAATAAAGATAAATGCCTCGATTAGAGGCAGTAAACAAAGGAGCTGGGGATGGCTTTAATGAGATTTGGCACAAAAGGAGCTTACACTTTCTTAAATAATGAGCCTAGGGTCCCTTTTTCCAAATGCAAATTATATAAAGGAATGTTTCGCTGTCCTTGTTCCAATTTCATTTAGATAAGAGTGTCTCCAAACAAGTTGGCTGTTAATATTCTCACATGAGCACATCACTGCCTTTCTGCCTGGCATCTCCCAGTGGAGGGGGAAGAGTGCTCTCTGCGGCGCAGACACTTTAGTCTGTAATAAGTTCTGAAAAGTTCACTGTGCTTGTTAAATACGTCGACCAGATGAGATGGAGCCGAAAGCGGAGCCGAAAACGACAGACGCACTCGGCTGGACTCGTCAACTGTTTTACCACCAACAACTGTATAATCACTTTCAAAGAAAGGTCAGGCCTGCGGTTGCCGTGACAATTTAAGTAACTTTATGCAGAGAAATGACGAGATCAATGCATAGGCGGAGAGTTGATGGAATTAATTTACTGCCTTTGAGAGCACAACTACTGATGTTTTAAGTCGTTGCAGAACAAGGAGAGGAAGCGATTTTTTTTTTTTCTTTCAGTAAATTATTTGGTCACTGAAATAATTATTCTAACGTTTATTTTGTGACTTGTGCATTAACTTAAATCTTAAATTAGTTCTTATCAACAGTTGTGTTTTACATTAATGTTGTGCATGAGTACTTTAAATGCATCTTGAAAAGGTACAGATATGAAATGGCATGATATTCATCCCTATGATGAACATGTACAAACATAATCTGCATGTAACTTGGTGCGTATTTTCATAGCATTACATGTTGGGTTCCCTTTGTGAAAAAATGAGAAGAAATAGCTTAGATTTTATTTAAACATAAAGTTTGACAAAACAAGAGCTAATCAGTATTTTAGACTAACCAAATGAAATTGTCACCTGGATCATTACTGTAACAGGTTATGAAAATAAATGTAGCTATGGGTTAGCCATGCGTGACAGTTTCCCCCCCCCCTACCTGTATTTAAAGATATTACATGAATCCTTATTTAAAAAAAAAAAAAAAAACTAAACAACTACATTTTAAATCTGTCTAATATGTGGCAGTATCTAGAGTTGGCAAATAAAAATATGCAGGCGCCCTAGGTTTGAATCCATCTGCTTCATCAGGTGGGGAGGAACCGTTTGGAGAGCAATCATTTGCTTTTTATGGAAAAAAAGACTTTAAGTGATGGCAAATCCATTTGGTTTAGCCACACAATCAAATTATACGCATATGGAATGTGAACGACAAATAGATAGCCAGGTAGATAACTAGACAGACAGACAGATAGATAGCCGGATAGATGGGAGGTGAGTACGGGGGCAGGGAGGCAGAGAGTGCATCGGTGTTAAATAAAAAGGGACACAGGCATGGGCTGGATGGTAATGAAGAGGGGTGGGTCAGCAGCTGAGGTCCCTGTAGATGAGATCTCTCTCTGACATGTGTGTCCCCTTCATTACCCATTAAGGGGGGCACAGTGATGAATCCTTAATATGACATTACACCAATTTTCCTCTTCATTTAGTCTGCTAATGTGCTGGTCTGCTCCTATATGCCCAGGGGCTGCCTGTACCAGACTCAACCCGAAATAGACCACAGTGGCCACTGGTGGCACACCTTGAAGCAGCCTAATTAGGGGCAGCAACCACCTAATAGAGCTTTTTAGATGGGGTAGTTTACTTAGTTTGTTTTACAATAGGTAGAACCTGATGCTTGAATGAGACACGCGTCGGCTATTCATCTGATTTTCTTGGAGAGATGTCTATCACTTGCATTTTATTATGTTCTAACAATGACGTATTCAATAGATTTTACTGGGACTTTATGGGATAGATCAATAAAAAAGTATGATGCAAGGAAAATAACTCATGGTCTCAGTTTATAAAAAACAATGGTGAGTATTCTTACTCAACACCTCTTTACTCTGATAACTCTAAATAAAGTCCAGTGTGTCCGACTGACTCCAGAATTCAATAAGTAATTTTTCAGTCCCTCTGAGATTCAAAACTTCTGAGGCAGCTAAGGTTATGCAACAATTACAAGTAGTTACATAATTAAAGTGCCCCACAAGTAATTATTAAAAACAGTCACAATTTAAAGAATTAATCTCTAGTGCTCTCAGTATGGACTTAAAAGTGCTCAGTGAAATAAGTCCAGTTAATTTCCAGTCTTTTTGCAACATGCTCCATGTAGATGAAGCTGAGTGAATGGTGTTTTTGAGCAGAGAAGAACTGATTGGGGTTGATGTGTAGATGGCAGGAGCTAAATGTGAAAACCTGCAAAATATTTGAGGCTAGGGTAGAGGGTTCATCCTCCAGCAGAAAAATGACCCTAAACATACAGTCTGAGCAGAATTTACATGTGACAGAATGGCCAAGTCAAAGTCCAGACCTAAAGCCAGCTGAGGAACGGACACAAAATAACTCTGACTAAGTTTGAGATTTTATTTTGCAAAAATGAATGAATGGGAAAAAGCATACTTCAAAAGTTTAACAGCTATAACTGCATCTTTTTCCTTCCACTTCACAATGACGCACCACCTTGACTTAGGCTTCCACATAAACATCTCCATAAAATACAATAAAGTTTGTGGCTGTGATGTGAGAACATGTGAAACAGCTCAGAAAGTGTGTGCTTTACTGAATCCAACTCACTCAGCATGCCCATCCCCAGCATGAAGGCATCCATGGTGTAGGGCAGACCCCGGGCTCGCCCTCGCGTACCTGGCGGGAACATCACCTCCTTGGGCTGGGCCTTCTTACATTCTACCTATGTACACAGACAAACACACACACACACAAAGACAAACCATTAGACTGTGTAGGTACACAAGACGACAGATCTGACAGGGCTGTCTCAGCTCTTAAAGCTGGTTTCTGTCTGACTCACACACAGCTAGATGTTTTCCATGGGAGAGAGAGAGAGAGAGACAGGAAAAAACACGACTAAGTCAATCTGAGCTGCTCACATTTTAGAGGAAAGACTCCAAGGAAAACTTACAATCGTGCTCCTCCTGTATTAAAGCAAAGGTTATTGCTCCAGTGAGCATGTACCCGGAGCCTGGGGGAAATACAAGCTAAAGTCTTTTCAGAGTTTTGAGACATCAGAGCAGGAGAAGCTCCGTTTCTACCATCCTCTCAGTCGCAGACTTTTCTTTCTTAGAAGTTAAACATCATAATCACCAAAGAAGTAATAACTGCAACAATAGATGTAATTCAAGCAGCGCTTCACCCAGTAAAAAAAAAAAAAAGTTTTTTGTCTGCATTCCTAGAGTTGAAGTCCCCAGTGTCCCACCGCCTCATTCCACCTGCAGCACTCATCTCTTCCCTGCATTTATTCCTCTCACTCTGCCTCTCACACACATATACAGGTTTGCTCATTTTCCCATCTAGCAAGTCTGACATCCCCTCCTCCTACATAACACATATCAAATGAGGGATGTGACAGGGGCAGATGAGGGGAAGAAGAAAGATGAGAGTGCTATTTACCACGTATCCATCCTATCTGTAGGAATTACAGCAGCTGACGGCGTTGCCTCGGCCCCGTGTCTCTCGGTTGTTCTTTGGTAGGCTGAGTCCGTTCACCATCCTGCACAATCTATTTGCTCCACTGCCTGCTTGGCATCAGCCTGTCCATCTGTTTGTCTGTTTGCCTCCTGGCTCTTGCCCGCTTTCTCCCCACTGCCTCCACTTAAGCGGGGCTTTCTCGGCTGCCGCGATTCACATGTCATCCCGGCCTGCTGCACAAAGACAGGCTCCTGCACCGGTGCAACGTGCGCATCAACTGAAGGTATAGCTCGGCACCCATATAAATAGGTCTGCAGCTCCTGACAGGCCGGTGGTGAACATTATTATTCACACACAGAGAGGCAGGCGCAACATGCTATCGCAAGTTGCCAAACTGAAGAAATACTTCATGCCTTGAGAGGTTTTCCGTGCCGAATCGATAGAGTAACAAGCGCCGTACACTACATCCACCCGAGAACAAGACATGTAAAAGGAGAGCGCTAATGAAAAAGGTTTCTATCACAGAGGGGGAAGTTGCTGTGTTGCAAAGCTGTGATTTGTTGCTGTTAGCGGGCCCCTTTTATTTGAAGCAGACCGACTAAAGTACACAGTTCCCTCAGCCACTTTGTAGCTGTCACAGCCACTCTGGCCTCCACGTTCGCCTGGTGCGCTTTGACATTGTGCTGAGGAGAACTCAGGCGCTCCCTATCGTCAAGAGAATGACCCCCGGCATGGAAGCGGGAGCCGGCTGCTGGGACGAAAGAGCGTGTTGGAAATCTCAGCGCGCTGCTGGGATTTTCATATGTTCACATGGCTGGGTGACAAATACGGTCGAGTTCCGCCCACGCCGCAGACGCGCTGCTGTCTGATCAGCCGTCCTCCTGTAACCCCTGCCACTTCCAGCGAGTTGGACGCTCAGGTGGCCTGCTGGGAGTTAAGACAGAGCCCCGCGTGTGAGTCATGCCTACATGCTCTCAGATACGAGTCTTTGATATTCAGAGCGAGGGCTCCTTGTCATGGATTTAAAAAAAAAAAAAAAACAGTCAGAAGCCAGGATCTGTGGTGGTGTGAGCGCGTGGGTGTTCACCTGCATCACAGACAGAGAAGTGTGTGTGAGGGAGGCAGGCAGGAGCTTTCAAGAGTCAGCTAAGTTAAAGTAAAAAAAAGGGGGGGGAGAGGAGGAGAAAAAAAGGTAGAGAGGACACGAAGACAATTCAGCGCCTGTCAATGAAAAGCTACAAAAGGCTCAGCAACTGTGAGGGCGAAGATTCAAATTTTGCCAAGTGGAAAGTTTTAGCGGCTGAACCTTGAGCAGCTTAAGAACACCGAGTGTACAGGTGTTGGCTTAAAATATTTCCAAGAATTATGGCTTGCTGAACTCTCAAGGACTCTGGGAATTTTTTTTATTTTTTTTTTAAAATATTTCCAAGAATTATGGCTTGCTGAACTCTCAAGGACTCTGGGAATTTTTTTTATTTTTTATTTTATTTTTTTTTTTAAAGTCGTTGCAATAATGTGTTGCGAAAAGCGTCGAATCTGAACCCACAATACAAACATCAAGGTGGCATTGTGCAGTGTGTTTGCCCTGTTGGGAAAGCCGACACCCCATTAACCTGCCTTGACTTTCTAAAAATTTAGCAAAGGCAAAGAGTCTGGGAGCTGCAGGAGCCTCAAAACACACAGGTACAGATTTAAACCTTTCAGCCGTGCCGCGTTCACAAGTTCCAGCTATCTCAACCTAAGTGCTTCTAGCATAAACCGAAAGGGTGCTTTCTGTGCTGCACTGATATACAGCAGTAAAGCTAAAACAAATCTTTTCATTAAGTTATATCAGCCACTGCCTATGACTGCCTGCATGCAGGGGAAAAGCCTCCTATAGGTAAGGCGTTTATTGGAGCAGATGTGTTGGTTAGACTTCGCTACATATAATTCAACTGGAGGCTTTAAATGATGTCTGAACAACTTGCAACACAGTTTAACAAGGGTATAAAATAATCCAAGATGGCATCAGGCCCAAAACCAGTGTGTGGTATAAGGGGACAGATGTTGACATATAGGAGTCAGAGGGGTCCCCTGCTTGCAAATGCATGATATTTAAAGCATTTAGTAATACACATACCAGAAGAGTCAAAGATTTTTTTATGCTTACTCTAACAATTGTATATTTCAGATATGGATGAAGAAATCTGATTTGCAGTATCAAGCCTAACATTTTGGGGAACATGTCCCTTGCAAATTGATTTTTATTTGATCAGAATTGGAGATGTGCAGTTTGGCAGTGTCGAGGATTTAGATCATTTAGGTTTTCAAAGCTGGTAAAACTTTCCATTTGCACTGTTCTTATGGTTTAAAGTCCTAAAGATCTGAAAAGAGAAAACCAGAGCGTGACTCCTCCTAAGTTTACTGTGTCATATCTGGACTAAATCCAGATAATGAGGCAGGGAAGTGCATAAAAAATAGGGAAATGTTTAGATATTGATGTCTGATCTTATTTTTTTTACACATACAAGATAAAGTAATTCACTTAAGGGTACACACCAAAAATGAACTCCTCTACAAAAACGCGTTTTCTTAATAATAATCTTAATCTTAATAGTAAGTTTTAGTTGTCTTTGTTTTAGTTTCAATGAAATGTTAGTTATAGCCATACACTAACCTGACATCTATTCATATTTGAATTTTCTATGTTAAATATCCATTTGTGTAAATAAATGTTAACTTACAGTTATTGTAAGATGTCTTCATTTTTTTCAGAAGTTTTGATACATAAATACATATTTGTAAATGTACACGTTTCCTAAAATATCTTCTGATTTCTTGTTTTTAAAATAGTTGTAATTTAAGCTAACATTACTACTAGCTAACGGATATAAGCATGGCCTAAAAAGCATGAAGGAATTATACAACTTTTGTTTTTTAAATTTCAGTCTTTTTCTTTTATTCTGCAACAAAAAGAAAAACATAATTTAAACCTTTATTTTCAATATGTAACATCATTTTCCCAGGAATCAAAGCAGTTGTTATATCACCGTTTTAAATAAAAACCATTAGATCACATTATATAAACACTATGGCATCCTGAGTAGTGGTATTTTTCCTTCATTTTGTCATACTGTGAGAATCTCATACATATGTGGTTCTCCGAAAGTTGGTTTTCTATATTAAACATTCAAGCTCTACACCAAAATTATTGCACACCCCAACAGGATTACTTTATGATAAATGTAATAAAAGCCCACTGCTGAAGAAATAAACAACCCTCCTTTGTTTTGACTGTAAGAAAGCTACGACATAGTGGAGAAGCATGCCAGATATGACCTTTTCAATGCATCCCCCATCTATATTAACCTTGTAGGTAGAACGGAGAGGTGTGGGCGGGATGGACTGGCAGTGACTGTCCTTCAGGGACCAGCAATGTGGGTGTGGAGTGCATCTGTGTGTGTGTGTGTGTGTGTGTGGAGGAGGAGGCGTACAGCTGCTATTAGCTTCACCAGTGAATGAATTCCATCAGTCGACTGGCAGACTGGAGAAAAGGAAACGGTGTGATTCATTTACTCCCAGCTGAACAGTCAAAACACACAGAGTGCATAGTTAAGGACTGTCACAGCACTGACTGGCCAATGTCAGGCCTGGTGAGGATGAGATTACAGCTTAAAAAAAAAATAAAGTTTCAAACATCGTCTAACACTTTGGCTTTTCAAACACACACACAAAAAAGGAAAACTAAAAACGATTTGCAACAACTGACATTAAACCTGAAAAATCAATGTTTTTTTTGACAAGATTTAAGACACAAACCGAAAGCCAGTGAGTTTCAATAGATCCTCTGGTCAGCAGACTCCTTGTTCTTTATGAAGACTTTAACCATGGTCAGTAAAAAAACAAACAACAAAAACAGGACAATTGAGGGATCCAAGATGTATGACGACGATGACAAGTTTTAGAAAAAGCAAAACGACGCCATCAATGGCGAACAATCTCAGACGAATCATTACGGTGACCATCTCCCTGCATGGTTACGGCATATAAGAGGTAAAGGATATGGGGTCATTTTCAGGCCATGTGCGCCCCGTGGTGTTCGCTCTCCCCCTCTTACCACGCTCTTATATTGCAAAATAATATTGTCGACATCCACACTAAGAAGCACATTCAGAAGTAGCACCATGATCATCAGGTTGATGTCAAATGGCCTCCATCACTTCCTCAATCAGCAGATTTGAACATCTCGGCGCTTTTATGGGACATCCTGGTGAGCGGAGTGCAAAGTGGATTTCCACTTCCTTCATCCCTCAAAGCTTTCCTTCTTCAATGAAGGGTAAACATCCAATTACTTACAGTCCAGGACTTGTAAGGCAGCACTGCATGAGGGACTTAAACTACTCCGAAGGGTGGTCCTTTTCCCTTATTAGGCACTTGATGTTCAAAGAATGTGAGCAACTGACACTTTTGAAAAATATATATTTTTTAAAAAAACCCGGAGGCCTGAATGTTTCTGTGCAGAGCTCTCCTTTACCACATTCACAACATGCTCAGTTTACAGCTGTTGGGACAGGATGTATGGCACTTATTTTTAGTGTAGTCATTCACAACTTCAAATGTTAATAGTCGTTCTTTGTTCAGCTACGACGTTTGCAGTCCTAGCAATTCACAAACACTGCTCATATTAATAAAGTACTTTGTTGATTCCATAGATTAGAAATCTTTTATACAATGGACACATGTGTATAGTGATATATCCTTCATCTTCATCCAAAAAAATTAAAGATTTGATGTTATTAGATAAGCAAATGTATATTTCTAGCCATATTTAACTTAGCTGGCATAGTTAGCCAGCTAACTTAGAGTCAAGCATAAGTTAGCTGATCCTGAAAATGTCTCCAATATCTCCTGTTAAGGGATGAAAGTTGTCAGATCCAGGGTTAGAGGAAAAAGCAATCCAAACATAACAACCTCTAAAACCAAGAACTATAAACCTGTCAGTGCGTTGAGCTTCATTTATTGCAACAGCCTTGTTTTGTTGCTCTGTTAGCATCACTGCGGTTTGATTTACTGATGTAAGTGCCAACATTTAGTCAGTACAAGTCAAAAAAAGTCACACTATTAAGTCGGTCATTTGTGGTGAATTTTCTTTGTTTCATTGAGAACACAAGGAAAGCACACCCAACTTCAAGGTTCTGATGTATACAGAATGTGGTCTTATCTCGGTTCTAAAACAATTTAAATCTAACCTTAACACACTGTAGCACTGAACATGTCATTTTTAATTACATAGAGACGAAGCCACAATAGGAAGGCCTAAGAAAAACAAAGTAACTTCCCCCAACAAAAACTCAGCGACATAACCTTCAGATTTTAGGAGGCTGCTTCTTTTTCGTTCTGTAAAAAGAAGCACAGGCCAATTTATATGTTAAAACTGTTTTAATGATCCAACTATAAACGCTACTGCAAATGCAGAATGTTGTATCATAGTTGACTTTACCTGATCAGACAGGCTGGTTAATTGGTCTTTAATAATTATGATGGTGATTATAATCTCTAAGGATTTGTGTGTCATGTTTTGCAACGCTCAGTGTATTCAGAATCGAGTCCCCCACATATTTTTGACTACAGGCTTTTGAGTTCAACATACAAACGCGGAGAGTGATTTCGCAGACGGCATTATTATTCTTTTGAAATTCATGATCACCAATTAGTCTCGTTCTGATTTTCTATTGGGCACAATAATCATATAGTGGAAAAGGTGATATTGTGACAGCCCAACTGGAGAAACACCTTCCTCCAGGCGATAAAAAAAAAATGCCGATCATAAAAGCTGCCAGCACAGGTGGTGATGCAGTGTAGGTGGACTTTTTTTTTCTTTCTAATAAAGACACTGAGATAAGGAGCAGAAATCAGAAGCAAAAAACCTTACTGAACCTGTACAGGTGTTTAGATTTTCTCAAGCAAATATAGCAAAGCCACAGGGCTTTTTGAACTACTGTCACTCCTGTAGGGATGAACTAACAACAGTTTTAAAAAACTAAACTATATACCTGGTGTAAATAGATCTGTTTAAGAACGAAAGGCTTGAGATGTGTGTGGATACGATATAGTTTCACACTTTATTTTTTTTAATTGCAATATACAGCTCTGGAAAAAAAAAAATTAAGATGCTACTGCAAATTTCTCCAAGAAGCAGGATTTTTTAGGTGAGCACCTGAACCCGACAGCGAGAGAAAAGTAAATGAAGGAAATGCCAAAATCAGGAATGTATAAGTTAAAAATATTATTATATTGCTTAAGGATGAAGATTATCTTATTTTCTTTGTGGTATTTTTGAGTAAATCCATCAATCCATCCTCTAATTGTATTACTTTGACTAATTAACTTTTATATCAGTTTGCTTTTAATGTAGATGTAGACAACAGTCTCTTTTTTATGTACCTTTTTATGACTAAATATCTCAACTTTATTAGGATTTTGGAAGAAATCCTCCTTGGAATTTTTATGTTTATCTGGAGTATATTGGTTTTGTATCATCAATGAAGCAATTACGTTTCCTCAATTCTTCATTCCAACGCATTTATGTACATTTCTAGTTTTGCCTCCCCATTTTTAAATTTGTTTACTCATTATTGTTTTTTTTTCTTCTTTTTTGTGTGTAGGTACGTTTTGTATTATTATTATTGTGTATGAAAAGTACTCTGTAAATTCTAAAATTTTAACAAGTTAATAAAATGTTAATTGCAGACTATAGAGAGAGTCAGTAAGATTTCAGTGCTTTTGAGTTTCAAAAACTGTCTAAAAAAAACATCTCTGTAGGTTACTCGCCTTTGAGCTGTGACATGACTTTTTTGAGATTACAATTTTTGTAGTTCAGCCTATTGTTTCCAGGAAGAATTTAATTTAAAGATGACATCACTGGTGAATACAGACATCTGATGTGTCCACCGTTGTGAAACAGCATACATACTCCTAGAAGCACTTATCCAGAGATTCTCTGACTACTTGGCAGGTATGCTGTTGCAAACATCTTTAAGAACTTGTCACAGTTCTTGTGTGGATTTAGGCGGTCCCAGCTGCTCCAGTCTCTCCATGTAATCCCAGACTGGCTCCATGATACCAATAGAAAGCCTGTGTGAGGGCCAAACCATCTGTTGCATGACTGCTCGAGTTTCTAGCCACTTGAGCGGATTTTTTATCTGATCATAGCTGTTTGGCTTGGGTCAATCGGCACAATAGATTTTGGGAAAACAGATACGCCCCATATGGGTGGGAATTATAAAAAATAAAACAAAACAAAAAACAAGAGAATTGTTTGGCATGTCTAACTTATAACTCAGAAAGAGAAATAAACACGTACAGTTTGTTGTTTTACTGCAAAAATATTAGAATATTCTTAAAATGTCTAAGAACATTGTGTTTAATAACAATGTAGAAGCACAAAGGCTCAGGCTTATCATAAACTGGAAGATGTTGACGCATGAGTATCACTGTTGACTGTAAAGCAAGTAGACATTGACATTGCCTGAGGGGGTGAAAGAGCCACCTGCTCCAAAGCTGGAACAATCAAATTTAACTGAAATCTACAGTTTTTGTGGTCAGAAGACACAAAAATATGGATTTTTTAAAATGAGAAAACAATATCTGGTCATGGTGAGGCACGCTGTACCACCTGCCAATCATGGTGGTAGCAGCATCATGCTAGTGGTCTCAACACTGCATTAATGAATAGTGAGAACTTTCTTACTCTTCTCTTCATTAATCAACATCAACTTAGTCAGTTGTTCCAATCGGTCCATGATCTCAAACACACCAAAACCGATTTTGGAGTGGATAAACGAGCTAACCACAACGCTTTGAAGACATGGCAACTTCACCTTATTCTTACTGAAACTTGATTGACTATATAGTCAAATTATATTGAGTTCTATTATTTCTGTTAAGTGCAGAAATGTATTTCTGTCTCTGAATATACGTTTTCGAACACCCTCACGTTATAACACAATAATGTAATGTAGACGTGGTAATTTCATCCAGATTGTATTGTTAGGCTTCACTGACAGCAAAACTCAACAGTAGGAAGAGGTTACCAACCCACAGAAACAATAAACGTAGCATGTGTATGCAACATAATCCTCACATGTATATAAGATTATTATCAGAGCTGTACACTATATAATCATATTTGTACAATATAACTATCAAGTTATAAAGTGATACTGTTCAAAAACTTATCTTCTTCCATATGCTTCTGTAGATAAGAGAAGTGGAGAAAAATGTGTGATATGGCGAGACTTGCTGAATGACATTTATCCAAACATCAGTAGTGTGAATATCTTACCTCGAGTGGATTCCAGAAAATCCCACAAAACACACTTATAAAACTATTTTTATGAAGCTAAGCAAAATACATTGCCGTCATATGATGTAAAATCATTCAAACTCGATAAAATGATTCAGGTAAATCACAAACAGACCCAAATTAATGGCTGTTTATGTTTATGAAAACCTCTCGACCAAACCTCTGTGTTTTAATGATTATTTGTTAATGTTCCAAGCTTTCATTAGAGCTTCTGCTAAGAATTTCAGAACATTTTATGTTCAAACAATGAAGAGTTTTGAATAAATGCCTGGTTTCCTTAGTATTAAATAAGATTATATGGACCATTCGAACCTATTTGACGTCATTAGTACTGTAATTGTGTATCATGTCACAAAAGCATTTTAAACTACTGAAAACCCTACCTAGAAATGGTTTTAGTGGTGATTTGCTATCTTTGAAAGTTTAAAATAACAAAATAAAAATGATATTGAATGGTTAGACTAAAAAACCACCGTGAGTCCATTTTAATGACCCACCACTCGCTCATCAGAGCCAAAACTTGATTATAATTATGCAGTATTATTAAGAACTAGCTGCACTTCCACAACAACCAGCTGTAGAGTGATTAAGGAACTTGTTTCCTCAAGAAAACAGAATTTGCAACTTTCCCTCAGCTGTCAAAGAGACTTCGTTCCCTGTGGTATCATATATAGACATTCACATATGTGGAGGTGTGATGAAAAAGCTTTGAAAATATTTGAAAACTGTCATCCCGCCCTCTATCTATTGATTTTTACTCCAAAATATTTACTAGTTTTAACACAAGGATGGAGGCTGCAGAAGCTGGAGGATGTTTTAACAATGACAGAGCCCCAGAGGAGATAATCAATAGTTTTATCACATCCTACATATGCTAAAGCGGGGCGGGCAGAGAAGCCAAAGCTGCTGATGGGGGGGTTGAGTTATGAGATTCTTGCAAAGCTGCACCCTGTTTTTAATTATATATGAGACAGAATTCACAGTGACAGAGAAGACGTGCCCCTGAGAACGAGGCCTGGGTGGCACATGAACACAGGGGGCTGACCAAGTCACTTACAGGTTCAGTCACTCACATCTGAGTGGGCCCTGACCCACTCCACCAACGGAGCTCTTGAGAGGAAGGACAACGAGAAGGTGGGCTGTCCTGTACGTCCACAACCTTCCCAAGCGGGGTGGAATTTCTGTCGACATCAATTATTCACGAGACCATCTCAGATAACACTCATGGGCAGGATGGATGAGGTCTATTTCTGTAGAGTACTTCATAAGGATGAAGACAGGGGACATTTTTTACTTTGTGTGCTTCAGTCAGTGAATAACCACTGCTCTATGACGAGGGGTGGGGGGGAGAAGAAAAAGGCTTTAAACACAAATTCTTTTCCCTTTGCAGATGCTAGAAAATGTCAACACCTTGTAGAAGATCTGAGCGTCACATTTATTCTCTGTATCCAAACACCTTTAATGTGCTGTAGGTGTTATCAGGAGGGGGACCCTACAAAGGCGACAAAAGCTTCAGAAAACTGACCCTGGTAATATCCCTTCAACACAACACCAGCTCAATATATTCCCATATTTTCTGCTAAGTCTCCCTAGACTTTATCCTGACGGTTTAAAATATTTCTTTGTGTGCTGTTATTTATAAAGAACATAAAGGCTATAAATAGCACTTCTGGAGCCAGGTGGAAGATGTGAAGCAGCAGATCACAGATACAAGCAGAGACATCGGGTGATTGGTGAAACCCTACCCGATCCGTGAAAGCACCATGTCTAATCTCTTCAGTGTGGATGTTGTTACTGAGTGAAGAATACACAAAGTTATAATTTTTTTTTTTTTTTTTGTATTTTGGAAGTGTTTAAAGTTAAGTCAGAGGAGACAGTGATGGAAGTAGCTAGAAAAAAAAAGACAGCCGTATTTTCTACGGCGATAATGACTACTCACTGCAGAAAGGCTGAAAGCGTTTCACTATATTTTCCTACATTACAGTTCTTAGAGATAATTCAGGATTGGCTGAGCTCATGCATCTATATTTACTGGCAGTCAAAACTGTAAGCGGCTCTCTCCCATCCGTAGTAGTTTGTTTTACACCTCATAAAGCCCTCATTAGAAAATGTTGACTAAACGCTTAAAGTTGTTTACGGTCTTACACTCTGTGACGCAACCCTGGGTCAGATGTGTAAAATGAGCCACAATGTTGTTGGCAAGAAAATGAGAGGAGGTGAAAACAACAATAAATTTCACAACTTCCCTCCCAGCCCTCCCATGTCACATAATTTCAGCTGCTGTATATTATCAGGACACAAAAGGCTACTTACAACTGATCTCAATGAAAATAATATATGTTTTGGCAAGCTCTACATCAACAAGTCCCGACAAAGATCTGAATTTAAATGAGCTACTGGGACTTTCTTTACCTTTGTGTTTATCTCTGATGGGCAAACAGGCTTGTCTTTTCCATTTTTCCAGTTACTCTCATGAAAAACAATGAGGTGTGTGGACCTTACTAATAAAAACAGATATGTATAATCATATCTAATTGGTTGTATTTTTATAAAATGCAACTACTATTACAAATGCCATCATAAGGAAGTGGGAGAGACCCCTGGACAGGTCACCAGTCCATCACACGGTCAGATCAAACATGTTTCATGTTTGTTCTGACCAATTTTTCAATTTTTGGCTTAACTGTAGTTAGATAAAGCTTGAACATTATCTAGTGTTCCAATTATCTCAAAACACAAATCAATCTGGTTTAAGAATGGATAAAAGTGTCTTACATTAAGCCTCTGGAATGATTTCCTCCAAAGCTGGGTCCAAGCAAAAAAACTAAACAAAACAAAAAAACAAACAAATGATACCAATTTAAAGGAACTGTGCTACTTCTGCCAAGAAGACTTGTCCAATTTCCAGCTAGAACTTTACCAAATCCTTGTTGATAGCCACAGAAAGTGTGTAGTTGTGATCCAACTTAACATGACTGACAAATTTTAAATAATAATGGGGGTATATGTAAATATTTAAGCTTGGTTTTGTGTCTTTTTCTTTCCATCCTGTGTGAATTAGAATTAAAAAAAAACAAAAAAAAAACGTGTGCACTTAACTCTTTCTTGAGGTATTATCATTTCACCCTGAAAAAACCCAGCTCAAATAAACAAAAACAATCCCCAAATGATGATTACAAAATCAACACACTTGATGAATGGAAATTTATTTCTAACCGCAATTAAAAAAAAACTAAAATCATGTTACATCCTGAATCAGAAGAACCAGTGAATTTACTTGTGACATGCCAGAGACTGCAGGAGCTATGAAGTTGGCTTGACATTATTGCCTTGTGTGAGTTTAAATTCACTCGAGCAGATGCAGATGTTTTTAGCAGCTGGACAAGCAACAGTGAACTGCATGAAAACATGCCACAGCTGACCAAGTATCTCTCTGAAACATAACCGAGGTGTATTCGGAGATTTTGCACATTTAAATATTTGTGATAACACGGGCATTTGGATTTGGAGAAAATTGACCGTAATTTCAGTTTGAGTAAAAAACAAAACAAAACATGTGCATCTTATTATCATTGGCATATAAAGCTTGCATTTTTATTTCCCCAGCTTTGTAACAGAGCCTTTAAAGCTGTTTGGAGGATTATTTCTGTTCAGTATTTGTGTTAGTTGTAGAAAAGACAAACTGCATTAGGACGTCATGGGAAATTTAAAGAAATAAAATTATAAAAAGTAACCAAAACAAAATTCAAGCACTTAACCAAGTGAAAAAATAAGTAAATAAATCAGTAATTTTCTGCAAATTTGAATTGGTAAATTGTAAGAAATAGAAAAATATAGTTTAGTTATATGGTTGGATCTTCTAAGACTTGCTCACTTCCATACCTATTTACAACAATGCTACACAAAGAATCAAAAGGATCTCATTGTAGCAAGGTACCAGTCAAAAGAAGGCTACAAAAAAAACCTCCACAGTAATATATATATGTGTGTGTGTGTTTATAATGGGAAAAATTAGATGTTTTTCCAAAACAATGAAAACACAAGTTGGAAACTGTTCAATGAGGCTCTTATGAGATTTCAATAAACAGCAATTATCTCTTGTGTTTTACAGGTGTGGCAGTGACGCTCCGGTATTCTCAATGAGAGACGTCATCAAAAAGGGACAACTACAGTATGAAAGCATGGCTGAAAAATAGCAGCTCTTGTTCCAGAGAAAACACTCAGGGATGGCTAGAATCTCCTAAAACATTCCTAAATAATGACGGCAGGGAAATGCAACGGAGACATGTTTTCATTTTTCAACATCACAGTGAGTGAAAAATTAACAAACGAAAGACATTGGAGTCACCGAAAGTTGTGAACTTATAATGCATGCATATCTCTAATTGAAGAACATTAAATGTCGTAGTTGATCCAAAATATGTTTTGACAAAATATTAGGATGTGAAATATGGCATTGAAGCTTTTAAACAGATTAACAGACTGATTGCACTAGCCATATGACATTTTAACGACTGAGGAAGTTTGACAATTATTTCCTATTTCAGTTTATTTTTTAATCACAAAAACTTAAAATTTTAAAGGGGCATGATCCCATTAAGAGCCACTGTTATCACAATGCCATTGTTGTACTTAAGGCTAAAAAACCATATCTGCATGTTTTGAGAAATCAATGCATCCTTCCAACATTTAATCTGAAACATAGTTTTACAGAATGCAATAAACCCTATTATAAATTAATAATAATTGTGCTATTATTGAACTATTTATTCGGCGCATTCAGTCTGTTATTTAGCACTTCTGTTTCCACTATAGTCATCAGCAAATTGCTGCATAGCGCTCAACAAATGCTTTTGTGAGAGTATTTTCCCTCCTGGTTAGAGGTGGCAGAAGTGAGACTTTATTTGGAAATAATGTGTCACCTGCTTGTAAAATCCAAACTGGGACTTGTTGACATTCAGCATATTCACATGTGACAGTTTTTTCCAAAATATTTTAGTTTTTTTTTTTTTTTGGTTTGCACAGACGTACATCAGCATGCCAGAGGATCTGACAGAGTATACCACCGAGTATTGTTATTTCTGCCATAGATTTAGCAGGGAATACGACACCATGTGAAGGCTACGCCGGGATGCATACTGGGGTCATATGTGACTCGGTCTGTTCCCAGGTGAGGGAGGTTTTACTACGCCGGTTCTGTCAGTCAGGCAGTCAGTCAGTCTGCTGGTTTCAGAAGGAGGCCTGGGAGGGGTGAGTGCACACTCGGAAAGAACGGTGGTGAGACAAGTACTCCCTCCAGTCAATCACGGCCCACGAAGCTGTTCAAATGATGCAGGATTTCTCAAGAGGCTCACAGGGTGGATGTGGGCGAAGGAGGCCCTAATGTCACACTCGCTACACTGAGGGCGGACCTTGTCAATTTATCATACGTGACTGACTTGATGGCTTCGAAAGTTGCGGCAGAAACTCTGAAAGGACCGTACGACTGGTGTAAATAAAACCAGCATCGCTGGCACTCAGCAGAAGGTGTTAATCCCTGACTAATGAACTCTGCCTCTGCCAGTAGCTTTCTTCTTGCACCCTTGGACATCCCCACCTGTGCATGTGTGTTTGTGTGAGCGCATGTGGCAATGGGGGGGGAGGAAGAGGGGAGCGTAGAAACGAGAGGAGAGGGACAGGCTCCACTCTCCCGTCCCCTCAGCCTGACAGGCAGAACTCAGCCGCACAATTTCATGGTTTGTGGGCAGTACACACCACTGCTTTCCCATCCCTGAGACCCAGAGACCCACAAAGTGTGGCTATGTGGGAGTATTAGCTTGTGCATATAACACACATACACAAACACACATGGTCTGCTATTAATAGTAGGGCAAAGAACAAATCAAATATTAATCCTTCAACTCCCACCTGGAATTGTGGAGAGTGAGGGGGGGGGGTGGTGAAGAGAAAAAGATGTGTGAACTTACCATTTTGTTATTGATTTCATGAAAATGAATTTCACAGACTTTCTCTACGATGTCTTCACTCTCAAAAGTTATGAAACCAAATCCTATGCAGAGAGAGAAAAAGAGGGGAGGGAGGGACAGCGGGGGGAAAAAAGGAGTTAGTGGAGGGCCCCAACAAAACTTCAACAAGTAAAAGAGAAAGCACACCATAAGTTGGGAGTATCATCTCCATCCAGATTCAGAAACTATTCGAGTACATCTGTGGAGATTGGTTTCCATGTGGAAAGAAAAAAAAAAAAAAGAAAAAGAAAAGAACAAGTGAACAAGGCAGACATTGTCCTCTTTAAATCAGGAATATGATGAAATCTGCCACATTATTAAGGGCACTCAAGGACCCCCTCTACAAAGAGAAGATTGGAAAAACAGCACAAAGCTCATTTAATGAGATCCAGGGAGCCAGGGCCCTGCATCTGAATTTCATTAAATGCATTTTGTGTTCTTTTTATTGAAATTTCACTGTATAACAAGCCCCCCATTTTTATGTTAATACGGGCCTTAGAATGAATACGTCGTTGACAGAGGGATTTTCAAGCCATATTTATAGGATAAAAGCTTAACCCCTCTTTTAACACAAAGACAGAGCGACGAGATAGTTTTTACACTTTTGAACACGAGTGGATTGCGTCGCTCTCCTCTGCGTTTTGATGGCGATGCACAAAGCAATCCTGCTTCTGCATGGCCAGGGTTGAAAAGAAAACATATTCGATTATTTTTGCGGAAGTGAAACTGTTAGCGAGCAGAAACAGCGAGCCGGACTGGGGTGACCAAAGCCATTCGTGAAAACAAATCACCTCTGCTCGCGCAAAAGCTGCTGTCAAAACACCATCGCCAAGTTCTTATCTGGTACAAAAATATTTTGCACGTTATGCCATGTTGTACCCTCAAATTTAAGTGTGTTTTATAGGGGTTTTGTCACAGAAGAATAGTCGAGACATAGACTAAGTACGCCATAGTTTAGAAAGGTTTCTTTAAGAAAAGTAAATCTCAAAAGTGCTTACACAGATGCACACAAAATCCAGCATAGCCAGTTACTGGTAGGGAGATGAAGGAAAAGTTTTATAGAATAAAACTTTTAATGAATGTCAATGTTAAAAGTTAGTCAACGGACATCCATTTTTAAGCTTGCAACAAGCCGTGCGGAGGAGATGACCATAGCCAAACTTTTTCAGCCCACATGTAAAGATACCACTGAGTCATGAACACACAGTCCCAGAAGCTGGTCAGAGTGGATGAGAAGAAGAATAGAGTGAAACTCTGAGGCTTTAAGATGCTGCAAAACACTCCAGACTGGGAACAGATTAGACCAAAGTACTTTTGTGTGCGAGAATGGTCTAGTCAAAGTCCGGATGATGTTCATGTCTACTTTTAATCCAATTAGAAAAAGCTTGAGCTGGTTTGCAAAAAAACAAACAAACAAAAACTGGACCATAATTTCAATCTTGACATGTTCAAAATGTGTAGAGACATCTTCCAAAAAGACGCAACTGCAGCAAAATGTGGTAAAAAAAATTAAAATTATTCCCCTCTCTTCATGTATAGTTTTCCTTACAATTATTCACTGCAAACTTTCACTTTACCTTCCAGCAAAGGCGTACTGTACATATTGACATAGTACAAGGTACACAAACTGCGTGAGAAGAGAGATTTGTCGGTGCTCACTGTACTAAGGTGGTTTATCCCTCCAATATCTGTGGCTGTATTAGGTCATTGCTGGCAAAGCTGAAAATCAATGAGCACGGCTGCTTTATGGCAACATTGGATTTACAGGATTTTTGAATCAAACACGATTAAATTCCTGTATTTGTACAGTATTTAATACTATAGACCAATACAGATATGGTGAGTTTGAAAAAACACTGGTCGCTCAATGACATTGACGACAAATCCTTTTGTTTAGCAGCTTTGCATGTTTTCACAGTCACATCTTCGCAGAAACAGCAAAATTAAGAATATTACAGTACATTAGAGTAAGCTGCTTATTCTATTAATTCATCAGATCATCCAGACAAACACAGATTTCCTTCGAAGGAGCTGTTTGTGCTTCTTACCACAGCAGGCAGCCTATCACAAATCCTGACATTTTTAGTTCTGTCATTCGGTCTTTATCGCTCACTCACACTTTTTCCCCCCCCTTTTTGCTCTTGCTTCATTTCCTCTCCCATAAATAAGAAAACGATCCTCCTCAAGCTCCTTTCCTGACATATCGAAATAGTCTCAACGGAAAATTTAATATGGGAGCTGATTTAACATGAAAATCTAATGTAATGAGATCTTATGAGACAGGATGTCGATTTCCAGAGAGGGGGCACATGTGGAGAAGGGCTGGTCGGGTGGAAGAGAGCAGGTGATCTGGACAGCCAGACGAGGGTGGGCGAGGGGATTGGAGAACCTTTTTTTTTTCTTTTCTGCAGCTCACTCCATACCTCCAGCACAGGGAGCACTTTTGACAACCAACAAATCAACCGCCAGCAGTAATTTGTCATGGAGGAGTGTGGGGAGAGAGAGTTGAGTCTGGGGGAACGTGGATTGAGAGAGAAAAAGTAGAATAAAAAAAAAAAAGGAAAAAAAGGTGGAGATAAAGGGAGGCGGGGTGTGTGCTGAGGGGGAAGAAAGACAGAAAAAGTGACAAGGAAAGAGGTTAACACACATGGCCCCTGTCGCCACACTCCTTCCTGCCGCTACAGGCAGCTCCTCCATCAAGTGACAGGACATTTTCCACCGCAGCACTGTACCCAGCGAGGTCACGGCCGAGCCACGCCACCACAGATACCACCAGCAGGGCTCGTCCGCCCATGACCGCATCGCTTTAAATGAACAAAAAAAATAAATAAAATAAATTCTATGGTGTCAACCACTCTCAGAACGAATCTGTCAGCTACTTTTACAATGTTTTTTTTTTGTTTTTTTTTGGCACTAGTACGATAATAATAACAGCTAAAAAAAGGTCAACATCAATATTTTCCTCCCTTGCTGGCTCAGGACACATTATGTCCCCTGTGGGCTGTCTGAACCTCAGTCTCTGCTTTTGCAGTGTCGCTACTCTGTAAACCTTAGAGGGAATTACTGGCTGCAAAATTGCCCCAGCATCGAAATCTTCCTCCTCCTCCTCCTCTCTTCAGCACAGTGAGGCTTGTCCTCGGGTATCCCGGTCCTTCTCCTCCACCTATCCACGCCAAGCAGCAGGCTGACCTCCACAGAAACTATTAAAGCCTGTCAACTCTTACTGACACAAGTCGAAAGGTGTCAACATGCTCACAAAGAAGAGCCTTTCACAGCTTAAGCAATAGCCTGTAAATGGAAACACGTGGCTGTCTTGTAGGGAGGATGATAATAGGTGTTATAAGGCTACTGGCTGAGGCCTCTTGGCTGTACTCGCTCACACTTATTAGCCAGAACTGGCCTTGGCCCTCGTCTCATCACTCGGCGGGATCGGCAGGGAGCCCGCTTTCACGGCCCTTTACCAGCTCCATCATGGCCGCTCTTTATTTCGCACTCGGGTTTCGTTTCTCTTGTCTTTGTTGTTCTGATGCTTTCCACCCACCTTCGGCTGCTCAGGCGTCTCAGAGACTGACAGACAACTCATTCTGGCACACGCGTTTCATTGGAAGACTTGCAAATCGATGCGGAGAAGTTGCTTTGGCGCGGAATGAGACGCTGGCGCTTTAAAATTCATTCTTTCAAAACTTAAGATATCTTTCATTTTTCTGCTCACACATTGGACATGGCCTCAAAGCCTCAGGTCATTTAAATGTCTATTTATTCATCCTTTTGTTCAGGGAAAGTTAGAGAGTCCTGGCGCGGAGGGGGATTCATACCTGTTGTGGCGTATTGTTGGGAAGATTTGTGAGGGCATGAAGATGCATGGAGGGAAAAACAAGGAGGACACATTTACAGCTGCTACAGAGCCATCCCCAGCTCCCTGATGACTGCAGCTAAATATAAAGCTGTAAGTAGATGACAGTGAATTGCCAAGCACATATGTATCATCACTGATATACAAGCTGTACACCTGGTGTTCATTAGAAAGCCTTTCTGGGTCGCTGTTTGGCTCCAACAAATCAAAAAGAACACAAAGAGAGTCCAAGTTGGAGTGTGCATGTCGTGTTTTCTTCCTGACAATCGGCACTGCTTGAACGTTTAGGAATTAATTACAAATATGTTATTTGAACTGATAATCCATTTAAGCTGTCCTGGTATTTAAATGTTGCCTCTACAATGGTTATTTACATATTAACAAATGTTATTTATACACCAATTCGTAACTGTTACGGGATTATAGTCCATTTATCTAGTGCTACATGTTGAAGTTTGAGAAACGCATTAAGGGACTGAATATGTGTAACTGTTGGAAAATCTTCCCAGTCAAACAAAAAAAGCAAGACGCATCACTTAGGAAGCAAGGAACGGGAAATGAAGGAAACGGGGAAATATAAATATGTAGGACATTAAAATCTTGACCTGAACTGCCATGGTGCTTTCACACTGTGTTGTTTAGCTCAAAAATTAAAAAAAAAAAAACACAGTAATATCAGCTGTTTATTGGCAACAACCTGCAAACACCTGGTAACCCTTTCCATATGTAAAAATACAAAGAATTGTTGAGTTTTACCAAGTAACCACGCACACTGTAACTACCAACACAAGGCAATACTCATGTATTCATCTGTATAATAGCCATTTAAATACGATATGTTGTATGTTCCCTAAAGATCTAGTGCTGGTTGTGCCTGATTTGAATACAAATTAAATCTTCGTTACCACAACTATGAGCACATAGCCATATTGTATCCTAAACATCAAACTTTCTAAGACTGATTTTGATTTGTAGGGAAACTTCAGCAGAAAGACAGAAAGTAGGATAATGTCAACATGAACTCCCCTCTTAAACAACTGCTTTCCCTGTACTCTTTTTTTTGTTTTTTTTTGTTCCTGCAACCTGTGCATAAATGAGAAATTTTCTGGTTAAATACGCAACAATGATCCCCAACATGACCCAGAAACATTTTCGAATCCAGATTAAAAAATGGCTTTTTGCCTGTAGTGTTTCACCTTAACTGCAAAACCACTTTCACACATTTATTACAGTGATTTATTTCAGTTGGCATAAAGGACCCATATGCATAGAAAAAAGAAAAAAAAAAAAACTCCCTAATGCTCCAACAGTTGGTGCTGTATATTTTCCTGATGTGAACTGCGTGTAATGAGAGCAGGCTGCTGCTGAGCAGCTCTGACTACTGGTCCTGCCAACAAAGCCTAAGTAAGTGCAGCAACCTGGAGAAAGTGTCAGCCGTGTCTCCTGGGAAACAAAACGTAGGGACTGGAGCCCCCCCCACACACACACACTGACAAGCCCTGCACAGACACACACAAACACACATCGACAAACATAACCCAGACACGTGAGGCTGACACACACACGCATGCAGACACGCACGCACACACACACACACACGTACACTTTTGCCTGTGTGCTCTAGGTCATCTGTACATCCTATGTGGAGTTAAAACCGCTCCACCTTTAGTTCCCCCATGAATCAGTGATTGTGCCCTAATTAAAGATTATCTAACCCTCACCTGTCTCCTGAACAGAAAGTCTGCAGAAAATCCCTCTTCTGCCTTCCCGCGTGTGCGCTCTGTCTTCTAAAGCTCTATCTTGTAATGCACAGAAGCAGACAGAGGCAGTCCGAACACCCACGGCACAGTTAGACTTCTTTGATCAGTATTTCCGTCTGCTATTACTAGAGATCTAGGGCCTGAGGCATTAATCCTGCATTTAATACAGTCAACGGCACAAACTTTCCAGCAGCACAGGGCCAATCAAGCTGGGTGCCGACTAAATAAAAAAACAACAACAATTGCAACAAAAAGCTGTTGTTTTTAATCCCTTAATATTGTCTTAACAATATTAACTAGTCATTTCAGTGTAAAACTGACAAATAAAATAAAACCTCCATGTACATGAGAGAAAATATTACAGGGACATGAAATTCAAACAGATCTAATTGTTGTTGTGTGGAGAGGTGGGATGAGTTTCGTCTGAGCGGAGGAATATATCAATCTTCCCATGTTAAAAAATATGGAAATGGACAAAAATAACTAAGTCTCAGTGTTTTTACAAGCACTGCTTTCAAGATTTTGACGTTGAAAGTCAACTTTGTATACGTTATTCATAATTTGCATCTACATACTATTTAAGGAAGCTAATTTAAATTCTTACAACGTTAGGCATTAAATCCAATTTATCCTCGGATGAATATTTAATCAAGGTGTAAATTAATAATTTTCTTTACAGATGTGAGATCCTAAAAATTAAATTTTCCTATATTTCGTCATTAAATAAATTCTTCCAACTCTTCGTCAATGTTCTGGTTTGTTCTTAATGAAATATTGTAATATTTACTCAAACACAATTAAAATGACAAAAGATGACAAAACTTTAACAAATTAAAATAAACAGTTAAATTAAAATGTAGTTTTTTGAACACAAGGGCTCAAAAAGTTATATCTTGGTGATCGGATTTGTCATACATGCTCTGAATGTATAGTTACTGCAAACAATGACTTGCTGTCCAGATATTATTATTATTAAATATTTTAAAAATAAAATTATATCATAGGACACAGACACACACTTTATGGGCATCTGACACTAATATCAAAAACAGGAGATATTATTAAAATTTTATTCATTGTTACCAAAAAAAGTATAAATGCAGTTCTTATGTACTTTTTATTTATTGGATAGTGTGTTTATGATTTAGCTGTATATATTCATTTTTAAATGTAAATTGGATCACTTTAATCCTTTAATGACAAGCTGCTTAGAAAAAAAAAAAGAAAGGGAAAATCTTTTAAAAAATATATGTCAACTTCAATCTAAAACGTTGTGTAGGTGCGTGAACGCTGCAGCCCCCTTGGGGCTTCACCAAAGCTAATGTCTCTATGGACCTTATCAGCACAGTGTGGAGTATGTCAACCCTCAATTTGAACAAAATATAAAGGTGATGATTATTGTGCTGTATGTGTAGGTGGGCTGCATGAGCAGGTGGTAGAAGACGTGGCTAAAAAGCAGAAAAAAAAAAGGAAAAAAAAAAGAAAACAGGTCACAATAATCACACGTTGTGTGTTTCAGATTGTTAGAAACAGTTGTCTTGCTTTTAAATACTGAAACTAATTAGGTAAGACAACATTTAAAAGGACATCTCATTACTGAAAAACATCATGAAGAAGCTTTTAAGAACAGAATCAAATAACGTGTCAGCCCCGAGAACAATTAGCCAAGCAGCAAGGCCGTAAATTGATGTAATTAGATAGTGGTTTGACTGCGGTTCCTTTCACATGGCTGGCCTTTATGATTTTATAATGCCCCAATGTCTTTGTACAAGTACTTATCCAGAAAACTTCAGCTCTGATCAATAGAATGTCTTCATTACCCTCGACTTCTAAAACCAGTGGATACAAATGACAAAGTAACACCTTCAATAGTATTTATAGTTTCATCAACAAACCAAAAGTACTGCTAAAGGATTGCACTGTCTGACACGTGATTTTATTAAGTGCTACAGTAACAATATGGCAGCTTCCGCTGCATATTCTGCAGAGCAACTGGGCTCAGCATGCATGCTGAGGAAACTAGTTTTTCTATGCTATTTAGGTCAGCTTTCAGTGCCGGCCATCAATTTCTACTGTCCTACTTAAAGAGACGCCCTGGCTCCATACGATCACGCACAAACCTGAGAGCACAAACAACAACACTGGGATTACCTACGAGGCCTGCCATTAACTTTATTAATGTATTTATCACCGAGGTTTATCCAAAGCATCACGTTCCTGAAAATATATCCCTCGACATGACTGTCCACACAAATTTTTAGTTCACAGCGGACACCTGCTCGGAAAGTGGTCAGCGGTGATAGACATCTCAAAAGCACCACAGTGTGAACTCACGAAATAAATGTGGCTCTCTCCACCTCTTTAGTGTAAGTTCAAATGCTCTCTAACTCAAAAAAGACCCTCATTAGTGCCAAACAATGTAACCATAAGTGTGAATTTTCTCTCCCCCTATATGATCACAAGGCTGCTCAAGCAACAACTGAATAGAAGCAATTATCTATGGAGAAGGTGACTAACTACCCGTTTACTCAAAAGAAACCGAACAGCAGGCTAAGAGCGGCGTGTCAAAGCTGAGCTGAAAGAAGCAGAGAAAAGAAATGTCAAATAAACCTGGAATATAAAGAGGGAATAAATAGAAAGAGTGTGATTCCGATAAATTAAAACCTGAACTCCATTGGAATTTCGTACTCAGGTGTGAATAGGAAGAAGAACAGCTGAAGTTGTTCTGAAAATAAAAGACAAGTATCTGCCTGGTCCAAAACGTGGGACACGATTTCAAAAAGTGACAAAGCAGTTGACTGTCCATTGTCTGACTTTTAGGATTTTCATTACCTGTAAGATTTTTTTGTTCTAATCTAGAAGACGAAGAAAGATGTAAACAAAAAGAATGAAAATCTCTATCCAGTTTCTGTTACCTTTTGTTATATTCCAACCACAGTATCTTTCTTTTATTGGGATTTTACGTGATAGACTGACACAATGAGAACAGAGTTATGATGTGGGAGGGAAAAGGATACATCTCTTTCAAAGTTTTGTACAAATAGAAATTTGACTCACACCTCTGAGTCACCATGAAGAGCGTTGGGATGTCTAACAGCTTTTCACATCTGGAGGCTGACATCTTTACTCATTCCTCCAAGCAAAATAGCTCAAACTTAAACTGGATGAAGAGCTTCTGTGTGGATCAATTAAGTTTTCTCAGCTGGACATGGGCATGGACTTTGACTAGGCCATTTTAACACATAGGTATGCTTTGATCTATTTTGTTGCAGCTCCGTATGTTTATGTTTTGTTGTCCAGCACAGTCTGATAATGCAGTTATGTTTAGCATAGTTTTCTGTATTTTAGGTTTATCCCTATTTAGCTCCATCCATTAAACTTAAACATACAGAATTTTGTTTTCCCAGTGAAGTGGGATAAAAACATACACTAGACTCTTTTTATTTTTCAAATGCTTTTTTTTCCCCCCCACAATCATGTATCGTTTTCTGTTCAATTTCAAAGTTGTGTTTCTTCGTCTTTGTCTATCACCTAATTCATTACAAATACAAAAATGTCATGCAGAAATAGGCTGAGCCTACATGCGCATAAAGTCGAAGCCCTACACTAACATACTGAGATACTGAGTGAAATGTGAGTATACACAGTCAGCTATAATAGGTGGCACAAATTACCCTAAAATTCTTCCAATATGCACCACTTGGACCACACATTTCCACCCAGTCAGACATTCCTGGCCCATTTGGCAACACCACTGTGACTGGCACCGTTTAAAATTTACAAAATGAGTTCCATTGCTGGCTGAGAGGTTAATGAATAATCACAACACACTCAGATTCACATATCACTTCACCAAACCATTTCTACCCGTGCACTGCCTCTTTATGGACAAAATGCACTCTGAATGCACCCTCATTGTCCTTGCACACATGTCCCAGCACTCTGAAATGATGATTGTGCTGTGAAAGTAGATCTCTCTGTTTTTTTTTAACTGAAAAACATGTTCATATATTCTGTGTAGCCCAAAAATGTCAAATAATGGTAAAAGAAATGGATTCTGGCGGGAAGGTTTAGATCGTAGGATACGTGTTGTTAATGCAGAGCCAAACAAAAACAGTAACTATTTTTTGCTCTTGCAATTAGGTCATGAGATGCCAGGGTGTGCTTTCTAAAAAGTCCATTTAACAAAGTAAAAAGATGTTCCCTGTATCTCTCTCATCCACATCTTTTTCTCTCTGTGACAATAAAATGCCCCAGCAAACCTTCTTTAAGTGTTAAGGTGCCAAACTAAAGACAGGATCAGCAACAACCAGAGGATTCATTCTCTCTGCTAAGAGAAAGAACAATCATACACAATCTGGACTGGAAGTGGTCGAACAGAGCAAAACAGAACAGATAATAACTTGGACAAAGACAACCAAAACAAACTTTCACTTCTCTCGCTAGGGGGGGGGAAATGTCTTGTGGTCTTTTTCAAAAATCCTACAACCGTTCAAATCTCATCCTACTCTATTTTTGTTTACATTTTGCGAAGGAGGAAGTTGTGCTGAGTGTTTTCTTCAGAGGTTTTTGTGTCGTTTCCTTCGGTGGTTGTTGGTGCAGCGCCACCACAGGCGAGGAGGTAAGCAGGTTTTTTCAAAAGGTTTGGCTCGTTTGACCAGAATGCATTGTGGAAGCGAACCGCACCTGCCGAAAATGTAGCAAAGGTTTCAGTTTTGGTCCCCCAATAGAACCGAGTCTACAGGACAATCAGGTGTGAAAACACACTCAGTATGATAGTATGATAACACACCCTCAGTATTTTTACCCCAGTAATCTCATACCCCTGTGGAGACATTTAAAAATTTAGGCTGGTATAGCCAAATGGACATTTTTCAAATTCCATAGCCCATATACACTTCTACTTACTTTACTTGGTCTGTGGTGTAAAAAACATTCCTGTGGACTTAGCCTAATCGATAAAGCAACCTCTCCCTGCTATGGGGTGAAGCAAAAATTAATGTTCTCTCCTCTGGCGTAATCCAATTACTTCTACTAATATCCATACAGTAGAGGAGATGAACAAATCCAGCCTCGTATAAGCAGAGGGTGGAAAAGTGAGGAAAACACACATAAATGCTGAGAAATGGCCGCCAGATTTTCAGTGGTAGTTTTATCCTCTCCATTTTCTCACAGTGTTCTTACTTAAAGACACGCTGCAGGTCTAACACAAAATACACATGATTAGCGAGGAGGTAACTAACAAACATGAGCTGGGTAAACACTGGCCAGGGTACAGCGGAGAGGCCAAGCCTAGACGAGATGAAGAGTTTTAAAACTGAGCAAAAACCAACCTGGGGATAATTGCTCAGGCTGATAGAATTTCTTCTGCACAAAACGAAGTATGGCTGTAATGAGATACAAAGGTTTTCTACCACAAGGGGATTCTTCATTCAAGGATGTCAGACTCCTTTGTGCCAAGCAATAGGCCTGAGCTTAATAGATGTCTCAATTTCCATCACATACAGTAACAACCGATGCCTGGAGAAGACAGTGGGAGGTGGGGGCAGGAGCCGTTCCAAAAGGCTCCGAGGCGCCGGGATGAATTTCTTTTGAGCTGCGAAGCAACGTGGGACTTGAAATGAATCAAACAGATATGCACCTTTTGTGTTTTCTGACCTATTGATGGAGATATCAGTTTCATTACACTCAATTAGCATTTCTCATTCCCGGTGAAAAGTGGCGGAATCAAAACGGGGGACACAAAGAAGCCGGTAAATGCGAAGGGATGGAAAAGAAGTTTGCACTTTGAGAGAGGAGCGTAGGCTGATGCCAACCCAGAGTCGGCGCTGCCACGGCAGGACCCGCCGAGGCCAGAAGCACTTAATAAATATAACCGTTTGCAAAACATAACAAGGCTTTAATGTACTGAATTATTTGCAAGGAGGATGCAAAGTAAAATTGAAGTAAGTGGCTGGAGCAGCCAGATTGTTATTAATATTGAAGCATGAGGTAGGTTTTAAAGGAAAGACACAAAGGCAGTTCATCTGAAATGAAGAACATTGAGGATGCCACTTTACAGAGGCCCATTACCATTTTGTGGAGCTTACTTTAACTGAGTGAGCCAAATGCTTAGAGGCGGAACCGCCACTTGTGTTTATTTTATGGATGCTTTAAAAAAAAAAGAAAAAAAAAGAAAAGAATAGAGGACTCTGTTCCAACAGGCAGCCTTTTTTCCCTCTCAACACGTGCACAAAGCACACACACAGCGAAACGTGACAACATGAAGTCACCCGGCAATCGAGAATGATGTCACTCTGATACTATTGACCCTAGTAATCAAGACAGTCTTTCATCAAACGTCTGTCTCGAAAAACCACACTCTCACTCGGAGGAGGAGGGGGAAAAAAAATAGAACCGTGGATTGCTTCGAATACAGCATCACAGTTCGACTGCCGAACTGAATCCGTCCGCTACATCCGGGCTCTGCTTAATTGCTTACTTGCACTGTAATTGGGTATATAATCAGACGATAAACTGAACATGGCACAGCGCCTTCATAACTTCAGAATACCCTTTTATCCAATGCCTTTGGGCAGTGATTAACATAGATGAGAAAGCTCCGCCAAGGGCCGTTGCCGCTGCTCTCTTTGTTGAAGTTATTTAGCGTACTGATTTGTGTTAGTCTGTTCGCTTTTTCGAAGAGACACCTGAGGAATGCCAGGGAGAGGTCGCGATCTCAAATTAGCACCGATATAACGGTGCGAACTGTGAGACAGTCCGAATAAATGTAAAGACTCGAAGAGCTTCCAGATGTTCTAGCGTTCGGATAAGGCTTATGACTAAATGCTGATATTTGTTTAACTTTGAAAAGGTTTTAGGTGGGATTAACACGTTTTGTATCTGACAGAGAAAGTCTCTCTGAATTTAGATCCATTTACCAAACAGCTTTGTTTTTCAATTTAAATGTAACCCCACCATCTTTTACTAAGAATCTAATTTAGTTATACTTAAATAAAGTGGATATATATAGTGTTTATATAGTCGGGATGTTAACAGAGTTCATCAAAATGTGATTTAAAGGAACATGACAGATTTCAGTCAATATAAATAGTCAGACATCCGATAAACAAACGAGGCAAAAACTGTATTTCACAGAAAAAGCACTGTACAGTATGATGGGATTACACCCGGATATAATCAACTAACTCTTTAATAAATAGCTGGAACATTAAACCAGCAGTTTTATTTCGTAACTTTCAGAGTTGTTTGGAATAATCCAAAGGTAAAAAATAATTACAGGAAAAATTAGATCATGTTCAGAGCATCAAAAAGGCTTTTTAAGGTACCATTTATGCATTTATAATATAAGACTATAAAGACAGGACGGTTCATGGACAGTCCAGTAACAACAATGCAAAACAAAGTCTCTGCAATGTCGGGTTCAACTCTTATCTACTGGCATATATCCATATTCCACTACTGTTTTAGGAGCAGTAATAATTTGCAAGCAGTCGGAATTCTTTCTGGAAAAACTAAGGATACCATAAAGATGGTCAAAAGCAGTCCAGGCTCTGTGAAAGAAACTGAGAAAAGCTCTCTAGTTTAACCAGAATAGTGGAATCCAAAGCAGATGCCAACTTGTGGGTTGTTATCCAGTCGCGGTATTCTCTCGGCGGTCACAAATAACTTGCATGTTCGCTTTTCAACCAAACTACTTAAAAAGTTGCCAGATTAAAGATTCAGAAGTGGTAGAGACTTCTTCAGAGAAAAAGTACTTCCACTTCTTTACTTAGAAATGAGTCACAAGAAAATGTTTTTAGAGTAAGATTTTTATTTTTTATTTTTTTACTGTATGCTGATATGTGACAGTACTATTCAGCTTCTTAACAACAGATGGCCTCTTTGTTTTGCTTTTTTGATGTCACACATTGAGCATGCCCAAACATATCACAAGATAAACAAATGCAATGCCATCCAAGTGACCGGCAACAATATATCAGCCTCGTTTCTGCAATCAGTCGACTTCAGTTTTTGTCCAAACACACGCATGTTCATGTGAACCACAAATTGGCACCGTTTGGAAATTAAGAGACTTTGCATCTCTGTTTAATTCCTCTTCACCCCTTCTCACTATTTTCCTTTTAACTTTGCCTCTTTGCAGAAGGAGAGCTCATTTCAATCTCAAAGCTCACATCTGTGGAAGCAATGCAGGCTCTAAATGAGTGGATTTAATCCTACGCAACAGGGCTGGAGCACAGGAAGTATTCAAATGAGAAGCTGGGAGAGAAGTAGTGAGTGGAAAAAATAAGAAGGAGACAAAAAAAAAGGAGCAGAAAGGCAACAAGAAAAAGAGAAATGATTTTGTAACCTCCGCTCATATCTTTCCGTCTGAGGCAGAATCGGTGTTAGCTCATCCAAGAGAGAGGAAGGCAGGAAGAAAAAAAAAAAAGGGGGGGCAGGAAGGGGACAGAGGAGCAGCTTAACAGACAGGAGTTAGACATGTTTATTCATGCAGTGAAGCAGCTGAACTATATTGGAGAGGGCTTCAAAGCAGAGGATGGCTTCACGTCCTGCATGGCCTTCTCCTCTGGCTAGGCTTTCTGCATTTGGCCTTTGAGTGAGGGCCTGATCAATCCCCCAGCAGGCTGCCGGGCACCGGACCCCCCGTTACCATGAGGCTGCTCTTTGAACAGATCCTGCCAGGGGTCATTCTCCCTGCGCTTCATCATCTTAAAGGTCAGACACAACAAATGGCTTGGAAGACAGTTGTGTCCCAGCCTATAAGCGCAAAACTAGCCACGATGAGGGCCCACGACCGGGGCCGAACGGAACAGAGCGCGGACGGCGTTTCGCTTTCATCCTAATAATGCAGGTATTTTAATACGTTTCAGGTGGGAAACATCAGAGCTGTATAAAAGAGCTCGTGCTAATGCACAGCTTTCTAGAAATGATGTCTTCAGACTCATTTACCTTTAATAGCACCAGTGGGAGTCTTTCAGAAACAGCAGAAGAGGGAAATTTTGAACCAAGACTCAAGTCCTTTAATAATGCTGTGTCCTCCCGGCTGCACAGCTGCTTCAGCGCATATTTAAATATTTATGACGCAGAATAAAAAAAATTTTGACACTGGAATGTGTTTTTTCATCGCTGCTTGAAGCCAAACATGACACATTGTGTAAATTATATAAATATATATGATTTTTCTATGTCCTGTCACCCAGAACTGCGCTGTCTGTTTATTTATCGCAATGGAAATAAAGTCTAAAGTCAAATCAGGAGACGCATTGTGAAAACAAAACAAATAAGCTCCGTCTTAAATTTGCATTTAGTATCTACCGACTACATTTAAGAAGGCATGTGCGACAGACACGAAATAACACACAAGTAGTGAATACATATCATGTTGCATATCAAGTAAAACATGTTTAAAAAAAGAACCCCAAGGTTGCAGGGAAAGAGGCAGAATCATCTCCTCTTTATAAGGCAAGCAGCTGCACCTTTTCTCGAAAAGCTGCTTGCTTTAAATGATACCTTTTCAATTTGATGACATGATTGTGCACACCTGATCTCTGCTTTGAGTGGCAGAGATCAGGTGTGCGCTGAACAATTTAAATACTTAAGTTATGAAGTTGTTCTCCTGAGGAGCAAAATGCACCAAATGGGCAATGAGTGCGGTTAAGAAAATCTACGAGGTAATTTATTCATGTGACAGTCACTGATAAATCACATCACCAAATATGATGTGGCCCCACATCATATTTGGTGGGGCCAAATATCAATTTGGGAGCATTCTCATAAGTAAAGATATTATTCACTTCCAGACACTTCATTTCAATATTGCAGTTTATTTCTCTTTAGGTAGGGACAATCTGTTCTTCACAATGCCCTGATGTGAGAGTTATTATAACAAATGTGAAGCCTGTGCTTTTTCTATACTCAGTTTTCGTTGCCGTTTACTCAGAGTCTCCGAGTCTGTGCAGGCATCCTGCAGTTCTAAGCTTGTTTTAGTGTAATCATTGGGTCTTTATTTGAATATTGGTGATATAATAAATAAAATCAAAGATCAGGTAGAGGTAGGGCACTGTCTGGGTTCAAATGAATGACTGAAGCAACAGATAGATCTTCAAGAAGCATCTTTTCATGAAACGTTTGGTCCGAGAAATGGATGTCTCAACCACACCGTTTGTAAACTCACACACAAAACTCTTCTCAAAGTTTAATTTCTCAAGTTTAATTATATTTATTATTCCAGCCAGGCTATCGGTCTCAGAGATGGACACCTCTGAGGATATAAAAAAAATATTAATTTGAGGAGGTACGAAAAAGATAAAATGGTAAAATACTAAAGGTAAAGGGAAAAACCATGAAAACTCAAATTAATCAGTTCCTGTTTAATTAGTCTTCTGGTTAATTTGACCCTTTGCCAATTCACACTCACTTTTTCTAATCACAATCTGCCATTTCTTCCCAACATGGGGCCACCTTTTTACCTAGCCATTGCATAAAAATTAATTTCTCTCGGTAGCTAATTATTTTTGATGAAAAGATCATTTTAAAAAAAGTGCCAAAACCTCAAATATTCTGTTATTCTTTGTGCATTTCTTTCCAAAGACCTTGCACTACACTACTTCTTGTGATCGTGGTTCTAATCTCCAACTGGGCCTTGTTAGTTTCAAATTAAAATGCAATTTAAATTCAAAATTGATCTATTAATCCCAAAGAAAGATACTGATGCCTAATCAAACCAAAGACATCGTGAGCTTGATGGTACATAGATTTAATAATAATATAACACCAGATTTCCTTACAGTAAACTAAGAGTGAATGATGATACAGTTTGTTGGTCAACAAAGCAGGTATTGACACATAAGTGGTATGAAAAAAGTTTGGTATAAAGCGACAGACAGTAGTTTCTTTTTAAAAAAGAAGTTATCTAAATTCTGTAGTTATGCGGGATGCCTGCTGCATATTGATGCATGGCCTATTTTATAGATTCAATTCATTTTATGAATATAGAGATTTGTACAACTTTGATTGGTAACAGGAACATCAAAGAGTCTCCTAGTTTCCGGTTGATAACTGTGAAAACAAGATATATATATATTCCCCCCCCCATTTCTTTTTTTAATTACTTTTTTGGTTATTTGCTAAGTAATCTGACAGTTTTACAAAGAATGCTAAAAGGAGGAGAAAAAAATAGAAAGACCTTATAAGGGCTTTCTATAGGAAAGCCCTTATAATATGAAAACATTTGATCAGTTAGTTAACTGATCAAATGTTTTCATATTCGTATTCATAGCAGTTCATTTTTCACTTCTTTCATTCAACTATTAGGGTTTACAGCATCTTTTTTGAAAAAATAAATAAATAAAAAGCTTTTTGAATTCCTCTTTCAGTGTTGCCAGAGTTCAATCATTTCATCAGTGATCTGTGATATGTTGGGTGGATGCCTTTTTTGAAGTAATAACAAAACAGAAGGGGAAACGCTGATGAAAAGATTGCCAGGGCATTGTCATAAAGGAACTCCATCTGACATAATAAAAAGAAACAGTCTGAATACTTCAAAATACCACAAAATCCCCCCGTTTTAACCGCTGCCAAGGATGAAAATCTGCTGGCAGCAAACTGCGTGAGCTTTGATAAGTTTGGCCATCTATATGAGATGTGTGGTGATTATCTGGATAGAGTTCTCTGTCATTCTGGCTGCCCCAATGAACCTGCCATGCCAGAATATTCGCCTCAGGCTTCATGGTCTGAAATGGCCCCGGAAACCGATTTTTTCCGACCGCCGCTACACAGCTGTGACATCAGACAAGTTTGAAAACACTGAAACTAAATTATTTAAGAGATCCTCGCAAAGAGCCCGGCTTTCACATTTCCAAGAACGATGGAAGCAACAACAATTACTGCAGGGGAACGGCGGCGGCGTGTGTTTGTTTTTCCAAGTGTCCGTGGGAGCGTTTGCCTGTGAAATGGGCATAGATGCGAGCGAACGAGACATCTCAAGATATGTAATATGACATAATGTCTCCCCTGCTCGAACCCCCAGCTGCTTGCCCACATGCCACAGATCCTGCACCATGTCTAAACAGATGCTCTATCAATAATGCTTGCTCTAGTGCCACACGCCTCCCTGGTGGCCAAATGCGGAGAGGAGCAGAGTGGATGAGAGAGAGGGAACGAGTGAATGAGTCAGATTTTTTGGAGGGAGGACAGGAGGGAAGGAGAACGGGCAAGAGCCCAGAAGCTAGACTGATTACTGGGAGATGGATTCACCACGCCAGAAGAAGCCAAACGACGAGTGAACCTACGGATGGAGTGTTCGACTTTGCCCATCTGCTCCACAGAAGAACAAGAGAAAGAGATTCCTTTCATTTTGCAGGCGCATATTGAAGCTATTTACTACCATGAAGAGTCATTTTTGAGCAGGCTTGTTTCCCATCATCAAACAAATATTACTCGTCTAATTTGTTGCTTTAAATTTTATGAACTTCCAAGATAATTATGTGTTTGCTTGTCTGGGGAACAGGGCCAAATCTGACAAGCGGTGTAGGTAAGTAAAGCTTTTGGTGTCCACTCTGAACAGAGGGTGCAGCTTTGTGCTGCTAAGCAGATCTCACTCAAACATTCCCAGTATTTTGTCCCAATCATCTCACAATAGTTGGCTTAGTATTTTTGAGCATTTTGTTTTTGCTTGTTTTCAGACAACATCCAAACCAAACCACGCACAATACATGTCACACTCTAAAACGTGCACTGACACGTTTAATGTCTACAACGGTGGAAAGTGTAAACACTCTTAAATTAGGGGATTTAAATGGGCAAGGTCAAACGGTTTCACAGTGTTTATCTCATGAGACAAAAATATTTAAAATATTGTCCGAAAATCCGTATCATTAACAGTTAGTATAAACTGGTGAACTTTACAACCTTCCTCTGGCTTTGGAGGGTTTTCGATTCTGTTTCAGAGTGTAACTTCAATAAAATAATGAAACATTACGACTTTAGACAGGATTTTAATGTCCTTCTTCCTTCTCCTCTCCTGCTGTACCATAAAAGCAAAGAAACACAAAAGTCTGCCTTGGCACATTGTAGATACATTTTGTTACAGCAACATGTTCTCATGAAATTACTTTAATGAAGTGTAATAGATGTGACAGAATTATATATATATATATATAATTCTGTCACATTTTTTCATTTTTCATTTTATTGCTGAAAATCAAAGCTTTTCATGTTTGCGACTGGAGTCCCTCTTTGTTTCACACGCTGGCTTTGACCTTAAACCCAACAGGTTGTTGCTAGGTAACCACTGAGTGAGTGAGTGAGTTGAAGCCAACCACCACCTTCACCTGGTCGTGAGAGGTTGTGCGCCTAAAGCTTTCCGCTGACTACATCCCCCAGAATTATCCGCGATTCTGGATCAGAGTTCAGTGAAATTACTCAAGATTCTATCAGACGCATCATCTACTGATACTGATCACATGTCTATCGCAATATATATTGTTATTGATTTATTGTCCAGCCGTACTAGGAGTACAGCATTGTTTTACATACAACTGCAGAAACACGCAGAAGAAAAAGCCAAGGTAGCCTTCTGTCTTTATGTCAAACTCATAGGCGTTACAGCAGATTTTTTGCTTTTACTGATGTATAAAATCAGTTGAATTCTGCTTTCCTGTAGCATCTTAGGAGACCTTCAATGGGACAGTTCGCTGTCAAAGCAAATTTCTTTGTGCCGTTTCTAGGCTCTCTGCATACCCTATTTTATTGAAAATAAGCCTAAAACGCTGATTTAAGCCAAAAAAAAAAAGACTAATTAGTCCCACACTTGCTAAAATAAGATGCATAATCTTGTCACCTTCATGTTTACCAGCTGGCACTGGGCCTTTTGCATCTGATTGCACATAACCAGCCGTGCATTTATTTATTTATTATTTATTTATTTTTTAAACCCAACTCAACCTTCCTCCGTCTCTGCTCGCCATAATTCAGGTGTTGCTGTGCAGACTACAGACACAGACTTTTGTGATGATGTCGCAGGAATGCTTCCCCTTGTTATGGCACCTCCTCGCATTCCCTGTTTGTGCATCAACATTACACACTGGAACTATGCACTTACCGCTCCTGTGTCAGCTAAACCTTCCTGCGGGTCTATTGTAGTCACGAGAGGAAGGGTTCTGCTTTGCTTTTTTCCGCCGAGCAGTTTTATCTGAAAGTTATCTTGGTCCTCCAGATGTTGTCTTGACTTGCACAGCTCCCCTTAGCTGCCAGTTCTTAATGATATTTCAGACACTTCAATTTGCAAGCTGGAAGCACTTTGATAACTCTTTATAGCCTTCCATTGCTTTGTGGGCATCAATCAGCTTTATTTTCAGCTTCTAAGTCATTTCCTTGAGGAGCCTGTGGTTGTTGAGTGTACCACGAGCCTTGAATAGTCATGAATTTATCAGGTTCTGGAGGTGTCATCAGCTGGCACTTCCCTAATGACGTACCCTGAACCTGCCAAGTCAAATTGTGTCAAATCCAGTCAAAGATTTGATTTTGGCTCAGAGATTTAGAAAGTATAGAACTACTCTGAATCTTTACACGTTTTAGCTTTTAGGATTAAAGGCTCCTTTAGAGAAACAACTAAATAATTAAATTTGAGGATATCAATACGTTTTTCTGTGCAGTATGAATTTAATTAAAAAAAAAAAAAAGGAATATGCTGCTTGTCTGGCTGTTGAAAAGTTAAAACTTCATGTCGTGCTTCAGAGTCTTGTGCAGCTGTTCCTTTTCCTTTGAGGAAGAAAAAAAATAGAGCTTTCATGTTGCGTTTGAAGATGTTAAGTTGCTTTTTATTCCGGGGGAAGAAAGGGGTCACCGCTGCAATGAAGGACCGCAATCAAGTTTTCATCAATAAGCCTTTTAATTTCCCTCTTGCCAAGGGAATTTATGTTCATTAAATAAAGCTACATCGATGGCAAAGCAAGAGAGAAAAGAAATCTACTATCAAACGTGATTATAAGCAGAGGAGTATCAACATTTTGGATGAATAGTGAGAATAAACAATTCTTTCTCTCTTTATATTCCCTTTAAAGGCGTTTAGGGTCTAAGATTGCAAATTAAATCTGCGGGCATGAAAAATTGCTGCATTATTTTTGAACAAATTTTAACACAGCCATCAGACTCCAATTTGTGTGCATGCCTTTACGCACAAGCACCACACCATTCCCAGTTTGGATGTACATATTAGTTGTGCATGAGCAACAAAAACACATCAATGCTCCTTCTGCACCACCCCTGTTGTCATCATCCATCATAATCTAGCCATGCCTTCCACTAGCTGTCAAAACCGCTCTGGACAATTCACTTAGACTGTGTCAGCTGAACTGTAATATTTTACCAGTGACTATAATGAGGACTGGCCTGCAGACTCGTGGAAACAAACACATGGCTCCCTGCTCACACCTTGGTTGTGGTATCCATGACTTTGCCACAGTCATTCCAATTTACCCTGTTGCTGGAGGCTATACTACCATGCTAGTGTGGTCAGCCTTCGCCAGCTGGGAACCCAACCCATCAGCAATTGCAATATACCCCACTGTCTGAGCTCCGCCATTATCTCTGTTGCTGATGCTCGCTTTCCTGAGAAAGAAATAGTTGATTTATAATTCCATATCTGAAAAAGGTTTCAAAAAAGGTTTGCATTTCAAAGGCACAATGATTAAAAAAAGGATGCTAAATCTTTTCCTCACAATGTATTTATATTTTTTTGTCTTTTTAAAAATATATGCTTTTGTAAAAAATAGTTGTTAAGGTGTGGGAATTAATAGTAACACCAATAATTCTTATTAAGATAACACAGTTTTGTAGCTGGAGTTGAAACTCTGTGTGTCTGTAAAGCAGCGACCTGCAGGCTAGCTACCAAAGCAGATAGCCACTAGCTAATAAGCTAAAGTCAGCATGTCTGAGGCCAGTACCATTTAGTATTATAATCAAATGGCACATTTACTTAAATCTACTATTAAGTGTATTCTGTTTTTATACTATATAGTATTTAAGTCTTTGTATAAATACCAAAATAAGAATAAATTTATACTATAGAAAAAGTTACAGCTGTGCTGATCATTTTACCGACAAACGCTATCGTAAACAACTTGGTATTTACAGCATGTTCCTAAAATGGTGCATGTTCTGTGTTATGACTACAAATCTAACATGAATAGAGTGAGAATGATTATTGTCCTTCGCTTTTTCTTATACCAGAACAGAATGAAGAAACTGTATATAAATTTACTCAGTAACATAGCCGTTAGTAAGCCATTTACATCTCTTATGGGAGAAACTGGACTCGATGCCGGAATCGGAGTCGTGGTACAATCATGTTTATTCACACTGTTCTCTAATGTTACGACAAAAACCCGGAAGCAAAACATTTCGACCAATTTCCAAAAAAAAGGAAACAAGTAAACAAGTCGACGTAAAAATGTTGTATTTCTGTTGATTCACATTTTCTCTGTCATGAAGAAAGATCAGCTAAAAATAAGAACAATACAGATGCACGTAGTTGTATTGAATTTTTAAAGGCAAAATATCCCTCATAAGATCTGGTAACTATGAAGCAAAGAGCAGCAGTCTGTGTTCGGGTTTCACAGCGTCTCTTCACATGACCATCCACATAGGAGAAAAATCTAACGTCAGCACTGCAACGATGATCAGAGCGTCGAGTGCACTCCAAATTTAGGGGCAGCTAATTAAACTCAATGTGGCGGCCAACTTGACCGTCTGTTCATTGAGTAGAAGAGATAAGTTGCAAAGAGCTGACAAGGACGTGAATGTCAGCGAGAGAGAGAGAGGATCGTTCTTTCCCGCCTAATGTAATCATGTGTAATTTAAATCTAAAAAAATATATATATATATAAATATTAATCTAGAAGGAAATTGCAGCGGCATAGCCTTCAGTGCCCCCCAGTTAGAATGGAATGGAATGGAATTGAAATAGCTATTTAAAAACTGAATACAGACAATTTACTGTGTATTAAGTGCACATCTGTGCTGTGTCTACTTTTGCAAACAAATTCCTCCATAACTGTGCACATATGCCGGAGTGAAAGTCTGTGTTTGTCAGCAAGTCTGTGCTGTGTGTCCTCAGTAAGTGCCACATCAACAATATTAACTTGGAGGACAAAGGAGGGCAGAGAAACACAGCGAGCCGTGCGTCAACATGGCAACAGAAAATAAATGGAGTAGCGACACACACTATTTTAATTATCCTCTTGTCTAACCTGTCCTCCAATTACAAATAGGGATGTATGATAATACGTCTATTGATGCATGAAAGGCAGGACAATAACAGATGAACAAAGAGACTCAAACTGGGGTTAAGTTAACTAAAAAAGAAGTTAATGTTCCCATTTAGATTCTAAACACCAGCATTCCTTAGTAGTTGAGTACACATTTACGACATAATAGTTAGAGACAGTGTTTATTGCATCAGGGGCTTCTGGATAAAACACATGATTACATTTATGATAGTGCATTTAAACGATAAAGACACTGCAGTGTGTGCTGAATTCCACTGAGAGATAGGCATAATGAGTATGCACTGCCTAATTTATGCCGGCTAATTTGTCTACATTCAGTAAATCTTTTTAAGATTGATTTTCTCAGTCGATGCAGACTCGACTCCACATTAAGTAAACAGCTGCGAGAGAGCTTGATTTTGGATTTTTTTTATTTTTTTTTCTCCCCCATCCCTCCTACATTTTGCTTGTTCAAATTCAATGTTCTTTTTTGTGTAGCTGGTTATGAAAGTAAGTCCTCTTCAGCGAAGACTTAACAGGCTTTGCTGCAGACACCTGCCATTTGTCTTCCCGTTGCTCATGAGAATGCTGCTTTAACCAGAGCGCCACATAATTTTGCGCTTTATTAGATGTGGCACAGTGAAATATATCCACATGAAACGGAGCAATGCTAAATCTGCCACACAGTAAAATTAAGAGAGCGTGGTGGGCAGGCGGAAAGTGGATGGTTAATTTAGAGATTTTGGTCATAGGTTGCTGTAGAGACATGGGGAAAAAACAATGTCAATTAAGTCAGGGAAAATAAAAGTAAGAACAGGCAATTATTCAGGCAGTAACTTCAAGTAGCCTGCATGACTGTGTCTCTGTCATATATCATCGTGTAGGAGTCTGAACCACTCATCCTCACAACATCGGTTTATTTTATCAGGAACTGTGTAAATTTGTTTAAACACAGATTTCTGCATGTTCCGCCACAACTTTTCACATATTCCCACTTTTCACATATCTGTTGTAGATTTTCTGCTGTTTGGATTCACTGGCAGCAACATGCAGCACATCTCTGCTAATTTCCTTCTATAATTCCATGGAAACAGAAAAGGTGTGCTCACTGGCTTGGCTGCTTGGGAACTTTCCCCTTTACCTGTAAGCGTGTTCATTCTGACGCCCAGACACATTTAATGTGTTTGTACCATGTTGTCTGTGTGTCTGTCGCCTTCTTTTTTACCTTCAGCCAGGTGACAACAGCTTACAGGAAGCAAAAGTGCAGCCTGAAAGCATCCTCTTACCGCAAAACGTGAGTGATTGAGAGCAAGAGTAATATCAGATAAACTCCATGAGCGCTATGTTCGACTGTGGGCTGACTGCAGAAATGGATAGATCTAACCGCCTTCGGTGCTGAATCAAAACAGGCTTGGAGCAAAAAGTGCTTTTACTGAGTTATGTGGGCAGATTTTAGGTGATTACAAACTCTGTTTCAGTACACAGAAGCAACAATCAGATTTTAAATGCCGAACCAAACCAAAAAAAGTACTCGGTTCCCTTAAACTCTGTCATATTTAGTCCCTTTACGACTATTAACTTTTATTTTTGTTGACTGGAATTACATGTGACAGATCAACACAGAGTAGTGCGATCTTTTGAAATTACACATTAAGTTTTTTTTAACAAATGAACATGAAAAAGTGTGAGATGGATATGTATTCAGCTTCATTTCTTTCGATAAACCTAAATAAAATCCATTGCATGTGTTTGCCTCTCAAAGTCACTTAACATGTAAATTGAGCCGCCTGTGTGTAACAAACAGAACAATAAAGACTAAAGAAGGTCATAAAACAATAGTCCAAGCTTTAAACATCTCATAAAGCATATCCATCATGTGAAAATGGAAATACGTATGGCACAACTGCAGAACTACAAAAACATGACCGTCCGAAAGGACATTAATATTAATCACAGACGTGGCCAGGAGGCTCATGGGAACTCGGAAGGAGCTGCGGAGATCCACAGTTTAGGTGGGATCTATGCCCAAATCCGGTCTGTGTCAAAAAGGAAGCTACTGTTGACAAAGCCATAAGAAGTTGAATTTGTAGTTTACCATGAGGGGAAAAAGGTAGTATACATGCAAAACGCTATGTGTGACAAGAACAGACACTTCACATCACCCTGAACACACCATTCTTGGCAGCATCATCTGACGTGGGTGCTTTTCTTCAGCAGGGACACAGAAGGTGGTGAGAGTTGATGGGAACAAATACTCAGCTAAGTAGGGGGTAAAACTGGAGGAAAATGGAGGCGACAAAAACTAAATGCTCATCTTTTAGCTGGACGATGACTCCAAACATTACGCCAGAGCTGCAATGAGATACTTTAGATCAACGGATATGGATATGTTCAAATAGTCAAGTTAATAGTCAAAATATGTATATATTTAAGTTTCTGGTTGTAATGTGACAACACTGATGAAAAGTTGAAGGGTTGCCAACACCTTTATAGGCATTTCTTACAATCCACCACACAGCAATTAGATTTTTTTAAAACGTCTCTAATCTGTTAAAATATTCCTCTCGTTTTGTGTGGTTGATATGCGAGTTCACACGATCAAAAGGATGAAGTGAGCAGCGAGTGTTTAGGGCAGCAGAAGACTGCGTGGGAGTTAGAGGTCTTTCTCCAGGCTGCACGGCAGCCCCTTCTCTCAAGACAAGTTAATAAGATGGAGCAGTCCCTGCGGGCAAAAGCCGGCAAGCATTATCACAGTGAAGGAAACTAGACAAACTGACACATACAAGGAAAAAACTCCCCAAAAGCTTTTAATTACCCTCTCGCTCTGGCTACTCCTGCAAAAAAAAAAAAAAAAAATGTTACTTTGACAACTCGGAAGGCAGGCACCACTTTCAAATAGCCCCGATTTCTCTTCTACTTAGCTTTACAAATCTTCTTCAACAGTTAGGCCTTCTGTTTTATTTAAACTTCTCAATTTGCATTTTCTCTTTTTTTGGGGGGGGGTGGAGGGGGTGTAATTTATCGCCCTCTTTTCTTTTCACGCTATGAAACGGCCCACTCCTCCAGCTCGGTGTGCATACCAGCACATGTGAACTGCCCAAAGACTACTTCGAAAGACATGTGGTGTGATGAATAAATCATGGCGCATAAAACCAAAGGAAAAGAAGACTCTCTCCTGAGAGCCCACATTCACTTAGCGCCGCCAGACTCAAACAAGTATCTCCCTGCCATCTAAATGAGCCACACATGGCTGTGCTGAAGCCAATAAGAGCAAAACTGTCACCTCACTGACGAAACATTGATCATTACACAATTTGTTCCCTTTTATTACAGCCATTGTAATTAAAAATAATTGAGTAGTGGAGTGGGCAGGTGTACCCATCAACACCCCCCCTCCCACCCACCAATTAGCACTACAATAATATTGCTCTGGATATTGCAGATGATATTATTAGGATTTTGATGGAACACAAGTGCCTGCACGTCTGGACGCCAGAAAAGTGTTCTCAAGTGGGATCTCCACGCCGAGATCCACCAGGAACGGGTCACTTCTGTTTGGACGAAAATGAGCTCAAAGAAACAAAGAGATGAGTCATGGCATGGAGTTGCATAGAAGTTTTGTTTTGTTTTTTCTTTTCAAAGCAAGTGCACAGTCTACGAAATGGCGAAACCCTAAGAAAAAAAAAGAAAGAAAATAAAAACACTGACAGTGCATGCAAGTGATGAAAGGCATGAAATACTCAAAATACAGCATGTAAAACTGATGCTCTGAATCTGGGATCAACAGTTCAGAACAGAAGAAGAAGATAAGGCTCACCTGAGCATAAATAACTTTGGTCTCGAACACAAACCTGACAAATGTGTTTTAGCATCTAAGATAAGGCCTGTGTGTTCTCATATAGCCAGTTCGTCTGTTGTCAGTGGCCTAACAAATTGGTTCTCTGACCACTTGGGAGCTTGTGTGAGATGGTTTATGCTGCACAGAAGAACCAGAATCACATTTGATGCATTGAATTTCTGTGATACATCTCACCAATTTGATCTGAACCACCCAACCTGGAGCTCGGTGTCGGCCTGTGCCATGGATTACCTCATAAATAATAGAGGGGGAAGATAACTGACAGCTGCTGTGGGTTAAAATGACTTTTCTGCTTTCTGCTTGCTAGTTACCCAAAGTGGACCAAGATGCTGACAAACAAAACTCCAGAGGAAAAAAAAACAACCTTTTTTTCTTGCCGTTTTTCTTTCCAAAAAACAAAAGTTGCAGGTCTTGTAGCAGTTGCAACAATAGTCCCACTGTGCTATGTGCCTCACTGTTACATTTTTCCATTGTAATACACTTCTGAGCAGTATCTCCAGCAACATTTTTAGTCTCCATGTTTGAACTAATCCAAACTCTGGCAGTCCTGGCTTTTATCAGCATTTCAGAATGGTCCATCTTTGACTAACTACTGGAAATGGGTGTTACTTAAATCTATGCATAAGTATTTTAATCCGTGCTTGACCAAAGTGGTCTTAGCTGAATAAAGGTCGTATTAAAATTATATAAATTTAAGAATGAATATATTCTTTTTTTCAGATTAATTGTTTAATACAAAATATTACATCAATGTATGTTAAATACAAGAAAGTCATCAAGTACAATACTACATATAAATAATGCGATATGCAAATTGATTCTGACTGAGTGACATCTAGTGGTGAATTATTAAACTGGAACCAACAAAATACACATTGGTCATGATCTGGTGTCTCGTTTAAAGTAGAAGCACTTTTCTGTTGATTCCTGGAGCTGGAGCTGTTTTTAGCAACTTTCCAACGCTGAATGGAATTTCTCAAGAATAAGTCTATTCCTTCCCTTTCAGAAGCTACAAGCTGTCAGTCAGCTGTGCAACAATGGCACTGTTGTCATGTGAACATCTTTCTTGAGACTAAATATGGATGGGACAAAAAGCTAAAAGTCCAGTATTAATAAAGACAGTGGCATGACAAACCCAGTGTTTAGAAGGCAGCAGTAATGGTTCAGCGCTGACAATTAAGTATTTTTTTTTATTATAGAATTATTAGATTGTGAAATACATTTGAAAAAAGAAAAGCACACAATATATTTATATATCTTTTTTTCTTTTTCACAGTTATGGTCCAATTTTCGTTGGACTGTATCCAACACAATGGCACTTTTTCTCCTGAAACAGCACTAAAGCATGCTTTACTCATAATGTACTATTATGACAAGAAATTAACAGATTTGTTCATTATCTGCTCTTGTCAATTTATTTATGTGCTGCAAAACAGATTTCAGTTTTTTTTTTTTTTTATTAAATGTTTCACATTAACAAACCTATTTTTTATATTAGATAAACTGAGTGAATAAAACAAAACAGTTTTCAAGTGAATATGTTATTTATTCATGGAACAAAAGCTATATAAATCAATCTGGCCATATGTGAATATTTTATAAACCTAAAGTTTTTTTTTTTTGTTTAAGTTTATTAGTAAATTCCAGGATTACCAGCTGAATAAAGAAATCATTAATGAAATTGCCTGACAACTCGAAGTAGGGAAAACTCTTATAAATCAACACATAACTATATTTACAAACATGTGAAAAACAGTCATTGGTATCTACTAGTGTAGAAAGAGTTGCAAAGCAATTTTGATACCAATCATAGTGAGAGCTACTATCTAGAAAGCAAAAAGACCTTGGACAGTAGTGAAACTTTTACCTAGAACAGTTAATCCAAAAGAGCACAGAAGAGTCATCAGGAAGCCAGAACAATATCTAAAGCGCTGCAGGCCTCCTTTGCCTCAAAGCAGGTAAACATACTGCAAGCATGCGGCACACGTAAACAATCTGACTTGTTATCCTTCAGAACGAACATTAAGTAGGAAGGGACAAGTTGACACACAGCAGCATTAGCAGAAAAAGGCAGAGCTGTGCTCATAGCTGCCTGACTAATGGCTATGTTCACAATTAAGTTAGTTTACAAGCACTTTATTCGGTCTTATTAGAACAAAAACAAACACACATAAAAAATAAAAAAAAAACACGAAACAACAGCTTCACAGAAGACTAATCAAAGTCCAGACTTGTAGCTGATTGAGTCGTTTTGGATTCAACTTAAATAGGCTGTTTATGAGGAAAACCTCTCAAAAGTTAAAGAATTAAGACAAATTTGTGAGGAGGAGTAGGCAGCAGAACCAGTTATTAGGTTTAGTGTGCGATGGCTTGGGCAGCATTTTCCCCTTAAAAATAAATAAAATCCTAATTTGAAAGCTTCCTTTTACACTTACTCAGGTTTTTTTTTAATTTTTTTTTTATTATATTACAATTTGTTTTATGATCTTAAACAACTAAAATGAAAAAGAGTAACTCTAAGGGAACAAAATACTTTTTCATAGGTATGCGGTTGTGTATTTATGTTTGATGGAAACAGTGTACTGCTAACAAGCTAACCTGTAATGCATTTCTAACCCCATTCTGGGTCCAAGGGCATTGCAGGTGAACCAATCACACCTAGACATGGAAAACCCAGAGTTAGCTCATTCCCCCTCTGTCGTTCACAAAGTCCTTCCTCCACTCATTTGTCCTAAATATTGCTGTTACTAACACTACATTTTGTGGTTAAAAATAAATCACAGGAGACTTACCACATATCACATTTTAGAACTTGATTCAATTACTTCAATGGGGAGTGAAAAAAAAGACACATTGGAGAAAAAGAGAGCGGTTGCATCCCAGGGACAAAGACAGAGAGACATACGTAGAGAGAGAGACCGAGACAGAGAGATCAGAGAGCTGGGGACAGAAGAACAGCAAACGATAAATGAATTCCCAAGAGAAAAGGAGGGACATGGAGAAATTACAGAACAAAAGGAGAAGACAGAAATGACATTTCTTAAGGGACTGCAGTGTGGCATTTGTAGGAAGAAAAATGAAATGTGAGGACCACAGAGAGATGGAAGGCGGGAGAGGGCATGGGGAGAATGGAATGAGTAAGAGCAAGAAACAAAAGCAAAGTGTGTGAGAGGTAGGACTAATTTATGAGAAATGAAGCAGGAGTCGGTGAGGCTGGCTGCTGCTGCTGCTGTCTGATGGATTGGGTGGGGGCTGGATTCAGATTTGTGCACGTTGGACACAGAACGACCTGTGATATGGATCCTTTGAGGCTACATTTCACAAAAAGTGAACTCTCCAGAAATGGAGGATGAACATAAAATAATATATTTTATTTTTTATTTTAAAAGAAAGCATCGCTTTCTTTGGTGGAGAATCTCCCTGGCAGGTAAGTAGAGCAGACAAAGGCAAAGGTGAGAAAGAGAAAAGGTGGGAAACAAAGAAAGAGAAGCACAGGGGAATGAGCAAAAAAAAGAAAAAAAAACGTGTGAAGTGACAGAGGCGAGAAAAAGTAACCGAGGAAAAGATGACGGCGATAAAGGGAGATGAGAGACAGCTGCCTTTGAAGCAAGTGCTCCTCAACTGTGACAGTTTGGAAGAAGGGGAGCCGGCGTGGTAGTACGGCTGTGTGTACATAGGTTCAAGCATGCATGTGTGCGACCCTCTGAGTGTTTGTGAGTATCTGTTATATTAAAGCTCACAACAGCGTGAAAGGTGGGATTGATGATAAGGAAACTGCTCATTTGTAGTGCTTACAGAGTTTGTTCCCATATGCTCCAGGTACACAAACTCAGAGAAACACACACACACACACACACACACGCATACATGCACACACACAGGCAGCAAAGCTGCCTCTGGAGGCACAGAAAAACACTCGAGGTCTTCAAAAAAATAAAAAATAAAAAATTCAAGCCTCTCCTCGAGACAGAATCCCTCCCAAAGCGAACTGACACGGGAGCGTGGTGAACTTCCTCTCTCAAACAGAGCACTGTCTTTATTCACCGCAGTCTTACAGCACTCTTGTACTGTATCAAAGCTAGGACATGCGCCGCTGTAAGAAGTGCCATCAACGCTGCGGCGTGCACCTTCTCCTCCTAGCACACGTTCTCTTTATGTCTCCCTTTTCTATCTTTCTCCTGCGTGCAACTTTGAGTGAACAGAGTAGGGATGGCAGCGGCGATGAAAGACAGTGATGAAGGTGAGGCGGTGAAACACGGCGGAGACGTCATCTATCTGCTGATAGAGAGAATACATCACACAGATAGACTCTCTTTTAAGTTCGTCCTCTTTCAGTCGAGCCCGGTATAGATCAAGACCAAAGCAAACATCACGAGATTCATACACGGATGAACACAAACACCACTAACCCTTTGAATCCATCTTTGTCCCGTTACATGAAGGGAAACCCAGAGAAGGCGAGTTTTGTTATAATATCCACATGCGTTAAATTGTAACATGAGCTCAAAACAAAGCACACAGGAGAATGTCTCTTCTGTAGGAGTTTTTATTTCTAAATTTCCTTTTTGTATTTTGCTACCACAAAGTTGTCGAAGTTGAAAAAAAAACACATTATGTCACAATCTACTGATGGTGTGGAGAACCCCAAGGCTGAAATGTGGACTCACTTTTTTTTACGACACATATATATACACTCAGTTGGCTGATGACATCAGTTGCACAATCTCTTCAAAACTTCAGAGATATTCCAACTATAGGAATCAGACAAGTGCCTAAAAGCATAGAGTTAAATATACCCCTCAAACCAAACTTGAGGTGTTGTTTTTGACCAATGAATGTTTCTAGAATGTCAATGAAAACAACTTGTTCTAAACATTTTTTTTTATAATTTGAGAATCATTTCAAAACTGGTGTCAACTTCAGATGGCTACTCATGCTTTTATTTTCTCCCCTCTAGATTACTGTGTCCCAATATTTACATGCATCTTGCATGTTAGTTAATCAAAGACCCATGTACTGATGAGTAAAAATGCCAATGGCAAACATCCATCCATCCATCCATCCAACACCCTTGTCCCTAATGGGGTCAGGAAGGGTGCTGGTGCCTATCTCCAGCGAACGTTTCGGGCGGGGTCACCCTGGACAGGTCGCCAGTCTGTCGCAGGGCAACACAGACACAGACATGACAAACAACCATGCACACACACACACACACACTCACAACTAGGGAGAATTTAGAGAATCCAATAAACCTGACAGTCATGTTTTTGGACTGTGGGAGGAAGCCGGAGTACCCGGAGAGAAATGACAAACATTTAGATTTAAAAAGGTATACTTTTAGGCAGCATTACACAGTTGCAAATTTCATAATTTCCTTAATTTTTTTAAGACGGGAAAGAAGCCCTTCCTATATTTCAACTTTGCTCCGGAGAAAAAAAAAACCGGAGAAAATGCTCAAACACTCCAACAAACTGTAGTTTAAGCAAAATATTTAGGAGTTGTGCTCACAAGTATCCACTGATGTACTTTGCTTCTGTGTACACTGAACCCACAAATGACTATCATTGCACACTGACAGGTGATGTAAAAACACTGATTATCTAGTGACAATGGGGAGTGATAACGGGAAGGATAGAGTTTATCAAAACACTCCAAGCACTCAGTTCCCAAAAGTTAATGTGCATAAATGAAACTGGAAGATAGCTGGAATTTAATCATTTTTAAATTAGTAAAATTATTGTAGCTATTAGCCTCCAAGGTCTTGACACAACATTTTTATAAATAGTAAGAGTGAATTATTAGCCAATTAGCTATTATCTAAAGGTGATGATTTGCGCCTGGTTTTATTTGGGGGTTTTACAATAAAGATGCATGGAAGAAAATGCATGCGGCTTATTTTGTTTGTTCAGAAAGTGATGCCTATCTCTGTGTCGCCCTTCGATTGACAAGCAATTTCTCTTCCGTGTACTTCGCTTTCACCCAATAATCACCCCCTCATGACCCCGCAAGAAAAAGCAATCTCATCAAGGTGTCTATTAATTTATCCTACAATTACTAGTGATCACGAAACCAAGAAAATTTAACTCCTCCGCAGTGTGGCTAAAATCGTCCTTGGAGATGGGGTGAGGAGATTCAAGCAATGGAACAGGAACTTAAATTAGAGCAGGTTTGGGCATCTGATCAGAATGCCTTGAATTCATCTGAATTTGGAGGTTTGTTGGGGATGCCACACTGTTTGAACACCCAGAACCCTCTAGAGGGTCTAAAAATGCCTTCTGCCCTGGGAAAACGTTTGGCGTCCTCCAGAGTGTTCTTAAGTGAAATGACACCAGCTGAATTTGTAAATGTATTTTACTGTGTGCCTTAACACTCAACAAAAAGATTAAAGAAAAGAGGAATGAAGGTATTGTTTGTCCCTAAATTCTAAAATTCAACATATCCAGGGTGTACTCCACATATTGCCAAATTTCTGCTCGAGATCGGCACCTGCTTACCTGTGACCTGCATGGATAAGAATGGAATAAACAATGGATAGATGGATGCTGTAGGTCTAAATCTAAAAGAGCATCTGTGGGGAACACGCATTTCTGCAGAATGGTTGTCCAATTGCACAGGGTGCAGGAAATAAAGGTTTGCCATTTCAGTATTTCAACCACCCAGACCAATGTTAGTGTAGTTCCTGCAGGTTTATGAGGGTGTGCCTAATATCAAGAACGTTGTCATGAAGTGACAGATGGTGAACATAAATTTGCCATATTGCAAAGTGAAGTTGGTTGATGGTGGATTTGTTGTAGGCATATAACACACCAAGCCAGGCCACAACGAAGCCACTCATTTTATATACAAATTGTAGCGCACACACTCTCTTGCATAGATTTAAAAGCACTTCACACCTACACGGGGGCACACATTTAAACACACAAAGACAGACTTGGAACCTGTCAAGTGCGAACAAACTGATGACAAGACGGCGACAGATGGATTCACTGAGGAGAGACGAGCTACGCATTCAACTCAATTAGCAGCGTGCTGCTGCATGACGCCGATGGGATATGGAATCTTACCATGACTGGCAACCTGTCAATCGAGCAACAGAGCCGCAAAACAAGCATCATGCAAGACGCAATGAATTAAATTTAATAAACCAATAAATAAATTAATTTAGGAATAAATGGTATAAACCCGTGGAGTGGCAGCTCTGCATCAAAAAACAGGGCATAATGTGACCGGGGAGCCTAAATATCCCCAGGCACGTGCACACAAAGAAAAAGCTGGAAGTGGAGAGAGAAGAAGAGGAGGAGGTGCCTGTGGGCAAGATAGGGAAGACAGGAGAGAGAATAATAATAAAAAAAAAACAATGGCTGCCTCCTTTTTCCCTCTAGCACATTCTCTATACCTATGTGAACATTCATGAGCGCTGTTCATATATTATCCTGCCATAGTGCCTAATGAGCCAGGCATCTCCACCCTGACACATACGCTTGGCTAGGCAACCCTTATTACAGGGTGAAGGCATGCTCACACACTCAGTCACTCCCACACACAAACTCTCAGGTCATCGTCACAGCTGTAAGCGGGCTGCGAAAGAAAAAAAACAACACATTTTTAGCTGCTTGTTATGTATAAGAGAGGGTCGTATTAAAACATTTTTATTGTCTGTCAGATGTAATGGTCAGATAATGGTTTCAGCGCATTAGTACGTCATTTTCAGACATGTCAAATTTCTGCTTCTTACAAATATGTGAAGCAGCATGAAGGCTGCTGGTAAATATGGGGACAGACGCCACGCGCTCCTTCTGAGCTGTTGGTTATTACAGATGCTTCATTGTTCATGACGGCAGACAAAATTGCTCTTTTTGCTGCTTTTTTTTTTTTACAAGCAGACACACAAGCAGACAAAATAAAGCATATCAGCAAGTCTATCTTGTCTGGCAAAACACCAGTCAAAGGCAGGATGTACCCCGCAGTGCTATGATTGTCTTGGCTGCTTCTGTATAAAAAGCTCCTTCACTTCAAAAATGACTGCTACAACTGTTTAAGTGATAAACCAGCAGGGCTGTGGGAGGTCAATCAGCAGCAAGTAGGGGCTGGACGGACGGAAGAAGTTGGCCAAATACACACCAAACGTAAGAGACAACAAGAACAGAAGTGAGGCTACCTTACAAAAGTGATTGGTGGGCGCTTGTATTTTTGTTAAACACTTCAAAACGGTATCAACACCCAGTTTGACCCTGAACGCACAAAGAGGAAGAACAAAAAGATCACATGAAAGAAAAACCACAGACCGCTCTTTTTCACTTTAATCTATGATTAGATGCCTGGACTGCAGGTGATGTAATCTAATTCATCTTGCAATCTCTCTGTGAGAGGTGATTGCTGTGGCTCAGTGACTGATTGTGGGTTTTTTTAGTGTAGGGGCAGGCTTTTTTCCCAGGGCAATTATTAAAATAATAAGTTTGAAAAAAAACTTCAGCAGAAAAGCTCTTTTTAAGACAACAAAAGATGTAAATAAAATAGAAGGGGAAGTATATAAAATCAGGGTCTTTAGAATTACTCATCTGTGCATTTTCAGAGTATATCTGGTGGGATCCTTTTTACATTTTTTTTTAAACAACCACAAATTTTAATGTATTCCATAGGAATCTTTGAGACCAACATAAAGTAGTGCATAATTAACAAGAAATGTTCGATGGCTTTGATTCGAGGCAAACCGGTTGAAACAGGACTAGCATTTTTTAGCTTCATGCAAAGAGCTATGAGTGCTGGAAAACGGTGCATTTGGCCCTGAACACATCCTCTACATTGTGAAACATGGTAGTGGAGGTGTCATGATGTGTGAAAATATGGAGGCTGGAAAAGACCTGAGATCCAGGTTTAGCTTCCAGCAGGACAAAAAAGTCCAATGGCTATGAAGACTTTTGCAAGGCATTACTTGAAACTGATAAATTGGAAGGATATAAACTGTTAGCTAGTTCCCTCAGGAACAAATTGGCAAAAAAAAAAGAGTAAAAAAAGGATCATCCACTTCATCATCATACATTATCAGTGAAGATGTTGACAAATAAGCTACCATCCCCTTAACAGTGAGGAGTGGCCGTGCTTTTGTGGCTCATTTTTGAGCGTAATAGCTATCATCAAACACACACACACCTGTGTGCATCAGCATGTTTTTTTTTAAACCTTACAAAGACTTGAAAAGACATATTTCACTAACACTGCACACAAGACAGTTAATTCCCTCATGTGCTGCGCTCAGCTGTAAGATGCTTGGCTAGGCACCAATCAAGCTGTAAATACAGGGGGACAACGCAGAGATAGGCGACCACTTCCCTTGTCAGTTCCACTAACAGCAAGTGTGAAAGTTAAAATATTCCTGCTTTAATCGGAATGTTGCGGAACATTGTTCTAATGTCTTGACCATGTCAGTTCACAGCTATGTCTCATCCAGATGAGCCTGAGTTTATCCACGAGGAGCGGTCTTTGACAACAAACAGTCTCGTGCAGGAGCGAGTTTCTGAGCATGTCTGCCTGCGTGAGCGCGTTTGTGTGTGTGAGCAGATGTAAACTCAGTATTCCAGGTCACGGTGTCTGCAATTTCACAGGGGGTTTAACCTTGGTAAATCCACTATTAGGTGTTCTGAGAATGATGATGTGAGAGTAGATCCTCCCCGATGGTTTCACTTTCTAAGAGCATCAAGCAGGTCACAAATAGAGAGGCTGTAGGGGTATTACAAGGTCAAAGGTGTGCTAACTCTCAATATGATGACAATTCCAGGCTGGCATTTTCATTTCCTGAGGAGACCGAATCCCCCATTGCAGCCGAGGCCGAAAATGTTTGCTTATTTTTGTTCAAATAAGTTCTCCTCGTCCTTTAAGACAGAGTATTTATATCGCAAATATGCAGTGTGAGTGTGTGCACAACAAATGCTACCAGTGTGCTGTGTGTTTGAGGAAAACTCCACCTAAATCCATTACCGATAAATGTGTAAAATCCTGGCATAGCTCTCCTTCATAACTGCAGATGTTTTTTCTCCCTTTTATTGTGTCCTTCAAATGTCTTCAGAGGTGTGGCTGTGCTGCCAACCAGTGGGAGTAGCTGATGTTTTTAATGGCACATGGTTTGTCTCCTGGTGGTGAGATAAACATGGGGAAGAGATTAAAACCCCAGGCTTTCTTCCACAATCTCCTGCCTTCATCCTCCTTTCCTTTGCAGTGGCCATGCCGGGCCAGCACAGCAGAGTCTAAGCAAAAAACAAACCCATCCAGTGCCTGGGCTTAAAGTGCACACACAGACACACGCCTCACACTCCACACAGACGCATATGAGTACAGGGACATTGATTGAGGGGTAGATGTCAGCCATGAGCAGAAGAAAACAGACAGGTGACAAGAGGAGGATTCTCTACCCTTTAATCACCAATCTGTCAAGTGTGTCTCATTGCAGACGACAGAATCCCAGCTAATTTAATGCTGGTGTAGATTCGGAGGTGAGCCTCTCAGGTCGCCGATGTCAGGATGCGGATCAACAACAAAGAGTCAGAGGAGGAGGAAGCGGGGGGACATAGGCCAGACCTCCTTACTTCCCGCTGCGCCTCCCCCCTGTGAGGAGACGGCTCAGCCGCAAAGTCGGCCCCGCCTGGGAGCCGATGAGCTAAAGCAGTTATTAAAAGCGGGCTAAACACATCATTTCCTTTCGTCACCGAGATTAGGCCAAGGTGAGGGGCCCCTCCGGTGGATGTACACCCGGAGCGTATGATTAGCTCTGCCATTTAAATGACATTCACACTAATCGCTAATATCAGGTCTGTCAAGGTGAGAGAATACAATAAGGAATGTGTCTGGAGGCTGCGGCGATGCAAGGGGAAGTGCAACGATATCCGATTCCGCTTGATGTGAGCGCAGTGGCGATGAGTTAAATCAGACACGGCCGCTGATTGTTTTACTCTGTCATTCAGTCAAGTCATGGCACAAGGGAGGTGTGAAACACTACAATTTCTATCAAATCAACATCATTTACACAAGAGGAGATGTAAAGTGGGGGCTTTCAGCCATAAAAAAAAAAAAAAGGAATATGAGAGTTTTGGGATATTTTGATCATTAGCTGTAATAGTTTCCTTAGCTGAAGCAGAAAAATGCCATGCAGAAGTGATTAGAAGAATGATCGCTAGTCAGATGATGTTTACTCTTTCACCATGTAGTACCTTTACAATTTTGCTCTTTTGTTCCAATTTTTTGGGATAAAATATGATGGCACATTTTATATTTTTTTTATACTTACCGCAGATTAAATTACACCCCACTCGGAGACATTTCATATCTACACGTCTGGCCTACTATTGACAACGAACACACATTTTACATTTCTAAACTGAGACATGAGTCAACTATTCTTGTCTTGGGTCTTCTACTAACTTTATTTGTGGAGGTGCTGCTGGAGTATTGATCATGTTAGCAACCTCTGGCATGACTCTCCAGTAAAGCGACTTGTTTTGGTTGGTATTGGGGCTGTATTTCTTAATTGGTAAATAATTTAGCTGAATTTATTTTATGGTTATTTTTTTCTCTGTTCCAACAATAACATGCATATGGATTTTAGAAGCTTAAATGTGACAGAATATCCCGACTTATTGCACTGTTAACAGCCACCTACAATCAATCAAAGCTTAACCTGTGGCTTCACCGGAGATGCTTAAAGACGGATTATTTATACCATCATTGAATTATTTTGCATCAATTACCAACAAATGAGGAGTCAGGGAAAACACCGATAGCCCTGGTGGTGTACTCCTTACACTTGTAAACTAAAAGGAGGATAAAAATTATTCATACTGTAGCTCTGGCTACATAAAAACTACAAGAGTCTGTATCATCCAACTCTATGCTGTATACTATGGATATTAATGTTTCAGTTCCACTCGTTTTAAATTGCTAAGGCCTCGTCTGACTAGCTGTTAACCTTCCACTGATTTGAAAGTTTCCTCACGTCATGAAACTCACATTGATACAACATCAAGCAAACCTTTATTCAGATGTTTACAAGACTTCACTTCAAAAATATCTAAACTGTCCCTTTATCGCTCCCATCAAGGTAGATTGAAGCAGAGACTGAAGGTACAATGTAAAGACGTTACTAAACGTAGCATTTATTTCTCGTTGGCATAAATTTATCAAACAATCTTTCGCCGTAGAACGATCTTTAAAACTGAGACGATCCCGCTCCCTCTCAAGCCTGAATAAAGGGAGGCATTATCAAACTTCACTCTCAGCAGTGCTAGATCCATTTGGTAAACAGCCTGTGTCCTACAGTAGTAATCAGAGGGTATTTTTGAGGGATTTGCTGGCTGGCCAGGAGGTATCCGCTGGAGTGATCTCTAATTGCTAGAAGCAGAGGCCTAGACTGCCTGGCGCTCTTTTGAAGCCATCGGCAGCAGGTTCCAGCCAGAGGAGCCAGCAGGGGGAAGCTTCCCACTGAGCCACTCTTTTTTTTTTTTCTTTATTTACTTCTCTTCCTTGCCATCACCATGCCTTCATTCTGGTTTTCCTCTTTCCATCCTGTTCTCTTCTTTAACTGTACACCCCCTCCACCCCCTTTCATCCCCCACTCTCCTCTCCTACTCAGTCAATGAGCCAGCAATCACTTTGCAGACAGACATCCTCTGCTCAGTCGGCCATGTTCAATCCCTAGCACCGGTGGCTGATGAGGCATTGTGGTGACGTCAAATACCGCCGCTTTAAACCGAGCTACACTCAAACCTGTAGAGGTGCAGGTTTTGCTTCCCAGGTTACAGATCTCAAAGTGGCAGCCTTGTAGAAAATAATTAATGTAATGTGCCAAAGAGATGAAAGATAATGAGGCCAATTATATTTTTTCCCCACCACCAAGTCAGGCCACAGGGGCAAATTTCTGTCAGTTTGTTGGTGGATTGTGACACTTCATGCTCTTCAAGTCTTTGTGACTTTAGCAGCATCTGTGTCCTAAGGCTAAGATCTGTCCCTAGTTTTAAAACACATACTGTGCATACTAAAACTTGGGCTGAGCTGGGCTGCATTGTTTGGGGGATGCAAAGATAGTATTTATCTTTTGAGGTTAAAAAGAAACATGTTCAAACATACAGTGCCTTGAAAAAATATTCATACCCACTGACCCTGTCACAGTTTGTCAGCTTTCAACTACAAATGTCAAAATATGTTTACTGGGGCTTTATCTGAAAGATCAACACAAAGTAGTCCATAGTTTGGAAGGGGGAAAAAGTTTTGGTTTTCAAATATCTTGACCAAAGAAAAGGAACCAAAAAAAAAAAACTCATCATGGAACCAGAAAAGTGTGGGTTGGAATTTGGAAGGGTTAATATTGAGCATCAAATGCAATATGTTGCTACTCAGATTTGCCCTATTTTCAAGTATTAGCAATACTGAGAGAAATGTCACTGGTCAAAGTACAATTTGTGCGGTCTTTGCCATATCAGTCTTCCAGGCCACTCAGGTCTGCTGGCTCTAGTCTATTCTGCATCCCCAGAAACACAACCAGAACCAAACAAGGAAGGCTGCATTCAGCTTTTATGCTCCTTTAATGTGGAACAAACTTCAAGAAAACTGCAAAACAGCTCAAACATTTAGTTCCTTGAAATCGATGCTGTATGGGTTTTGCTTTAAATACTCCAGCCAACTGCCCTTTACAAACCATCTATAATCGCTACATAACACACGCAAGAAGAAACAGTTTTATTCTAAGACAAGTTGGTTGATATGTTGGCTACCTCAGTAGCCATCTCTGAGTATCAGGTTGGATCTTCAGCATCTATAGATTTTTCAGTATTGCAATATGCTTTGAATTTGATTTTGGATTCAGATTGGACTTTGACTATCCCATTAAAACATATGAACCTTTCCATTACAGCTAATATTTTTCAGTCAATGATCTGCTGGAAGGTGAACCTAATCAGAGAAATGTCTGTTGCTGAGGAAGACATCCTGCCTGGTTCCGATACTGAAGAAATAACATTAAAAAAAAATTTAAATAAAGAAATGTATGGACAACCCTGACTATCGTCTTCACAAGGCTGTCTTGGGAAAACAGTGTCTTCAGTCAGAGGCTTCTTCAAATTCACTGTAATACAGCCAGCTACAATAGATCTTCCCTGCCAACAGCCATCATTATCAAAAATAACTCCTTGAAGAATTTGAGTTAAAATGAGTTACAGCAACATTTAATTTCCCTCTGGGTTCAATAAAGTATTTTGGAATTAGAAGCTGAAGTCTTTTTGGTTTCTCCCAGCATTGTCCTGTGTTTGTCTCTGTTCTTTTTTCAATCAACTGTTCCCAGCAGACAAAAAGACGATCAGCCAAGCATTATCCTGAAACATCCATGGATAAATTCACGGCAGTGTGTTCAAGGGCAGTCGGTGTTTCTGGCATTTGCAAGTGGGCCAAATGGTCAATATTGGTTTGGTCCAAATAGAACTGCTTTTAACACGTTTGATTTGTGGCAAACTTTTGACTTTCTTCTGTGAACATCCGATCTATTAACTGCATGATATTCAGTAGATCATTTCACCTGAGCTCGTGCAGACTCACCATGGTTACCTCTGCTACTTCAAATAATCCACTCCTTTCCTGGTCTGGTGCTTTAGCTAGCTCTCTATTTGTTAAAAAAAAGACCCTGTATTTGCTCATGTATGACTTTATTTTCACTTCATAACTGTGCAGTACTTTGTGTCAATGTGCCACACAAAGCTCAGATGAAATACATACAAATATGTGGTAGGAATGTGACAAAAAAAATGAAAAAGTTAAGAGAATATCAATACTTTTGGAAAGCCCTGCACATGAAAAACTCACAGTCATACATACACACAATCTGTCAGAAACGCAACCAGTTTTCGGCTGCCTGCGATGCAGCCTGCTCAGTGTGACATTGACTCCTGAGTGCCAATTCCACACTGGGAGCTGTACTTGCTAGTTTTGCTGCCAATCCAGGTAAAGAGATTACAGACACACACAATGCAGTCTTCTGTTCGTCTGCCAAGAAGAAAACCAGCCCTTTAAGCCATAGAAGAAGAAGAAAGAAAGAAAAGAAGAAGAAGAAGAAGAAAAAAAAACGACTACACAAATTCGCACAGCCTTGGCCCTTTCCTCGCGCACACATAAAAACCCAAGAAACCCCTTCTTCTCCAGGAACACGGCTTCTAACGCGGCGCCTCGCTCAGTGGCTCTCTCGCACAAAGCACCCTTGTGACTGGGACAATCCAGCCAGCATTCCTTTATTCTGGTCCCCAACACTGTTGCACATTACTATTACTTGCATCATTCAAAGAAAGGAGGAATTTGGCTCACAATCAGTCACACAGTCATTGTAATGCCACACTAATGGCGGCTGTCTGGTTACAAACTACTGTAAAGAAATATGAAAGCAAGTTACACTTGGATTTCATCAGCTTTCTTAATGGTGTAATTAAAAAAAAAAAAAAAAAAAAGGTGAGCGAGAACACGTGCAATGGAGTATGCATCACCCAAAGTAAGATATACATACTACCTGGAATATTTGGAGCTAAAAAACTTTTGACACTTGATGAAAATTGCAGGTTGTTACCCGGTGCATAAATACACACAAGCAGAGTGGGAATCAAACTCGCTATGACGTGCAACTTTTGACCTAATTAATCAGCTACTTATAACTGTGTAATGAGTGTAATTTAGAATTGAGATTGCTATGCACTAATTTGCTTTATATATACTTACATTTTGGGGGATTTGTATAGCAGGTGTGATGCTGAGAAGTGACTTATGCGTAGTGAAATTGGGGGAGTGGAGGGGGGGAATTGTATATTCATGTTATGTATCAGGCTTTTAATAGGTCCCTTGTGGATTATATGTGTATATATCTGCAAAACGCGCCAATAAAGAGAGCGATAATGTGATGAGGAGAGATGGTTAATTACTGTGTGGCAGAGCAGAGCATAAAAGACATGTATAAGCTGTGAGATTCATCCATCATCGTCCGTAGCTTTCGCTCACAAATTAAACTGTGATGCTTTGGTGGATAATGATAGCTGCCACTCTTTCATCACAGTCTTCATACCCCTCTCTTGCAGGAGATGCCATTTTTTCTTCACCTCACCACGACTGTCTCCTTGGCACTACCAATTGTGTTTGACAGTAAAATCACATTTTAGATCATAGATCATGTGTCAGTCAGCCAAACGGGAGGTGGTAAAAAGAAAAAAAAAATGACTGAATGATTTTGACTCGGGGGCTAGTCCAAAAAGCTTTTATTTTCCCACCCCACGCAGTCCGTCCTGTCATCCTGGAGTCATGGGAAGGGTGCTGGGAATGATGACAAGTATGTGCAGACGGCGACATGTGCTCATGGCCTTGTCCCAGCCTGGGTTTTGTTTTTTTTTTTGGGAACTGCGCCGTCCAAGTAACAAGACGGGTTAAGCATATCTCGTAAAAAATAAGCGCTGACAAATTGCACGCATTTCAGGTTTTTCCTCTTTTTCTGTCCTGAGATGAATGTCAGGGGAAGAAGGGAAGGTTGAAGGGAGGCGGAGTGGCAGGGGGACACTGCAGGGGAACATGGAACAATAGGCGCCCTCTGGCATCAACCTCTGGACAGCTCAAGCCGCTCACCAAAGACACTGAACTCACCCACAATGAACTGCTGCGGTGGGAAGGCAGGCTTTAGAGAGTTCAATTTCCAACACAATTGGCTGTATTCTCATCCTTTAAATGCCAAGAAGATGGTGTGCAGCGTGCGCCTTTGTGTGGAGAGCTTTGCTTACAGCGAGTGTCCTCTAGCAGGAGGGGGAAGAAAGACAAGAGAAGGCGAAAGATGGCAAAGACAGGCAGTCAGGACGGGGGTGAGACGGCGCAGAGACAGAAATAGTGCAACTGCGCGAAAGAAAGGGAAGAACGAGAGAGTGAATGACCGGGAGAGATAGAGAGCGGAAACAAAGGTGCAGAGAGGAAACGGAGGAAACGAGAAGGGTAGAGAACGTCTCCTTTGGTTGTCGCTTCGCCAGGCTCGGGGGGACCGTCTGAAGGACAATGCTGCTACTAGTGGAGTGTGACGTTTGTCCTCTCTCTAATTCACCAAAGCACCAAGGAAGACACACTAATAATCAAGCGCCAATCATGCAATAAACTCCTCAAAACAAAACATTACACAGCCAGAACAAAGATCTAGGAAAATGAAAAATACGTTGTCTACTAAGAAGGCATAGCAATTTTCCTTTTCTTCATCTAATTGAGAATGACACATCGTACACTATGAGAGTATTTTTCAGATTTTTTTTATGCAACTGCAAGTCATTTGGGAAATACCACAAATTCTCAATCAAATTTAGGTGTGGACTAACAAACAGTATCCCCACAGTATCATTCTGCCGCCGCTGAATCTCATTGTCTAAACATTAGCATGATTGATGTTGATTTTGATGTGGATGTAGTTTTTCCACCACACAGTGTTTTGCATGTGGAACAAAAAGTGAAGTTTTGGTCTCATCTTACCTCATTATACCTTGTTGTAGATGTTTGCCGTGCCTCTTACAAGGTTTACTTTCATCACTACAGTGACTCTCTTTCAATGTCCAGGGTTTCCTCTACATGTAATTGATCATATACACACGGTATACATGTATATATGGTATAAACATATATATCCCTGAAAGTCCAGCACCACAGTTTTAAGAAAATTCTAGAAGAAAACTCAAATTTCTCTGTTTTTACTCAAAGTTTGCTGACTGCTGTAATTTTATTTAGGAATATCAGCGTAAGGGAGGCTGGATATAAATGAAACAATTTTCAGATTTGTATTCGTAAAATATTTTGAAAACCTCATTTACTTTTGCTCCAAAGCCACAATTATATACTACTTTGTGTCCCAAAATAAAACACGATGAGGGTTGTATTTGTAAGGTGACAAAATGTGAAAAAGTTGAAGCCACTGTAACCTCAGCAGTGTCTGCTTTTAGTTATTCTCTCAGAAAAAACTACCCACCTTCTTCGCTCTCGTTGCTTTCGCGTTTTAAGTCACACTTGGTAAAGCAGGTCCGTGGATAAGTTGTTTGTCATTGTTGTAAAGTGCAGCGTCTGAACATTGTTCCAGGTGTAAGAGAATTTTTTCTTACCCGTTATAAATGCACAGTTCGCCAAGCTGCTTTCAAAGCACAGTATGCTCCACCTGAACTATTATTTTTAAGGGTTTGCAATTACAGAAACAGCAATCCCTTTATCTGAGGAGGACTCCTCAGTGTAACATTCGATTTGCTGAATAAATAATGTTATTTTTAGCAATTGCAGCGCTGCAAAAGAAAAAAAGAAAAAAAAAGAATTATTTTTTCATGACTCAATCTGTAAGATAAAATGAAACAGGTGGGAAATTGATTTGGACTGCAAGCTGCCAGATGCCCATCACTTGCTCTGGATTACGTGGCAGAGTGGGCCCGGGGACTAGTTTCACTCATATTATATTCAATGTTGTTTCCGTTGTGGTCACAGGGGCAACTAAGCCATTAATATTACACAGTTGCACCAATGGCTCGGATGAATTATTGAGATTCTCTTATTGGTCTTTAATATTATATGCAATTCATCTGCAAGGTCTGCTGTGGTTTTAAGATGAAAGCAGCGAGCATCTCCTGTTTCGGATCTTTATGGTGGACAAACCAGAGCCTGCTGGTGGAACTGCAGCTGCCTCTCAGCACCACGTCACGCTCGATATAAGTATATCATTAGAAAAGAAATTGCCAAGAAGACTCTTTCTCCATCACTGTCTTCGTTTGAAGGGCATTTAGCTGTCCAAAGGCAAACGCCTCACACGCGCGCAGGCACACACACACACACACACAAACACACACTCCCGATTGTGGCGCCCGGAGCCTCTCGGAGAGCGGCTGGCGGTGCAGCAGACAGGAGAGGAAAAAGAGTGAGAAATAAGAGAGACTGCGAGAAAAGCCTTCGTCTCACAGCAGACCTCACACTGGGTTCTGTCACTACAGATCAAAATCCCCTCAAAGCCATAGATCACTTCCACTAAAGTTCACATGTTTCACACTTAGGAACTGTTTACCAGACTCAAAGACTCTATCTGCACAGCACACACTCACAGAAACACACAGACAAGCACGCATGCACATCTACTAATGCAGATAGATCTGAAGAAGAAAGATGGAAGGTTTTCAATCTAGAGCCAAAACGTACTTAAAAATTTATCATATATATAAAAAAAGAACAGTGGCTCAGTGCAAACAAATATTTACACCTCTATGGCGGAGCAGTGCTCAGCCCAGTACAAAGAAATGGTGTGATGGCAGCTCTGCCTACAAGTGAGCTGACTGGTGTGACAACCAGATGAGTGTCTGCCCCTTTTTCTCGCTGAATACCTGTCAGTGCCTGCTGACTGCTAACGCACACCCACGTAAACAGTTGGTGACAGTCTACCTCCGAAAAAAGTTACTTTCCTGCATTGTTGAGCCGTTACGGCCATTAGAAGAGGCCCTAAATGGATCTAGGAACAAAAAGACAACATGCTATTCATTTTGTTTTATGTGTTAAAATAAGTAGAGGAATATGTCAATGCACTACATTTCTTGGTAAAACTAACTTGATTGAGGGGAGTGGTTCCCAAACTTTGCAACTTCTTGCCCAAAAGATAAAAAGACGTGCCGACAGGTTGAGCATACACGCATTTTTAGTGAGTTGGTTAAAAAGTGGTGCAATTATGACACAATTAGCAATCAATAATTGCTAATTGCAAATAATTGCTGCTTTTATTTTTATTTAAGTCCTGTTTTTGTTTTTATGTGCAACAACATTTCTAAAATGGCCCCGACTTTAAGAACTATCAGTACAGGACATATGTCAAAGATCTGAGTGGTTCTGTCATTTTTGAGAATAATCTAATGTGTGGATTCGGTTCTGATTGGAGGCTTAGGCTGCTTAATTCCCATTTTATTCCCATGCAAGTCGAACCTCAATGACCAAACTGTTTGCTCCAACGCATGACTATCCTCGGCACTAAACTGTTTATTTTTCAGTTGGAAAGAAGGACCTCATGAAGTCTTTATCGACAGGACTTCTTTATATTACGTAATTGAAATGTCCCAAAACAAGAACGCGTCTCTGCGTTTAAAACATATCAGGAGCCAACGACAAGTGGGAAGCACCACGAGCAAGAACCTGAAGGGAAAAAAAAAACTAATATAGCCAGAGGCAAAAGAACCAACAAGAAAAACTGTTGTGAGGAGAAGCTGTGATACACAAAGAAAATGTAACAGTTGCCTGTGTCCATCTGTGTTCAGTTGGAGAATTTGCAGCCTGCTCTGGATGAGACACCATGCAAGTTAAACCCAGAAAGGAAAAGTTCAGTGTCAAACAGACTGGTGACGGTTAAGACACTTATTTGATCTGCATTGGATTTGCATGAAAAGCAAGTGGATTGGGGGAGTAAGCCTAACTAACTTCACCACTGGCGACTGTCCCTCGACATCAATTGTTTAAACCAGGCCTAAAACAACACTGGTGAGACTAAAAGGCACCACGCTATGACTGCAGTGTGGTGCAGGGAGGAAACCTGTCTTTGGAAAGTCCTCTGCATGAGAGAGAAATGTCCCCCTCATCTCAGATAAGGAGCTGATGAGATGGAGTGATAAAGTCAGTGCTTCTCCTGGGTCTTATCTGATGCTGTTATCTGACTGCACAGCACCCACCATCTCGCCATCTTTACACCCTTTAAGCACCTCTCTGAAACACTCACACCAGCATCATCACATACACAGACACACACTCTCACGGGTGGCGTCTAACGCTCAAACATTCTAAACACCGTACCAGCTTATTGATTACTTTGACACGCTCCCATTGTTGAACAGATGGTACACCTAATATCATGTGAAATGGAACTGTTCTGTGTTATCTCATGGGGAAAGGACATAAAATGACTGTTTTCTCACTTCTTTTTTGGGGGGGAAACGGCACCAAAGAAGAAGCTATGAACTTACCTCTATGTCGGTTAGTAGTCTTATCAAACATAAGCATGGCGTCGTCAACCTGGAAGACACAAGAGCAGCGTTGGCATTAGCTTAATCTTTGCACCGAGTGCCTCACATCACCTCCTCCCCATTCAATCTCATCTCATCTACTCGCTGTAATTACTCTTAGAATATATATCCTTGCTGCTTCACACTTATTTCTTTCTAAGCACCTCTCTCCCACGCAATCATTCGGTGATCACAGGATTATCGTCAGGTTACCGCTCCCCCTCCTTCATTTGTGCGCTGTAATTTTAGATATTACAGGAAATTATGCAATCTCTGCGGTGTTACTCTTTGTCTGGATTAGAGTGGCGACAGGGGAGAAAATTAACAATAATGGCCAGCGGTTTAAAAAAAATAAAAAGTGGAAACAGTGTTGACATTATGCTTCTTTTTTTTATTATTATTATTATTTTGACAAACGCCAACGTCCAGTCTTGGAGAGAAGAGTGACAGATAGACACATTACACTAAGCGGGAGAGAGACAAATGGGACCCTTCCTCATCTCCCGGCCTCAGCAGAAGCAGCATCCACAATAATATCATCCTTCATCATGTCCAATAAAGCCACACACAGACAGACAGCGCTTCTTCTTCAGACATCCCTGACAAACTCATCTTTCTATAACTCTGATGAAAAGCTTAAAAAACCGACCGAGGCATGCTCATTTAGCCTGCGATTCTGTCTTGGAGAGAAAAGGAGAGCGGAGAGCATCAGCGGGTAGAAACAAAGAGGGAACGCCGTGCGCTTCTCACTCCCCGGTTATGGTCTCTAGGTGAGCGTAACAGTGCACAGAGGAGGCTTAATGCTGTGCACAAGCGTGCACGCATCTGTGTTTTTCACGGGAGGGCTGAAAAGCTTCGGGAGGAGATGGAAACAGACAAGAATAGGGGTCTCGCTCAAGCCGAACTGTCTGATTGGATAAAGAGAAGTGCCTGGCAGCCAGGCAGACTAGCGCTGGCACACTATTCATGCCACCCTCTTGCCACACATTTGGCACACAAGACGTTGGCACAGCTTGTGGGGCCCCGGTTACTTGCTGCACGGCTCACAGGCCACATGCGGCTCCAAGGCACTTCATTTGCACCTCCCTAAAATATTTCCAATTTGGCGGAAAAAAATAGAGGGCAACGCACGGGGACCTTCAATAACCTATATACACAGTTCACCTAATTGTAAGTCGCTCATTATTCTTGTTAGGAAAGGGAGAATAGAAATAAGCAATTTGTAGATTTGCTCGCCAAATCTGGTCTCCAGGTGTGCTTTGAGGAGTTGTTTTTTTTTTGTGTGTTGTTGAATTTGACATAGAAATAATACCGCTGGCTTACAGGAACCAAATGCAACAGAGTGAAAAAAGGAGGATTTTTGGTGATGATTTATCTTTGCTCAAACAACTAATACAGAGAGAGTACTACCATTTCTGATGTTATTTTAACCCGGAATGATTGGACTATATCAGGGGTTAGCAATTAGTGCAACATGAGCAACTTCAATAATGTTAGCAAGCCGAATTTATATGTACATATACACAGTTGCGTCCAATAATCTAGAATAAATGACTAGATGAGTCTCATTTGTCTGATTAAAAGTGCCTTTTGAAAATAACCTATAACCTATAAGTGGGTATTAAACATACTTTTTATTAAGCTCACATTATTGGCTAAACAGCCTGAGAGGAAAATGAGACAGATACCCCCCCTCACCCCTCAAAAAGAAAATGGGCCATATATATAGGGTACAAAGTATGGTAGAGGGAGACTCCTCTTTGGTTTCTAGATGAAATGCTTAGATATGCTTGCATTAGCAGAACAAAAAGTAAAGACAAGCAAAATATGCAAGGGATTCACAATAAAGATCTAGACACTGGCGTATGAATTCAGCCGAGCTGCAGAAGAATCCTCTACAGTCGCTAACTAAGTTATGTTTTGCCCTGAATTGTTTGTTTTGCTGGGAAAACAGCAGAAGCACACAACAATGTGGTAAAAACAATAAAGTTTCAGTGTGTGAAAAATGTTCTTTAAGATGACTACGTGGTTAGATATCATTATTGTGGTGTACAAATAAAAAACTGCCGAAGCAATATCGCCCACAGTAACAGTTTTTTATAAACAAGCATTTATATTGTCACACGTTGTAACCTCTGTCTAATACCAGGCAATCAAATGGAAATCACATTAAAGTGAGAGGGAGTGGGATAAGTGAAATTTGTAGTACTAAGGGTTATGATTTTATTGGCGGAGTCTGAAGAACGGAGAACCCTCGTGTTTGTTTATCTTCACTACAATAACTCCATTGTTCTGTTCGGTACCACTTGATCACACACCGTTGTCCAATTAAAAGGTGAGAGAACTTTTGTTCGAGCCACTGTTTTTTTTGTGTGTGTTTTTTTCCCCTCCCTTCTCTCTCTGTGGATTTCTGCTCATAAAACCAGAAACGGTTTCTTATGTCTCCTATATTTGACAGCGTGAAAGCTGCACTGCAGAACTAAGATGGAATGGCATGTTTACCAACTATGGTAAACGTTTCATTTGACAAGCGTGGCCGACGGTTTGTGATCACTTACATGGGAAGACGGAAATTTATAGCATTTGACTTCTGTCACCTAATGCCAGTAATGCCGGAACAGCCAGAAGAGATGATACTTTATGCATCAGTAAACATGCAGACGAAACGCCAAGAAAAGCATCTCGGTTTGCCTTAAGACATGAAGAAATAGAAGGGTCTTTATAAAACACTACTGTTGTCAATTAAAATCAACAATCCAATCCTACTGTTGCCTTCGTATCCACTTTGCACTTCTTGAACTTAGTTTGGTGTGTAACTTTTTATAATAATTGAAGAGCTGAATATGATTGATCATGTTGGGAATCGTGACCTCAACAGGCAAGGCATTGAGCTCAAATCTGACATTTGGACTCGCATAACATCTGTTCTATAACATTTTCAATCCATTCCAAACATTTCTGGGAGATTCCAGGATACAGACGAGCATACCCATCTTTTGAATCTGCTGTATTTTAGTTGCCACTGACATCAAATTTCACCCCAATACATGACATAAAATTGGGGTTTCAACATTAATCTCCAAAATATCTATGGCTGACACCGCTTTAAAGATCAGTGTCAGGAGTACATGAATTAGCTGCCGTGGATTTTAGACAGAGCAAAGCTGCATTTTCTCATTCTGTTTATATGAAAAACAAACAAACAAAAAATCTTCACACCCCAGTTAAAATATCAGGTTTTGGTGATCTAACGAAAATGGGTAGATTTAAATAAATTGGTTGAATGTTTATTCACTCATCTATTATGTGTTATTATAAATGTATCCTTACACAAGCCCTTCCTTCCCCTACTCTGCTCCACCAGACTAGCGGCAGCAGTAATTAGCAAACTCCTGCTGAGCTAGTCACACAAACTACTTCTCAGTCCAATGCTACTAAGAATGGCTGTGAATGGCTGTAAATGGGATAATGGTGGAGCATTGTTGTGATGATGTGCTGAAGGCAGAGTGTGAAACTGTGTTTCAAAAGTTCTCCAAATCTTTCTGAATTTGAAGACATGTTGTACAGCCTCAACAGCCCACTGACCTTCTATCAGATTTGGTTCCAAAATTAACAAGCATATTTGTAAATGTACACTTCCTGGTGATGCCATTCTTTTTGATTTATTCCATTTGATTAATCTAAAAATTCTGGTTTGAATGGCAGAGAAGTAACCCCAGAGCATGATGCAGCTACCACCATATTTACACCCCCACCATAGTATATATTCATAGCATTGCAAATTTTTTTGTACCCCTTGTGATCTCTGTGCAAGCTTTGGCTTTACCTAAAGAAAGCCAAGTAGCAAATGACAATAAAACCCCCCTACAAAGCTATGCTTTATTATTGTGTTGTCTGATTCTCTACAACTAATAGCAATTAAGTATTCAGGTAAAATTTTACACTTTGACATTAAATGATGATCTTTTCTGATGATAAAAACTTGATTTTGACATAGGTGTGTAGGCTTTCTATCCATGTATAATTGTACTGAATTCAATACACATCACATAAATTTAACAGAACCTGAATAATTATCAATAGTAATCATTCCATTGTTTCTTGCATGTCTTGGTTCGTCAATGCTTTACATACGTTGTCTTTATAGGTTGGTTGATGGCCCATGTGGAATTTTTACGACATAATGGAAGTTTGAGTCTGGAGGATTTTTCCTACATAACGGCAAAAAAACAAGCCCCAGCGAGATGACTATGCATAATGGCATTTATATTATGAGGTCAACGGAGTCTTTCTGCTGCTATTAAAGTTAACAGATGAGACTCTTATTAAAGTAGCCTGCAGTATCATCCACCATCAGCCCACTTTGAGCCCTTCAACATGACACTCAAATATCCACACTAATATTGTTACTACTGCTCCTACTGTACAGCCTTTTATAGGCTGAGAGCAAGACGAGAGTTACTCTGTAAAATGAGCTCCGTGAAAGGAAGTGTATTATATAAATGTGAGCTGTGTTGTGACATTACCAGAGAAGGACCATCCTGTCAGTGAGATCTGTCCAACAAAGAAAAGATTCACAGTGAAGCACTGATGAGCACTTTAACAAAGAATGTGCACATCATGTGAGGGTCACACTCCAGCAGGTCATACAACACAGTCCACCCCCCACCTCTCTCTCTCTCTCTTTCGGTCAGTCTGCCAGTCTCTCTCCCTCTCAATGCCACTTGCAGAGTCTATAGAACTATCTCCTGTGCTCCAGGGCTTTTCAATGTAGTTATTCAAGCAGAACACAACTGTGTGCCTCCATCTGATAGAAGGTTAAGGACCTCTTCACTGCTCACAAAAAAGCCCGCCACACAGAGGTGAGGCCGGGCTCACCTCAGGGAAGAAATCTTTCTCTGTCCTCCTCCTCCTTCTCTTTCACTCTTCCTTTTCTCCTGGTGTGGTGAAAAGAAAGGTTCAAAGGATAATGGCTGCCTTATCACTATGTAAAAGGGGAATGGGAACTCCAGCGAAGTGCCTGGCCTTTTGTGGCAATGAAGAAAAGAGCAAAAGTCTATTTCGCCGTGGTATATGCACTGGAACAGTCCATGACCACTAAAAAGGAGACGGTAGCTCAAAGACAGTGAGCGGGCGAAAGGCCGAGCAGCTCTTTAACTAAACCTGCAGCCAACATATCTGAACCACATGACCCCCTCTCAAAAAGGAGCCGGAGAGGCTAAGCTGGGAAGAGTCTCCTTGCTTGTAATATGGCTTTTATTCACAATACAGGTGGTGAAAGATGAGGCCTTCCCTGGAACTTTTTCTAGTTCTACGAAAGGCTATCTTTACCCTCTTTTTATTTAACCAAAATTATAAAATATGTCAACGATTGCACAATACCTTCCATTAGAGCTTACTCCTCCAAGTCTTCAATACAAGCTTGAAGTAAAACTGAACCACACCAATTCGTGGTTGCAGATTTTTCAGTGGTGGATTACTCCAAATTGTTAACCCAATCGTTTGCAGGATTTGGCTTAGGGCACACCAACAATGTTCAATAGAAAATCCAGCTGAAATACCTTGGTGCAATGCTTCTTAACGCACCACTGGCGGGCATTTGCAAAGCAGCCAATCCAGGAGCGCTATTTTTTTGGCTCTACATCCAAGAGAGGAAATAAGGAAGTTTGCAGATGTTGGCTGGAGCGGTACTGCTAAGATGGTTTTCAGTATGTGTATCAATGCGTATTATGGTTTATTTGGTGTTTGAACTATTTAGCTATTCCTTTAAGTAAAAAAAACTCATTTGTTTAGAATTGCCTTCGATGAAGTAAACCTTTTACTACTTTATTTTTCCAGTCCAATGTAATGTTTCTTTTTTGTCGGTTCACTGTATTATGCTTTTATTATGTAAAACATTTTGAACTGCCTTGTTGCGAAATGTGCTATACAAATAAAATAAACGTAGATTAGGCAGATTTAAACATTCTTAGAGGGAGTCTGCAGAATTCAACTATTTCTGACAGCTGTGGTCCTTAATCCCTGTGAATAGCGGCACGCTGTTTAACATGTTATTGTTCTGGAAGTCTGCAACATTAGCACTTGTCTAACTGTTGGATATTGATATTACTTTTCATTTAAGATTTCAGGGGTTTAGTTCTGTTAGTGCTTTATGTCAGGCCTATTTATAAGAGTAAGTGTGACTGATCTAGTATTCTAATCCTAAATGTCATATTTTCATTAGTTGTAAGTGGAGAATTATCATAATCACCAGAAATATCAGTCTGCATGTACTTAATTTATATGTGTATTTCACTTAGTATAGTGAGTTACTGCAATAAAGGAACTTTCTAATGATATTAAATTTGATTCAATGTATCTGTATATTTGTCGTTTCAATCCCATCAGTTTTATGAACCTGTTTTTATCTCCCACCAGACCAACAGTTAAACAGTGAAAAAATGTGAAAAATGTCCTAATCTCAATGTTGAAGACAGGCAGCAAATAGCACCACTTTAGGTTCACCAAGTCTCCACGTTTATTAGATGCTACCTACATGCCAACTGTTTTTATGGGGAGTAAAGGATAACGCTTTCTGTTTGCTTAATGGGATAAGTGGGATTTTAACTGAAACCATGTGAAACAAACACCGACACAGTTGGGTTCTTCATAAAAAAAAACAATATGCTGAAATCATATGAAAGCCCCACCTCATGTTCACTGTTAAGTATGTCATAGGATTTTGTAATGCTGTGAGGACATGGGGAACCTTGAAGCGCTCATGGCGTCATGGACTCCTTGAAATACAAGAGAATTTTAAATCAAAACGGGGTGGACTCTGCTGGAGGACTGAAAATGGCTCCAAATATGCGGTTGAATCAACACAGACATGGTTCCCCAGATACCAACATCAACTCTCCACAGTGGTGCCACTCTAGGGAGTCTGTGCAATGAGGAAAGGCAAATATCCCTGACTGTATGCCCCACTGCCGTGTAATGTTACAGAAGAACACCGACTGTTCCTTCTGTTGACAAAACAAGGTTGTATGAGCTATTAATTGAAGGGATGTAAGTATTTGTGCTTCACATTATTATGTGTTAAAATATATTTATTGGTATAAGTTTTTTTTTTTTATCATCTGAAGATGTACTAACATTTTTCCAAATATCTCTGTATGAGATTATCCTACAAGAATAAACAATAGATTTATTTTAGAAGTGCTCAACTATTTCACCTACTGCAAAGCTCTTTGGTTAACTTAGTGGTTATTGTAAAGGGTAATACAAACAAATTTAATATTTATGACTTAATTCCATCCAGATAGCCGTTGGTTTTATTCACTAATACCTTACATCCATAACAAGAGACAAAAACATAAACAAACTTTTCATTAGCATATCAAAGTACAACTGGTATCCAATAAAGCCTTTACTTATTGTACTTGTTTGTTAAATAAATTCAATTTTTTTTATTATGAATAAATAAATAAATTCATAAAAAAGCAGACACCAGATGAGCCTTTTTTTTCCCAGTAGTACATCACTGTTTATGGGTTTGATGCTTGCAATCAGTTTGAGCACTTCTGTCATGTTTGCACTCAGTACCACTCATGCGTTATGGTAAGGATTTTTTATTTTTTTTTTGCTTTCAAGAAAGAAAAGGTTATGTTCCACATTAAACATAACTCTCCTGGAGTTTGCTGTGCTGAACAAAATTGCCCGTCCATGTAGGCTCACGCTTTAAGAACAGAGTCCCTTTTGCCACCTTGTGTAATTGCACAGGCTTAAGGGGAGCAAAATTTTGCCCTCTGCTCCTTGTTAAACCACCACTTGTAAAAGCACTCAAGCGTGGATGCAGCACACTGCAGCTGAACATTTCTCAGACAATGATATAGATTTCCGCTACACAAGAACAATTGAAAGGGTTGTCACAAATTTGTCCATTGTCACTGGGTCGCTATCATTTCGCTGTTAATTGCCATCATTGTAATAGAATATTAGATGCTGCGCAGCAACGGGAGTGTTGATGAAGGGGCTCACTTTTCCCCTTGACCGTGACCCCAGTGAGTCATAGTTGTGATAATAAAGTGATACTTCGGTGATCCCTGTTGAATTATCTCTCCACCCTTTTGTGTCCCCTCTGCTGCGAGGCAGTGGAGCAGATTTTGCTGTAAAACGCTTTCTCTAGAGATGGCCACAACTCAGCCCTCTTGCTCAAAGACTCTCAAGAAAAATGGATCTTGCCTACAAGGGGGCTTAAACAAGGGTCCTCCAGTTAAACAGCGGCCTTTCCCCCTAAACATGTAGTTTTCTTGCTGAAGGCCACATTACTTGTGTGTACTCTTTGTCTTGAAACCTCTTGCACAAGGCATGGGTTAGTTCACTGTACAATGACAGAAAATGGGGTTTAAAAAGTTAAAAGTTTTAACTCATTCTCCATTTTGCTGTTCTTTAGACCTTCTAATGAGATGCCAGAAGTATAAAAAGAAACAAGATTTTTCCAGCTATGCACCTATGTACTTGTTGCTGTGCACTGCTGGTCAGCTACCTGAAAGATGGCTACTGTGCTTCTCTTGGCTTACAAGAAAAATATAGAAATATAGGTGCAGAAACAAAATGTGTCACCAGTAAGTTGATAAGTTTTCTCTCTCTTTTTATTTCGTTCTTCATTAGCAAAAGCATAAAAAACAGCAAACAGAAAAAAGAGACTAATACTCCTATACAGTATATTTTCATATAGAGTCCTTTGCATCTTGCCATTTTCCTTTAAACACCATCCATTTCACCCAATTTTTCTGATGGTTTCATGTATTTCATATTTTAGTCACAACTGTTAACTGAGGTTACTGAACAGAATGTACATCTGATTTTAGAGGTACTATCTACATGTACATATCTATTTTTTTGAAGCATCACCTATGTTTATTATCCAATTTTAGCAACATATTTATTGTTCCACTGAAATGATCTCTTCATAGCAAACATGATATATACAAGCTTGCTGTACTCAATAAAGAGTAAAATAGCGAAAAGGATAAGTATTAATCAAAAATAACAATTTATAAGCTAATACTACATTTATTACCTTTAGTTTACAATTTTGCTGAGTTTATGGATCAAAAATGTATAAAATATATTAACTGCAATAGGAATTAGTGTAAATGTTTCAATTTTGAATAAAAATAAGAATGTATATTTTATTTTATCCTTTTTGTCATAAAATGAGTTTTTTTTTCTCAAGGTTAACATATGGTGAAGGTCTTATATACCCCCATGCCTATTTAGCACTGTGAATTTGCCATGAGATGTTTACATCACTTCATAGATCTATGCACAAATAAAGAAAAATGTGTAGCATAAAGTCTACACGTAAGCAGGGGCTTAACAAGAGAATGGCAGCATCACTCTAAGGTCACTGTCTGTGTCTCAGGCCTTTGTTCCTCTGGTATCAGATATGATCTATATCAGTGTCTCCCCAAATTGCAGGAGAGCTCCTCTGTTAGCCTTCAGCTGTGAGCCGAATGTAAATGTGCATTTGACACCTATCTAAATCGCTGTCATAATTCATTTCCAGAGATCCTAAATCTCCCCCCTGTCACCTGGCACCTCTGCTGTTTTCCTGTCTAAAAACAGAGCACATTAGCCTTTATTGATGTGTTTGTCCTTTGATACATAATTCATCACTCAACAACTTTTTTTTTTTTCTTTTAGGGAGGGTAATTATCGTGCCCCTTTTGGAAGCTGCTCCATCACACAGAAACAGACAAGGAAGTCTTGCGTGGTTAGTCTCTGTCAAAAGAATCAAATGCATCTCTTATGGTGCTGAAACATGATAGTTTACAACATCATTATGTTTTAACAGTAATGCAAGGTTACAATCTGGCAAAATTTTGTTGATCGACTTTAACCAGTGTAGACCAGGAAAAAAAAAATTGTTCTTGCATCAAAACCAACAATTCCCACTTTTTTTTCTAGTGGGAATTGGACCAACCAACAGGATCTTCTTGGATTAAATTTGCTTTAAATCTTGTAAAAAATCAGATAAGATTTAAAGACATGACCAAGGAGGTAACCAACTGACCATCAAACTTTTTTTTCCAGTGAATGTACCGTCTGAAAATGTAACAGTTCGCTTCGATATTCAACATTCTTCAGAAGTTATAGCAGATTTAGAGTCAGATATTTAAGAGAAATCTATTTATTACAGTACATTAAATACTATAATAAATAGTTTATGGGTCATTCAAGCTGCAACAGAGTGAGAGAGAGCAATACTGCAGGAGATAAAAATAAGACTAAATGTATTAGAGACAAGTTTTAGCATCCTGAGATGCCATGCAACATGCCAGATTTGGATATAGTGGAAAATTTAGTAAACTCCAGAGTTGAAGTGAGAATGTATACTGTAGGGAGACAACTTTCAAACTAAGTTTTTCCAGCAACTTTTCACTCATGCAGTGGAGTTTCCCTGCTTCTGCTCCTAACATAACTATTTAATTAGCCCTCCACTTCCTTGAATAGTCATGACTGATGATTGTTTATGGAACCACCTCACCTCGGTTGACAAATTCAGGATTTATTAATCTCTTAGGGAGAGAGCAACATCATTTTCATGCTTTACATGCTTTGTTTACCATAGATGTTAGTTCAGGGAAAATCTTTGAATTGAAGATGCTTTGATTAAGTGGTTTAACAATCAAATCAACAAAACTGAATCTGAAGATCCAACATAATGTGAGTATTCCTTTTCTGATGGTTGTCATTTTTGCCATAATTTTTTATTTCGGAATGGACAGTCTGAAGCTAATTCAACTATTCCTCAGCTTTAACTCCCCACTCATTCTGTTGTATGCAATTATTAATGATCTACACCAATGGTAGAATGTCAACACTTATTCTAGTAACTTCCCTTCATGTTGACATTAACAAAATGGCTTGAGAGAAACAGCTCAGGAAGACTATTCCTCAAATCTGTCAGGGTTACATATTTATGAGGTCCCCTGCTCAGCATCCAAGGAGGTCGCTATGGTGATACAAACTGATGTATATTCTAACAAAGAACTTTGCGTGTCAGAGGCTGCCTTGGAGCGCCGCTGAAATGGTTGGCGCAGATTTCACCGCCGTGCCTGTGCAGCTTTCAGATCGGCAAATACACAATTAAAAAGACAGTCATGCTGAGGCCACTCTAATCAATGCAGCGTTTCACGGGGATGTAATAAAAGAGTGATGGAGTGATGCCTTCAGGAGGCTGCTGTATTGTTAGGGCACACAGTAACACTGTTGTGCCACAAAAATGGTTTTATTAGCGTGACTCTGCACAAGTCTGCTCCTTTTAAAACAAAGCTGTTAAAAATGAGTCATATCCAGATGCCACTTTCTTATAACTGGAAAATATTTTTGGCAATGAGAGTTTTATGGGTGCATCATGCAAATGTAATATTCGTCACCCACAGATTTCTGTTTATCCGCTATTTTCTCACTTTGAGCTGAGATTACATTTAGGACAGATTTTATCTGGTCTCCACACCAGCCATCTGCGTTTGAGAACATATTGCACGATTTGGATAAAAGCCAGTGCACTTAATAATGCACAGAAAGAGCATTCAAAAGTATAAATTAATACTAATGTTACAGTGATTCATTAAATAGAAAAGACCAGACATGGAGAAAAGACATTCTTCAGCTGTCTAAGACAAATACCCCCAGCTGAGAGAGTAATTCCAGGCTTAAGTCAAACAGGAAATTGTTTATATGGCTGTGTCTTTCTTTCTTCCCGTGTGAATCCAACTCCAGTCTGCTTTGAGGTCTGGCCGTATCATGGCCTAACAGAGGCATGTCCACACAGTTGAGCTCTGCCTGTTTGAGGAAGTGGGACTTGGCCTCATCCATCAATCCGCCTGTCTTCCATTGCCAAGCTGCAGGGAACTACCCATTATGGAGTCATTTTATTAATAGGGCCCCTTTTCCTCTCTGCCACACTCTTGGAGAGTGCCTCCTCATTCTGTCAGAATGGAGTATGCCTGCGAGCCACCTCCATGAAACTGCTGCAACAGGACCCTCCCTCACTCTCTCCCCTGTGAAAGCTCAAGCTGGGAAATATTGTGCTTTCAAGCTAAAATAGTATTTGGAGAGGTGAGCGATCCCTTAGCCCTAGAGCAAACAGTTTAACATTGAGGACTTATTTAAAATGATGTCCTACCTCCAGGAAAGCCAATCAGATTTCTCTCATTGTAGGCTTGCACAAACACGCGCATACACATACGCACACACACACACACACACAGAGAGAGAGACGTGCAACAGACGTTTTACATCACGCACCCCGTTTTCTCCCTCCCCCTTGTTAATGTAAATATAGCTTCGGGCAACATTGACTGCAGGGCAGACAAAGGTCAGAGCGTACGGTAAAATGTTTGGGGAGAGCGAGAGAAAACAGTGCAAAAGGTGAGAGGCATGACTGGGAAAAGCTTTGTTTAAACGGGTTAAACGTAGGTGAAGACGCAGAATATGAATAGATCTGTTGATGCTGTTCTCAGTGAATATAATCAGATAAAACCCAAGCATTTTCGAGTATAAAACAGTCCAATTACACGTTCTGCACGCTGCCTCCGTGTAAGGCAAACCCGGGGTTTAGATTCCGTCCAGCTTTCTACACCTGTCAGAATCAACATGTAGAAAATATCGGCTGACTCAGTGATATTCCCGCACAATTCAGACAGAAGCTGAAATGTTTCCAGCACCTCAGCGACTAACACGCCTGTCTATCTCAGTTTTTTTTTTTCCTTTTTGTTTTCATTTCACTGTCAGTTCTAAGCTGAGCAAAATGGAAACAGTACCTGACAAAGCATACCGTGCCCTGCTAAAGTATTTATATATATATTTTTTTCTTTTTCAGTGCAAACACAAACATTTTATTGGGATTTTTGCAACAGGCCAACACAAAGCACTGCATAAATGTAAAATGGAAAGAAAAGAAAACATACTTTTAAAAATGCTTTCACAAAAATAATTTGATAATTCTTCATCCTCGGTGCAAATCTTGACAAAACCGTTTTGTTTTTTGTTTTTTTTTGTCACAAATGTAACTGTGAGATTTTTAGAATACAGTCATATTGAATAATTTAGAATATTACAGAAAAGTTCATCTTCAGTAACTCGTTTCACAACCTGATAGTTTCAATCCTTCGTTTGGTAATTTTCCACTTACAGATTAAAACATTACATCAGGCCAATATTTTTTATTTTTAATACAGAAATGTGGGCTTAATGAAAAGTATGTGTAATACCTGCTTGAAGGTTGTTTTTCTCTAAAAAAATACTTTTAAAATACTTTTAATATGATAAACAAGCCTCAATAAAAATGTAGGCTATTGGCTAGAAAGAGATCATTTTATTTTACCCATTATTTTCATTTACAATATAGCTCAAGTTTAGTCAGCTTGAATTAGAGTGTCTGCGCAAAGAAGATTCCATGTCTTGCAACAAGTTCTGAATAGAGTTCAGGTCTAGACTTTGAGTAGGCCATTTTAACACATTAAAATGTGTTCATCTAAATCTCATCAGACCTCTGGCTGCATGTTAAAGGTTATTGTTCGGCTGAAAGGTCTCAAACACTTTGTAACCTGCCTGATACTTAGCTTCATCTATCCTACCACCAAATCTCATCAGATTTTTTGTCTCTCCTGAAGAAAGGCGTCCCCACAGTATGATGCTACCACCACCATTTTTTACCGTCAGGTAACACATAGCATGTTGAACAAATTTTTTTTTTTTGTTTTCGTCTCAGCTGACCAGAGTCTTCCACATGTGTACTATGTATATTTCATGGCAAAACTTAAAATAAATATTTCTTTTGGCATTTTTTAGAAATGTCAACCAATATTTGTCATAATGTGGATCTGAAAATGTGGATCTGAAAAATAGGTTGTTCTAGTAGTAGTAAAAGAACAAAAAATTGTGATACTGTTTTGAAATGCCCATTAACATGGTAGTAATTTGAACCCTCGGGATTCAGATTGTATAAGGTTGGATAAGCACTGGTCTTTCACATAAGTACACAAATGTTTGGGGCTATAACAACAAAATGTGAAAAAGGGGGGTGAATACTTTTGCTGGCACTATAAGATTAACACTGGTAACACCCAATCTAACCCCCAATTCCGACTACGTGGCAAAATAAGCACACACCCAGTCGTAAAATACTTCATCTAGTGAGCTACTTTCTTTGGAGCAAAGCAGCCACAAGCCAGATATTAACCTAGACCAGCCTGAAAGAGTGTGTAATTTTCTCTGATCGTGTCTTTGCTCTTTTTCAGCTCTCTTAGCTCAAATTTGTGGGCAAAGACTTGGCCTTGAATCTGAGAGGTGGCATTCAGTTCTCATTGTCGGCGATGAGTATACTCAGGAATTCAAGAGGCTTCTAATACATCGCTGAATACCGCAGCTTAACTAAATGACTGAGTAATGCTTTATACAATAAACCTTTACTTACTCTTTTAATAATCATCTAGAAAATGAAACCCAGTAACTGGCTGCCCATATTCATGAGTCAGAGAAAGCCCCCATTAATGGTCTGTTCAAATGTTCAGTGATCCGATCCCAAAACGTCCCTGTGGAGACAAGGTGTGCATCGTGTACTTTGATATCAATAGGCGAACAAGAGGGATCTAACAAACTGCTCGCCTGAGCTGAATAGCATTTATTTCTTTCACAATGGACACCATTCTAATACCTGCTGTGTTTTACTTAGATTAGGCTTAAGCTTTTTCTTTAAAGGCCATTTCAACGATTTGACATTTCTCCCAGGATTGGGAGAGAATGAGCCTCGATAAAAACTTTCTCCCCCCCACCCACACCCCCTCCTTCTCATGCAAAACACTTTCATCTGTCATTTTGTGATAGTCCGTCTCTCTTTGTCAGCACAAATACGGGAGCCCCTATTTGAATATGGTAACACATCCCTCTATTTATTAAAGCTTGGATTAACATGACAGGAAGTTTTGTCTGGGGGCTCTTTAAGATGGCTCAGAGAGGCAATCTGGTGACAGTAATAGGATCCAGCTAATATACTTGACTGATGCTCCTTTCCCTGTGTTATAAAGCAGAACAATGGCAGTGGGGTACTGGGAGTGAATACATTGTGTTTTCGAAGTCATGTGTGTGTGTGTATGTATGCGTGTGTGTGTATCTGTGTCCCCCGTGGGGCAGGAGGGGGTGGGGCCGGTGCACTAATCAGGCAGAATACCATCACTTAGCAAATATAAGAGCTGAAGAAATAAAAATACTAAAAGGTCACGGAGCAATTCCATCAGGAAAACTACGCTACAATTAACTGAATAGACAAAGGCTCTGACATTAGTGAGAGCTATAATAATGTTCTACTCCAGAGTCTGTAAAGTTGGCAAAGATTTGTTAAAGGTTGGCTTTAAAAGAAACAAACAGATCACTGGGAGATTCTTATTCATCTTTTTCAAGAAACGTCTTTCCTACGTTATGTTTACGTTTGATGTCGAGTCTTCAGGGAATTTTTGGAGTTTTCATATGTTATTTTTGTCTTCTTTTTTTTTAATCTGGCTGTAAAACTAACAAAACCACAGATCAATCGTTTATCCTTTTAGGCAAAACTGATAAACTAATGATCTTAATTTATTGAAGAAGTTCCAAGTTACTGAACATCTTTAAGCTCAGAGGTTTCACGAGATGTCATCATCTGGAGTAGCTTAAAACAGACATTCATGCATGTCAGTTTGTTTTGGTTTTTCTGATTCATAAACCAGATTATAAACAAAATATTTGGGAAAAAAGTAGTTGTTTACTTGATTCAAATTAAGAGAAAAAAAATACCAAAACAGAACAGTACCAACATATTTTGTGTGTATATATTCATTTCTCTATTCGGTTATGGTACAAAGAATAAACACCCTTAAGATAGTCCAGGGTGTTAACATAGACGTAACGTTCTTTTTGTTACCAGACTCAAAATTGTAGTAAGCCTCTTTAAGTGTAGAAAAAAAAACACCATGTTTCTTGTATGTCATTATTTATTGTGGGCTTAATTATACTTTAATTTAATGGTTGTATAATCCCCAAAATTATTTTTTTTTTATTTTAATTAAAATTAAAAAATTTTTGACTACAGGTGATCAAATGCAGTTCAGACGCATTAAAGAACTTCAGCAGCTAGTAGTTAGCCGAACATGCTACCCTTCCAATGTAAGTCGACTCCATCTACAGAATGCTGCAACTTAAGAACTTCTTCCTTAAATATCAAAATCAGACTTTCAAATATGGTGACACTTAAAGTACCTTAAGTTTCAAAGGAAGAGCTACTAATATGGAAACGTAGACTAACTTCACTAGATGAAGCCTAGCACTCAACAACTAGTGTGACACTTCATCTTCTTTGTTGAGAATTATTTTTGGCATTTTAATATCACAAAATCCTGCCTCCAGATTGAATTACTTCCTTCTAGTTTTATTCAGAAATGAGGGCAAAATGGAAAGGTTTGTGAAAAACTAAAACCATTGATGCGCAGAAAATAGTTACAACCATACAATTCCAAAGAGGTGTACTTATAGTTAGACGCTTGTAGATATATGAAAATGCAAAGAATAACAGATGAACCTAAAAATGCTTGAGGACTAAAATATGTACCGTAAATCCTAACTTTCTTTTTCCACATGTTCTATTCTCAGTTGTTGAGCATGGTTGTTTTCACTAATCCACAGGCTGGCAACAGGTTTTGCCATTATCTGTTCCTCTCCAGATTAGTTTTTCCTGCAGTTTGAGCTCTAGCTGCCAATATCAGCATACAAGAAGGTGCTTGCTCAGACGTATCCATATGTCACAGAGCTATGGATGGACACAGTTTGTGTACACGACTGTGTATGCGTCTGTGCAAGATGGGTGAGCAGATCAAATCCACATCTGTTTGCGAAACCGAGGGGAATCTGTGCTTCCACTGCAAACCTCTCAATACTAATTAACGATCCAGTGATAGTTGCCAAATGCCAACTGTCATTAGCACCCAACAGCACATTATTGCACAGATGTAGATGTGCACACGCTCACACACAAACACTACGTGGTCAACCTTGCTGGACCACCGCAAGCCATCTGTGGTTAGGAGACTTGAACACTGTGATCTGTTTCTGTTCAAAGTACATAAGCATCAGCTGTTGAGGTAAAACTAAACTTGTGAGAGGTAAAACTGAAGAGCCTTAAACAACTTTCGGAGAGCTGGCTGTAACTTATGCCTGTTAAACAGACAGCACTTATAACGTATTCTTTAAGAAGCCATGACAACCTTAATTCTGGAGTTTATAGACCTTTGACTTCTCCACTGATGGCACCATTTTTGTGCTCTCGAGCGCTGTGCTCGGTAACAGCATCTGACAGCTATCTTTGATTTTATGTAGCAGCGATTTCAGCTATGCCTGCCTCGGAAAGGATCTGCTACCGACTCTGCCTCTTGTGTGGTTTTCTCCCTCTCTGCCTGAATCTGTCACTCTGTGCACTAGTGACAGGGTCAGATAGAGAGAGCAAAGTGGGGAGAGTTGCTACACTGCGAGCAGATTAGGGTCTCTCCGTATGGGAGACCCCAGCATGACACCCATGACGGTGACACAGAGACGCCAGTTGGTTCAAATATTCCCGCCCACACCGGCTCCAGCAGAGAAGTCCAGAAGCCTCTCAAACGCAAAAAGAAAATGGACCACCAGGAAGGATTAGATTCAGATTTGATTCCAACCATTTCTAATCAACCTGAGATGACACTGACGTCCAATAAAACACCAAAACGAAAAGGCTACAACACTGATTCTCGTTAACCTATAAGGTGTCTTTACTCAGTCACAACAACTGGTAGGGATGAATCAACCTCAAATTCTTCCTGGAAAACTAGACTGCAGCCTTGTCTCGTCTCATTTCTCCTCCTCTCCGCCAGTGCAGCCTGCCTGCCGCCATCTCATGACAGCATCTCGCCATCTCTCACAGCCCTCTGATCTCTATGTCAACAGGCGACACCAGCAGCTCCCACTAACTCAGCACGCACAAGCCCATCTGCAAGGCAAACCGTCAACAAATGCATTTTGCATAGACTCCCGGCTACGACTAATGGCGCAGTTAACGAATTCTCTAAGTGCCGGCGTCTTTACACCTGACGAGGTACCGTCTGAGAGGGTGCCGTCGCCTGCAATAAAAGCGGCATTCGGCGCATATTCTACATGTGGTTGGGCATTTACGAGCAGCAGGTAGGGGGATCAAAGCTGCAGCTGACAGGCCCCTGAAAACACAAAGATTTATTAAAGACATCAAAAATTGGTGCAATGGCTTCTCAGCGGCCTCTTATCTCGACGTGTATGTATACTGGCGGGGGTTTATTAGTCATCAGCGGTCAAGGTGGGAGGCAGCGCAATTGTCCGGCTCAGGTCCAAACTCATACAGAGGTTGTGATGACAGAATCCAAAGCGCTCTGTGGTTACTCAGTGGAATTCAAATGCCAATCCCCCAGCCCAGCGCCATCTCTTCTCCCTCTTCCCTACCCTCCTCTCTCCCCCAGTGTTTGTCAGGGTTGGTGATTAGCTGTCACCCTCTGCAGAGGCAGATAACACCCCACACAGCCTGTTTCCCTCTGGGAGCATGCACACGCGTAGAACAGGGAAACACACAAACAAATACACAAATGTGTGCACATGCATGTAAACTAAAGGCACTTAAAAACTCTGTCAAAATACAGACAAGTGTATCATGTCTTTGCACATATTTACAAGGACGACTCATTCACGCAGCCTTTCGTTACATTCAGGGTCTCCAGTTGCGTTCAAATCGGGTTTAAAGTCCCCTTTTAACTAATGCAGACATATTTTTTCTTACAAAGTTTATCTTGAGATAAAGAAGAATATGGTCTTTGTAGCTGTGCTATTTTTTGTCTGGTGTAATAAGAGGTGAGTTACTGATCTTTAGCGAAGTTGTGATTTTACCGTTACCTTTATAGTCCAAACTGATTCACACACAGCTCAACTCGCTGAAAAATGAAGGAAATAACACTGGTGTGTGTGGGGGACATAAAAATCCTAACAGAGTTTCTCTAAGTGAACCAGTGGAAGATTGACTAACAGCACTGCTATCTCATTTGTCTCTAAATTGCCATGGATGCTGTTGTCAGCTGGATGTCAGATAACCTGTTGGGAATGGCCTGGCCTTCTGTTGGTCATTTCTTGCACAGCTCACTACATGCACAAGTTCAGCACCGGCTGGGCATCTCGTCTCACCGATATCCTCATAGATTTCCTCTGGTGGAACTAGCAGACTGAGAAATTCCGTATTTCCCAGCAGGATTTGAGTTTTCATGTCCAAATAACTTCATAGTGTTTCCATGAAACTTATGATTTCTATACGTTTAGATTCAGTTAAATGATGTTGAAAGAATATAAAGTGAGTAACAAATCAAGATATTCTAGTTATAGGCCAAAACAATGAGTACAAATATTTGCCAGTCTTGAGAATACAGCCAGTCATGTTCAGTCTAGATAATGCTAGTGATTTTAACACATCATTGAGCATAACATTTCATAAATGGGTTTCCTTGCCATTTACTCCTTCCTTGGTGCTTATGGAAGAAATACAAACTCATTGGCTTGAACTGGACACTAAAAATCTTTGAGAGCATTTTATTGCAGCTATTGAAACTTGAAAAAACATTAACCTATGTGACCTTTATTTAAGGAAAAACCTAAGTGTTCTTTCTGTAATACTCCACATGTATTACAATAAGATCATACAAATTACTAAAGAAAAAAAAGCATTGTTGAGGTAGTGTGGTGTCATTATGGAATCCTACAGAAAGGGATAAGCAAACCTGAGAAAATATTTTAAAAATGTCCCTTGCATCGATATATATATCTTTTTATTTTTATTTACTCTAATTGATCAAATAAATTCCCTGCAATTGGTTGCAAATCATAGTGTTAGTCTGTTATGCATAATGTTTAACTCTGTTGGGCATGCACTTTGATTTAAGAAGATGAAGTACTCTACTGCAATACGGATACTAGCAATTCACAATTATGAGCTTCATCTTTATATTAATAGACAAATTGACTGTGGAGTTGACATTTAAAACATTCTTTAGTATCTTCTATGAGCAATGAGCACAGTTAGAGTAAACAATACTAACTATAAATATCAATCTCCATGTGTATTCCCCAGAGTACGCATGGAGATGTGTACTGTGGCCAGCAATGTTTGAATTCTCCTTCGAGTAAAGCTACTTAAGGGGCAGGCTGAACTGTGGTATTGCTGTACACGGTTCAGCCTTCCTGTTCTCCGGTGAAGAGCTTGCTCTCTCTTTCAGCCTGAAATGTCAAAAAGAGTAGCTTCCTTTAAAATAGCCTTTTACATCTATGCACCCTCTGATGTAAAATAAAACATCGTATTCATACAAAATAGGGGAAGCTTATAATGTTTGAGATCAAAAGGGTAAAACCGAGTAAATTTGCTATGCTCTGTTCCAGTTTTTTGCCAGTACTCTTTTTGCCATCTTGCCAATTTTGTTTAAAAAACTTTTAAGATTTTGTTTCTGGAACCACTGGACCACTTCCAAAGGAACATGCATCATTTAGAAACACACCGAATATACGACTCGTGCATTTGTATCACTTGTGCATTTCCACTTAAACTGGTACGCTTCAAATCAAATAATCCTCATTTATAACCACTGCATAAACTCTGTTCTGATTCATCTCAACCTTCTCCCCCATATACACAGAATTCCAATTCACAAAAAAAAAAAAAAAAAAAAAAAGTTAGTTGAACTTTTGAGGAATCATCAAAATAGCAAAGCGGGACGCGCAAAAAGTGCTGAGTCTGTCAGCCCCTCATGCATCAAGTATTTACTAACAAAGAGAGCTCAGATGACTGGGGGTTGCTATTTCTGAACAGAACGCACAGAGCCAGACAGCCTTCCTGCAGTGTTACTCCAGGTAACATCTGGTGACAGGTGTTGTATGAAAAAAAAAACCCTGTGTGTAGATACAATGTGTTACACATTTGCATTTTCGGCATTAAGCGATAGTTGTAAAGCTGTGAGTTAACCTCAGAAAGGTCACAATGACGTAGAAAAATAACGTGCTTTACATAATGTGAATAAAAGAAACAGCATAAGAAAACACAATAATGGCCACATCAGTGTTTCATCAGTGCCTCGGGAAACTGATAAAGCAGGAACTTGTTTAAAAAAAAATAATAAAACAGTAAGAATCTAACACCTTTGAGTGAAAACATGTTCAAGGCTTGTTCTGGCACAATTTCAAACTAATTCCTGTGTTATATGACAAAGAATTTCATGTCGTTTTTTCTATGACCGGCTGGAAATTTTTTTTTTTTTTTTTTTAAAAAAGCTCCAAGCAAAATCTATTTGAAACAGCCTGGATGACACCTTTAGTGAAGACAGCAGTTTCCTTTTTATTATTTAGTAGGATACACGCACACTCTGATTTCACATCAAAGCTAAAAAATATCCCGGTACAAAGAATAACTCAACGTTTGCTGTATGATATTTTGTTTGATCAAGGGCTTGTACAGGTTTCCGCCCACCTTGTAGTAAGGCTTCCATTTTACATCCGACACTCAGCGCTGCACCTTCAACTTCAAATTAATATAGTAGGATAAGATCACCTTGCCCTCTCCATCCCATATCATCTCCGCTGTCACGACACAAAGACGGATTGAAACATAGGAGATAAATAAACAGCACGGCTTTATCTGCTGCCCCTTAAGCAGCTTTACTCGAAGGAGAACTCAAACAATGTTGGCTAATCATAGCGTTTTAGAAGTCAGCGTGCCGTCCTGAAAATTGTCAGGGACAGTAGGTGTTTTCTTAACAGATGACAAGCGTGTTATGAAGGCACTGTAGAGAAATGGGGGGTAACAGGGCAGCGAGGGGCTGAAGAAGTGTTGAGACTGAGCGCAGAAAAGGAGAAGAGGAGGAGGAGGGGGGAGGAACCGGCGGGGACTCGTGGAGCACAGAGAGCACAATAAAGACAGCAAGACAAATACAGACCAAGAAAGACGTATGGGATCATGCCCCTGCTTCTGTGTACATATGGTGCAACGTGCTGGAGCAGAGAAAGACCAATCCATTGATATAAGCCCCTTTGCTCAGGCTTCCTCTTAAGGGTAATTTGGCAGCTAGTCCTCATGTTTGTTGGCAGGCAGAAACGCATGCCCCCAATCATCTACTGATTGCTGAATTATTGCAGACCTTTCTGTTTCTTTTTTTTTTGTTTTTAAAGAAAGAATAGAACAAAGCAAAACCCATTTAACAGTACTGGATGAATTGCTCAGGTACTCACAATCTATCCGACAGTAGAAAATAACTTCATGGCTGACATACTGTGCCGTACTGCTGGTTTTACAAGTGTGCATTAGGCTTTACAGCCATAAACATGAAACTCAGCTCGTCTCTTATTGGAGATAGATTATAAATTGTTTCCATGATTTGTTCCTAATCAAGTTTGTCTTGAATTGTTACATTTAGGTCTGCTAGGCAGTGCTTCTTCTCGGCATATGCGGGAAGTGATGCATTTACCATATTAGGAATCTACGTCAATGAAATTACTTTACAGTCAGCAGGCTATATTTATAGCAGATGCACTGTATGGCAGAAGTTGCTCCACGGGAGTGTCTCCGCTGGCGTGCCAAAACAATAAAGCATGTCCTCTCGCAGCCAATTCTTTCTGTGTTCTTCGAGAGACAGCCGCTCCATTGATCCCATTTCGGCTCAAACACGTTTTTTAATCAGATAGCCGCACAAATGTGTTAAACATATGTTTGGACACAGAGAAGTGGGTAATGCTTTCTGTCCACGATATCCAAGCGGGCCCTCGCTCCCCTCCACCCGTTCTAAACAATATGTAACTAACGAATCCAGACTCTATGGACGGGAATGAAGTGTGACTGTGACCAGACAGGAAAATAATCTACGTAATCCAGATCGAAGCCCTAAAGGCTTTTATAGATCGACAGCATAGATTTTCTCTCTGTCTCCATTTCTACCTGGCTTAGGTTTAATTTAACTCAATTAAATCAACCCGTGAGCCTGCGAGTACACACTGAAAGCAATCATTCATCTTTGTGGTGAGCCACTTTTACTGGGTAAAAAAAAGAAAAAGAAGAAAAAAAAAAAAACCTAAATGACTTTTTTTTGTGTTTAGGTTTTTTCCGTAGACATTAGACCACTCAATATAATTTCAGCCACGCCAGCTCTGTACTAATTACCACAGTTGACATCTAACAAACAGCTCTTTATGGATGCCTTGGCCTTGCAAATACTTTAACAAATGCGATAATTTTGTTGCGGTTGACTGTAAATATTCCACCGTCTTTTCCGTTTCCTTCAATCAATTAGAGGTGGAGGTGGTTGTTTTGGGGCTAGAAAACGGAAAAAAATAAATCTTATCTTTCAACAGGCAATGTGGGGGGGGGGAATTTTCACTGATACAGGAACACACCCCTGGGGTAAATTTGTTATCAACACTGCACACCGCAGCTTTCATGTAAGACAATCGACACAAGCAAAACATCTATAAGGGATTGTCCTTGAGTGGCTGGCTGCAACGGCCACAGAAGCCTCTCCCTCATCATGACTATATCAGGCAGCTGCTTACACCCGTTCATCAGATACATATTTCATGAGCTATGGTAAACACACGGCTCTCAGCAATGCCAATCTAGCATGGAATAATACATTCATAGTGGATTGGCTAATGAATTGAGAGCTTGCCCGGGTGAAAAGAAGAAAGCAAATACCCGATACTCAAAGTAGAAATAGAATTAATGAGCGGTTGTGAATACTCAAACGCCGGGTTGCTGAATGGTGGCCCTAAAAGGGAGACCGTTTCTGCCCTCCACCTAACCTTTGTCTCTGGTGAAAGTTCCACATTAATGAATGCTGGAGAGGTTTCATAGTCTTCTCCGTGAATGTGGATTTCACAGAAGTGTAAATGATGCCACGTGCAACGCTCAGAGCGCAGCTTTGATCTGCTATTCCACAAGCCAGGTTCTACAACAAAAGATGAAGAAATCCTGAGCTCAAGCTCCGTGTAATCTAGTAGAACCTCTCTCGATGTCTGATCCTCCTTCGCTCCACTGGTTGTGGCAGTCGTCAAACTGGCAGACCACGTTTCTGTCTGCCCCAGTGCTTAGAACATGGACAGATGCTAAAACATATGATCTGGACATTTGGGCCGCTTGCGATCAAATCTCACAGCCTGGTCTTACGGCTCCAAATTGGTTTCTTCCATTCCCCGGTCCATGTTCATTCTTTCCTTCCTTCTTTCGTTTTATCTCTGTAAACAAACATTAAGTCATTGCGTACCACTTTGGTTCTTTTATAGTTAAGTATTCTAATTAATTGTGGAGATAGTTGAAAAATACCAAAAACATATTTTCCTCTCTGATCACTATTTAGGCCAATGAACTCTTATGTACTGGTGTTGCCATAATATTCTCACTAGTTCATCACAAATCAACACAGAGACACCAACTCTGCCACTGGGTAGCCCGTTAGAAAATATTGCAGGGGCACCTGCAATATTTTTTATTCCAGGTTTGTATTCTGATTGTTGATCCGTCTAGACTATAAACTAGGCAGTGACAAAAGATGTTCCGGTGCTAAACTTGTGCTAGTGATTACATCAGTAGTTTCTATTTCAGAGTTCAAGCAGATCAATGCTCTGCACAGCAATGCGTTTAAAGCCCATAATTTTTGCCAAGTCCATAAACACCCTTTCTGACTCAGTTCTTAAAAATTGCTGGCTTCTGTAATATTAACAAGTAGTGTTAATAAATTCTAGCACTCTGTAACTCATATTTGCAGCTTTGCTGGTAGCAATTATAACCACAGCATGCTACTTAAAAATGACACAAATATAAAGGAATTTGGGTATTTAAAATTTGTCCCTAGATTGTGATCCATCACAAAATGTTGAGCACAACAAAAGATCAAACATTTATTGAATGTATCCAACATAAAACTGGTCCATACAACCGACCCGAACCGCATCCTTCCTGGGCCCTCTTTAGTTGTAGGTCCTTTTAAAAATGGCATGGTACAGTTAGACTGGAATTGCTGGCATCACTCAACACAGTTCATTGCTTAGGGACAGAAAAACACAAGCATGAAACATACTGCTGTGTCATATCTGTGTGGCACCGTCTTGGGCATTAGGGTTTAACCCCACCTGCTCAGTGGAATGCCCGTTGGGGGTAGAAAAGCTCTCTTAAATACGAGGCATTGCATCATAAAAGAGCGTATTGAACCACATTGAGGCATGTCGGTCTGAACCAGGCATAAGTTGGCTCTCTGACTGTGGAAAACCAAGTCGATTCTCCCAAAGAACCAGGTTAGAACCAGGTCCAATCACCAACCCTGAGTAAAGCTCTGGAACCGATATGGTGAAAGAACCCTAAAAGAAGTCAAGAGTAACACCCAAAGCCTGAAATGTCACTGCTCAAATTTATTTTAAATAATTTTAATATATTTTCATAAGAGGTGGAACTTTCTGAAATAGTGCTGAGGTGCATTCAAAACAAAAGAATGCAAAACACTGGAAAAAAGAGATAAGTAAAAATTACGATAAAGACATTTCAGGTTAATAAGATAACCAATTAAACTCTGAGACTAAGACAGATTATGATATCACATAATCCAGATGCGAGGTGGACGATAACAGGAAGCAGATGATTTCTGCTTGGTATGATTGATTGATTGTTAACAGGTAAAATGATAACATTCCAGGAAAGCAGGCCTAATAACTAGTCTTTGTGGAATCCCGTCATAAATATCACTGTATAAAAAGGGGAAATAATTTTAACAACCTCCAGAACATTTTCAAAACGGGGAAGTATAATTATGCTTTTCAACCTAGAGTTGGGAGTGAATGTTTTTATTACATCTTTGCAAAGAAGGTCAATCGTGACATAGAGTTCAAGTCAGTGAAAGAGAGCAGTCTGCTGCAGAATCGATACATCAGAGCTCAGTGGAGTATGTTTATTCCATATTTCAATCAGCCCATGCAAAACAAAGTACTCCCCAAAGCACACCAATTTATTTTCTCTTTCAAAAAAGAGAAAAGATCACATAGTTATAGTACCTGGGTGTAAAGAATTGCAATAATACTGGGCAGCCACCCAGGACATGTGGGAATGTGCAAAAAAACCCGACTACTCTGTGTAAGCATGGCACCTCTACACACCAACACTGGATAAAACTGTTTAAAAGTGGTACTTTTTCCATTTTATAACCTGCAATTACTGTCGATAAAGGCTTGTTAATGTTTTAGGGATGTAAACTCATAAATGCCTTATAATGTCCACCTCCAGTAGTGTCACGCATCATTGTGTTTTTGAACATTTACAAATTGATGAACACTGACACTTTAATGGAGCACTATGAAAAGTAGTGTCAAAACAACTAGAAGGAATAAATCAATGAGGCAAACTCCGTGCTCCTGGTGTAAATTAATTATTTTTGTGATTAACCCTGATATTTACCTGTAGGCTGTTTAATTAAACAACATAGTGATGAAATTAACTGGATCCTGAAGTAAAATGGTTCCTTCCAAGGTAAAGGAAAGGAAAAGTACACACAAAAACGCACAACGCTGAAGCGAATCCTGAGTCAGATGTGTGACTGCTTTCGGAGGAGAAGGATCAGGATCCAAAAGGGCCCAGTGATGTCTGTGCAAGTGAAAGGAGATCCCCAGGCAGTTGCCTTCAACTTACAAGCTTAAAAGGTTCCAAAACATTTCTGACATTTCATTTTCTTCCTTGATACCACTTGTGACAGAGTACAATGCTCTTTTTTATTACATATCTGGAGTCCTCCTCAGCTAAAGTCGCACTTTTACTTTTTTCAGCAGGTTTGCAATAGGTGTTTTGTGTGTTGGATGGCATATCAAGAGCAAAATCAGCCAGAATTGTTTTGTTTTCGATCTGTACTGTAGCACAGTATCAAGAGGATCACAAATGCTAAGTTAGATAACCTTTGTGTTTTTATGAATATCTGTGGAAGAACCAAACTTGATATCTAGTGAACTGGCCTGCAAAGCTAATTTGTACGAACTGGCATAAAAAAAGAAAAAAAGTGGCAAAAATGCCCACAACCGTGTAGACATGAAGGTTCAACATTTTACTTAATACAACTTTAGCCATAAGGACAAATCAGACTTCAAATTACTTAATTTGCACAATCTGTTTTGTAGCATAAACCATAGCCAAACCCAAAATGTGCCTTACATCTTAAAGCATATTCACAAAAAGGTCTTTGGAAAACTAAACAGAAATTTTGATTGCTGCAGTCATTTTGTGTCTATTATTGCCTCTCAATATGAATATGTCTACTGTGAAATAATCAGAGATCAATGTTTCATTGCTGGATTTTATTTTCTTTATCTGAGCTACTTTCACAGTACAATATCTCTTTTACAAATCACCTCCCAAGCAAGGGTTCAGGTGCTTTCGAAGGGAATTTATTTGTTGCCAATATTCTTTTAGCAATTCAGTAATTACACAAGACATGCAACTTTGGTTCAAGGATTTATTTTGATTTCTTATTGAAAACAGAGGGTTTTTTTTTTTTTTTTTTGGTTAGTCAAGTAGTTTACAATATCTTGACGCTGGTCTAAATAAAACAATTGAACATATTTTGTGACACATCAAGTCTGATGTGAATAGCAAGGAAAGGGTGTAAAATGTTTGGTCCGCATGAAAGGAGAAATTTACTTGTGCTTTCATGTCACTGTATCGTTTATTTTTTTTCCACATTTTGTATTGGGGCCTGATGAGAGCCTTCAAATAGTAAAAAAAAAAAAATCTTCATAAGTGCAGACAGAGTATCTGCATAGTGAGAGTTCAATCAGATGTAGCACTTGCATCAATTCTCTAACAGTGGTTCCTATGTGGCGTTTCTAGAGTTTCTCATTTCACTGAATCCAAATGAATCTGTAGTACTCCGGTTTAGCTTCTGATCAAAACTGCTTAGGCAAAGTATTTTTCTTTTAATATCTTCTACTGAAACACGAGGCTGGTCCACAATAGTTAGCTGAAGGTAAAGCCATGCAAGTGTAGCACATGCGTAACCTATGCCAGGTACATCTGCAGCCTAACCACCTAACACGTGCGGCAGACATTTCATCATCAGACCAAGAAAGAGTTCACACAAGAATGATTAGAAATGTGAACAATTTCACCGGGCTGCACCCATCCTCATCAAAACGACTGTAACCCTAAGGAAAGGTCGCGTAGTGGAGGTGAGGAATAAAGGCTGTGTGTCCATCAGCTGCACCAACAGCTTCATTAAGGTGGGAGGAAATGAAAACCCCAAGGTCCTCTGCAGTGTGCCTCTTGGAAAAACAGGCATTACAGACAAAAGGACCAGAGCTTTGGCCAGTGAGCAGACCAACAGCATGGCAAGTCTCTGTGGGTGTCTGACGAAATTAATTAGGAGAGTGAAAGGAAAATGTCTGTCAGATCACAGATCACGTTGTGAAAAATACCTTCCCCTGCTGTGATCTATTGATTGCCATTAAATGTTCCAGCTGCCACCGCATAAAATATTAATATCCTAAATCTGACAGCTATAAAGTAAATTCCATTTTTTTCCCCTCCCACCTAAATAACAGCCTTTTGAAAGAACATCATTAAGCAAGGCAGGCCAGTGCATTTATCATATATTTGTAAAAAAATAAAAAAATCCACCATGATAGTTGCATTCTCGCCATGTCTCTTTTGACCCTGCTTCATTTTCACTCATGTTGCACCAGAGGCTGACAGCTAATTCTATCACTCCAGCGTAAGAGAACAGACACTCATTCCAATAAATAGGCTAGAGGGAGGAGGAGAGGGATGGGCCGTTCATTTCTCACTGAGCCTACAGCGGTGGTGTTTAAGCAACTTTAGCATAATTTTAAAGCTCTGCACATGCTGCCGAATTTGCCACCGGGTTTGATGCGAACAATCCTCTTGCACGTTGCGGTTGCGGCTCGTGACCTGACGGGACGGGACGCCATTAGCCTCAGTCGGACTGCAGGGCCCCGCTGTTAACATCGCGATGTGTAGCGGAGCATAGCAATGTGAGAGAGGGGATCTGCCTTACCATTTTTCTGCGGTTTCCCAGCACGTTGTGGTCAATGTGATGATAGCACATACTAATACAAGGCAATCAGTACAAGCAACAACAAAAAAACTGCCTTGCATTTAGAGCTATGGGGTATTAGTGTTTTCATAACACTCCTATTACAAATTCACATTCTCTATCAGGGTTGGTAATCACTTGTCTCAAACAGTTTAATTACAGCTTGGCAATGACTACTTAACGTGATTAGATGTTATACCTTATTGTTGCGTGTGGCATATTACATCAATTATATTAAGAGTTATTATTTTCAGGAGGGTGCAGTTGCTTGAATGTGATACAGGATGCAGTAGAGGCTGAGTGACAGGAACTTCTTAAAGGCTTAATTTTACAAATAAAGTAATCAATATAAGCTACTGCACATCACGTCTCACCACGCAGAGAGCTGTTAGGTCTTTTGCATAATTGCAATAAAAAAGTGTATTGGCCTGACTGATTGAATTCAGTCTTGGTAATTGCAGCATAAACAATGTAGTTGACTGTCACAGCTACTCCGCCACTACGCTGTCAACAATCCAGATATTTTTCCAGCATCTACTAGCATATCATGCAGATCCACAGCCTGCCGTGTAATGAGTATAATTACATGGTGCGCATGTGTTACCTGTGGGGGGAGTGCACACACCCACACCCTCTTGCACGCATGTTTTTCCGTCCCCATGACCTGCCACTCAAAATCAGTCGCCCGATGGAAAGGATTCTAGATTACTCGAGGTGTCCGTGTCCACCGTTCAGGGAGGAAAAAAAGTATTTTCTCCTTTTCATCCCAGATTAAAAAAAAGAAAAAAAGAAAACGAAATAAATAAAAAGCACGGCCCAAAAGGAGGCTTGCATCATCTCTAATAGGCGGCCAGGTCCCTGCTGACGCCGCTGTCCATCAATATCACCACCCTTTCTCTCGGCCCTGCCTCCACCATTTGATCGACATTAACTCCGCAGCTGCCCCACCGCGCGGCCCCCCCTTCCCGCCACCCTCAATCCTTCTTTCTCGCCCCAGTTCCTCTTCCTCTCTACCAGGGGAAGCTCTGCATGCTCCCAGGCAAAGTCAATGTCTATCTCTTGTCTCCCTGGTGCTACCCGCATCCAGTACACTGCTCCCATCCCTCGCTGTTGTGTCTTGCGCACATCTAAGGCACATCCGAGTTGTAAATAGAGTGGAGCTTAAATGACAACAGCCTTGCTTTTGTGGGGATTTAGGGAGGGGAAGAAAGGAGCTGATTCGTGCAAAAGACTGCTGGCGAAGATAAAATGTTCAGGCTTTGGATCTAAATTCCACATGAATGCCTTTCCCTTTAGTGTGCATTATGATGGCAATGGACCATATCATAGTATTTGTTTTGCTTTAGAGCTGTCCCTTGTGATTTATGTTCCCTGAGTGCAAATATTTCAAGTCAGAGTACAAGCAAAGCTTCTGTCATGGAGAAGGCAGGGGGTATTTTGGAGGCTGAATATGAGAGATCAGTGTATACGTTTGCTTTGTATGTGTGGCGAGGCACTTGTGGCAGTGCCAGTGTGTGACTGAAGCCCCCCTGGCTAGGGAGCAGCGTCTGGAAAGGTTACCCAGCAGAGTGGCTTTTGTATGGTAATGTGACCTCCAGCTCCCTAAGGAGTCTCAACACCTGCCCAGCACCCCCTGCCAGCCTCACATCATCAACACGCTAACTGTTTTCCCTCCATAATAACGCTCATCTGCTGCTGCTTTGTAATGTTTCTGTTGATCCAAAATTAACAATATTACTAATGATTTATTATAATTACTATCTCTCGTACTCGTATTTGCAATTACTAGACAAATTAGCTGTTAAACCAGATTGAAAGATTATGAGATTGATCGACCCTGACCTGAGACCGGCTGGCTGAAAACTAAAATATCTAACGGGTTTTCTGACCAATGGACCAATCATATCTAAGCAATTTGGAAAAGAGGTATCAACCACAGGATGTCAACTCCTCCCAAACTTGGGAAAGACTTAAAACTGGGGAAGAAGCACATGTATCCAGAACTGACTCATTCCAGAATATCTGAATATTTGGCAACAAAGTTAATCTGTTTTCCACTTTTGACCTTCCAACACTAGGTTGTTATAAAACATACAAGATGTGGGATCTCTGCTTAGTATTTTCCTACCATTAACATGTAAAACAATATTTGCAGTTACCAATGGTAACTTCTAAAATAATAATGATATGATTAAATGCAATTACTATGTGCTGTTTAACGAAATAGTAGTACTCAATGGAACATGTAAAGTGAAGTAGGCAATTTGATTGTTGCTATGTCTTATTTCAAGAGAAGTTGCGGCAAGTTTTAAAAACATTAGCATTCAATAAATGCATTCAGTAGATACAATTTCATTATAGTTAATTAGTTTTGTTTTTTTTAGAACATATTTAAATCATTACTGTCGGAACAAAAATTTACAGATCAGAAATAATCAACAAAACTTGTATATAAATCTCTGGAATTTATGTTCCAGCATTTTATCTTAACACAATTTATGAATATACAGACTTCTGTTGAAAATGACACGCGGTGTCCCAATTAACCTGTATGAATATAGGTACAACAAAAAAAATAAAAAAATAAAATCGCAGTGATATCTAATTGCCAAACCCCAGTCACGGTTATAATAAAGTAGTCACCATCAACTTCAGTCTTCAAGCTCAGGAAAAGTGCAGCAATATGCATGCAGACAGGCTGACACCCCCATAGACCTACAGACAACCGGCTGAGCATAGAGAGAGGGGCTCTAAAGCAATTATAGCAAATTAAATGAATGCCCCCAAGTTAAATAGTGTTAATAGTGTTCAGGGAGACAAATTTGAGATGCAACTCACACTGTGATGGCAAGATCCACTTGGATTGCTGAGTAGCAAACACTAGCCATAATTATATTCAAACCCTTTTAACAGAGCATCAATTCATAGCATGCTGTGTCAGGTTGTTCACTTAAAAAAAAAAAGGACTAATCAGCTTTATGCATCTGAAATATGTTTAGAGGAGAGCCGAGTTTGCTTGTCTTATGTTGACGAGCTGAAACTCTGAGAACAATAGGGGATAAATAAACACTGTTTTGTCCTGAAAATGATAAAAAAAAAACTTAAAACAGCTGGAAACTACTGACGCCTGTCAGAGATCTGCTATATGACTGAAGATGACAGTGATGAAAATGAGGAATAACATGTGCTGTCAGGCTTGAGAAGATAAAAAGATATCACTGTAAAGGATGAAGCCCTGCACACAGGTTCAACGAGACATGTCTATATTTTGATATGCATTCACTGGAAATGTTTGTCATATCAGGGCTCATTGCTCTTCATAGTATTTTAAAGTGAACCCAGGCAGGCGTTCAGTATTCCCCCTCCTCACCTACGACATCCACTGTGGATCGCCGGCGCTTTCAGAGAACAGCTGATCTGGACAAAGGTCCACTCTCCCCTCCGGTTTAAAGTCTTGGAGCTGCTACCCACAGGCTGGTGCCTACTTTAGCACGCCGTGCCCAACTATCAACCTCTCTGCCTGAGGCTCCCCACCTACTGAACTCACTACGCCATCATCTCCCCTCTGATTCCACCCACGCTCATCTTTTATATGCATTACCTTTGTACTCGTTAAAGCTCCCCCCCATTCCCCCTCTCCTTAAGTGCACATTTTGGCATTGTTATTAAACATGACTTGAAGCGACATATATTTGTGTCATGTCAAAAGCTATTCCCCTGCTACACTTTTGTCTATTTATTTATCCATTTAAAAAAACTTAATTATGAATGAATGTCACATTGAATAATTCATGAGCACCCTGGTGTTTGGAATAAATAGCTAGAACACCTCTGCTGCCTCCCCTTCCGTGTTCCTTCAACCCTTTTAGCAGCACCGCGCACAACTGTAGGTTATTGGTCTTTCTCTCCTCTCGAGGGTCTTTGCGCACTTAGTTGTTATTAAAATCCCTACGGCTTACGAACACACACACAATGGCACTGGCACGCACAAAAGAAACACACACCCCCAGCCAAGGACCGTCTGCTGGTACAAACCATTTATTAAAGCTCCTGTGAAGGTCCTGGCAGTCAGCCAGAGGGAGACATGACTTTGGATCCCATTCATGTCCACATCAGCAGAGTAAAATGTTTCTAGGTGTTGATCCATGACAGCCATTATTGCTGCAATCCAGTTTTATCACTGTCAAATTCCACAAAAGGGAAAATAAGCCCCTTTTTTTGCACTTTAACGGATTGTCAATATATTTCAACCTAACCAAACAGCTACCGAGCGAGTTTATTTGCTTCTGAGGATGTGTTTTGAATAGAGAGGAGAACGTCCAGCCCCTCCCTCCAACGCCCCCTTCACCCGGCATCTTATCTCCAAACGGCCACAGCCTCTCAGGAACTGTTATAGGATGGAGAAATGTAAACGGAACAGAAGGAACGCACGTTAAATGGTGATGCGATGTGCAACTGAAGCAGCTAATTTGAGAAATAATTTGATGTTTTCTATGGCTCTCTCGGGCGCAGAAGCAGAGAGCTGCTCTCGTGTTTAACTTGTGCATCAGAAATACCTCGGGGTGTCAAACCTCAGTTGTCTGGAGAACTGAGGAGCTCAACCTGATTCGGCTCTCAGCAGAATTAAAGAGTTTGATCAAAAGGAGGAAAATGACACTGAGAACTAAGGCAAGAAGAAATTAAATGATCTTTTAGTCTTTATCTTCAGAATATAATAATTTTCTCATTTTTATTGAACTGTATCAAGCAGTACTTTCACATTGTACTATTGTGAATTTGTGTATATGGGGCAGATAGTTCTTTTTTAATGTCAGTTCCTGATATGTGGAGCACCTTGATGTATGTGCTTTTTTTATTATTTGACAACATGAGGCTTCTTTTTTTTTTAGGACTTTAAGAACAAAAGTTTTCATACCACTTGAACTTGTATCACTTTATAACCAAACTTCAATGTATTTAATGATAATTTTATAAAATGCACCAACAGACTGTCATGGATCACTTTAACTTGGAATTACAGTGATTTGTCTAGACTTTGAATGGGCCACTCTGACACATCTAAACAATTTAACTGTAGTTCTGGTTGAATGATTTGATGAGTGTCCTACAAAAAAATAAAATGATCCCTAACCCAAGTCTTTTATTGTGTTAAGTTTTCTTCTATTAACCTCCATCCACCTTCCCATCTACTATGACCAGCTTTTCTGCCACAGCATGATGCTGCCACCACTATGTTTCACTGTGGAGATAGTGGGTTTAGTGTGATGTGTTTTTGTCCCACACCATCCTATTTGCACTCCAGTATTCACAGACTCACCTATTTGCACATTTTTCTGTGGAATGTCACTCCGAATTATTCACACAAAACATTTTGGGGAAAAAATGAAAAATGTGGCTTGTGTAGCTGAAACATCCAAGTGTAATGTTATTTGACAAACTATTTAGCTGCTGTTTGCAATCCAGGAGCACCATTCGTTTCCCTCGGTGCCGACTGTCTGGACCCACACGAGCACCAATAAGGAAGGACGTGGATGTTAGCTTTTACAGTAGTGTCAAAAAGTTTCCCAGTGTGTGAATTAATGCATGGCAACACAACTTGTTTTCATAGTTGGTGTTTGAATGATTAAAACAAGGCAGCTCTAAGCAGTTTTGTTGGGGATCTTAAATATTTGTGGATTTCAATTATTTTCAGGCAGTTGTGGGTGATCCCTAAACCCTGTGAATATCAAGAGTCCACTGTCATTGAAAAAGTTTAATCTAAGTCTCATTTCATGGGAAGCATTTTATTTCTAAAAACAAACTGTCTATCCTTTTCTCTTCATTTAACAATAATAAATACATTTTTTAAATAATTTTTGAGGTTGTAATGTGAGAAAATATGAAAAAGGTTAAAGGGTTTTGAACATCATTGAAAGGTTTGTTCTAAATAACCAAGATTCTAAAATCTAATGAATTATCTGGCCATTTACCATTGTTTCCAAAATGAAAATATTTTTTTTTCTGAATTCATTTTATAGTTATGTTACATTACAATCCACAAGTCCTGAAAATAGGAAGATGTTTAAACCGCAGAGGTCGTCAGTATGACTTTCCGTTTCTCCAACAGACCCTGTGATAAGGCTGTGATGGGGGTAAAAATGTGTACGTCTAGATTTTTAGACATGATATATATCTGTTTTCCAGTGGCAAAGCATGCCAAATCCAAATGTTATTGGTTGATTTTATGGTCTGGGGATTTTAACAAAGATATAGAATACAGTGGATGGAGGAAAATCTGCCCAGAATCCCCACACACGATTATTTTTTTTTTTTTCCACACAGGCGCAGCAGTGCAACGGAAAATGCTAGAACAGGCTGATATTACACAAACTGATATAAGCAACATGTGAATCATTTCAATTTATTTCCTTAAAACATACCAAAAAAGAAACTCATCCTCTTATTAGAACTTATAAGAAAATACCATGTCCAAAATATACAGGTCATCTAAGCTTTACAGCTGGTAAACATTTCATTTTTCGCCTGCATGTCACACAGAAACAAATGCAGAGGGATGTTAGGGCTGCTGTGTCGCCATCACCCATTATTACCAAGGGTGACATCAGGTAATACCATCAGTTCATCCTTTATTCACTGACAGGCATATATTGTATTTAATCCAGAATTGCATGGAGGGAGCGAGCGAATGTGCCACCCAGAGGCGCAGTAATCATTATAGAGCATGAAACTATACTATACTAATTTACAGCGTCTTCATTGCCTCTGTTCTGTGCAGGAGGGAATGATCTACAACAAGGTGGTCTGTTTCAGCAGTCAGTAGAGGTCTAATACGTTTGGCTCAGGCTGATAACAGTGCTTCACTTTCCCACGGAGCACTCAGAGGGAATTACGGGGATGCAGAGAGGAGAATGTCTGAGTGCTTTAGTTAAAACCTGGGGTAAATGCTATCTTGCGCTTACATACTCCCTGATCCACGTGCTCAGAGGCTACCTGATCGCTTCAGAGCGAGGTCCATTTACATTTACACTCGACACGGTCACTCGTACTGTATATTCTGCTTTGCAGAAATCGATTGCAGAGCCAAAGGCCTGCGCTTTTCTACAGAGCTCTGGTCTCCAGCCAAGCCTTACCTGGATTGAGAGATAGGAGGATGAAAGGATTGTGTGCACTGAGACCATTGCCGTGAGGGAGAGATTTTAGCGCTGGGTTGAACATGTTGGCGTAATGCTTTGCAGAAGACGGGTATGGCACCTCTCTGGGGAGGAGCGAGGCAGCAAATAACGGCTGAGTATCTATTAGCTTTCGCTAACAGCTGCCTGCTATTGAAGAGGCTGCGCGAGCCTTCAATGACTAATCCATCAGTAGAACATAAGAGGCCGACTACATGGCCCTTCCTGGCTTCTCCTCTTTTTATTGCCCCAGCTGAGACAACTCATTAGCGGTGCTGTTCTTTTCACACGCCTGCCCAGCAAGTCCCTCACCAGACCCAGAAAGGACAACCTGACCAGTTGCCCTGTCACGTTTTCGCCCCGTATCTGCCTTCCACACAAGACGACAGAAAAGTGAGCCAGCGCTTCCTTCTGTCAGTGTGGCACAGCCTCAGCCAAGTTATTCATCACCCTCAGCGAAGGCTAAATATGAACACACATATGAATATATGAATAACTGAACAAGTGGTTATTGTTATTCACCTGCGAGCACTCTGCCGAGGCTGCAAAGTCTTTTGTTTGGAACCTGTAGTTCTGCTGAGCAGGGGCTTTCTGACAGAACGTCTGAAGTGGGGCAGAGGGGAGCGGGAACACAGGTGTTCGTGGCTTTTTTTTTTTTTTTACCGAGAAAGAATGACCTGCGTCTGCGAAGGCCCCCTCTGCCCGTCTTTGGAGCTTCCTGCTATGCCCCCGTGTCCTCTTTATTCAGTGGCGACTATGCTGGCATAAAGACCTGCCATTTGCCCAGATGGTGGACAGTAGGGGTCCGCCCGAAGTCGCACGGAAACAGGCGCGCACTTCCTATGCCAGGGAAGTGCTTCCTCCAGGCTCTAAGAGTGTGTCTGAGATGCAGCTTTAACCCATGTGCCAAGATAAAGAAAAAGACAATCGACACAGAAGAGATGGGCATCTGCACGACGGACATGGATTAACATTTGGGCGACTGGTTTGTGCTGTTGTTTTGGTCAGTTGTGTACATTCCCATGTATGTAAGGTTGTTAAGTTTGGTACAAACAAGAAGAGCAGCAGAGCAGAGTCTGAAAGTGTGTCCATTTCTACAGCTGGATGTAACCCCAGTTGCAAAATGTTACAGAGTAATAATACTTACAGAAGGAGACTGTGTCACTGAGTTGTTCAAAGAATGCACTTCTTTTTCTGCTACCACCTGTTGAAGCAGATCTTCTACGCAATAACAATATGAGCTGTGTGGTTCCTATCTAAAGCCATTTTTAAGAAAGGCAAAGCTGTTTATCTTGACACCCGAGGTGCCTCACAAAAAGATCTACGCTCCACTGTATCTGCACCTTAAGGACCCTTGTTGATAGATCAAGTATTAAGCGTGATCCGATAGCCGAAATTTCATATCGCAAACTCTGCTTTTCAAGGATTTTAAACCATTTCAAATTTTTTGCATGTCTTTTTCTAAGCAGCTAGTATTCTAAGTGGTCTTTCTAAAAATGTTTTTAGAACCTTGACTGCTTTTTCAGTCAATATTTTCAGGCCCTTGTGGCTGAAATAACAGTAAATTGTGCAATCTGTGCTTATAAATGAAGAAAAAGGGCAACAGCTATGGGGATGTGCGAGAGCCTTTAGCTGTAGTAAGACTAAAAATACCACTGCGTCACGATTTTTGCATAAAAATCCAAAATACAATTGTACAACTTGATCTCTAATGACTATTTTACAATAAAAAGGACCAATTAGTCCTTCTTGTGCTTAAAACAAAAGTGTCATTTCCTATATTTAATAGTTTTTATTTGCTCATAGGAAAGAATTTTGTCACTTTTCTCATCTCCTGTGCTTAACACAATACATCATGCTGATATTAGATGGTTAATTTCTCAGGATGTCTGCAAGAGTAGAGAGTCTGCAGTCAGCAAAGAATAGAACAAAATATATGTTATTGCTTCCCATTTACTGTGGGTTTCAAGACGAACATCCTAAGACTTAAATCACGGCAAACGACAAGCAATAATAATGCTTTCCTCACAACAAACTTTAACATAATCTCAGCTCACAATAAACAATACATAACATGTTTTGAACATACCCAACACTTGCATACCTTGAGCTGCAGCCAATTCCGTGTCTTAAATGGCAGAGTTTACCAATTTGATAGTGAGGAACAAATGAGTTCTTAAACTGGATGTGTTTGCAATGGGAACCTTTGTAAACTCATAGCTTGGCAAGTGTAGTTTTAATACGGTTTTGCCTTAAGGATGATAGATTGGACTGATGTAGCTTCCACACTCTTTTTTTTTTTGCAAAGGGAAATATTAAACAAAATTTGTCTTATTGGTATTAAACAAAATAGTCTAGTGACATTTAAGCCAGCTGACAGTGTGCAGTAACAGATTGGGGAGGGGTGTGCTTTATTAATGCATGATCGTACAGATGGAGAAACTCAATTTCTCTGGCATCTCATTAAAAGACTGTAAACTATCCAAACGGTATAAGAGAATTTTTTGGTGATTTTGAAATTCTATTTGAAAACAAAAAACAAAATGTGGGTAATGCGTGCCTGGTAGGCAAACAAAACGAGACCTGAGAGATGCATCATAGTTTGCTCATCAAGTATCCTATGTTTTTCATTAATAATCTTTGGGTATTCACTTATTGATGATTAAATACTATTTTATGTGTCAACCTGTGTTAATATTTGTTTTCTGAATATTAATAGAACAGAACAAAAAAAAGAAAAACTGAAAATGAAAACCTCAGCTAAAGTCGGCCCCAAAAATGTTGAAGAGCTTCAAAAAAACATTAAAAGTATTACTAGAAAACATTAAAATATTCAGAGAAAGAATGACATCATGCATGCAAAGTATGCAGAAAATGTTTAGAAAATATTCCCAAAATTTTCAAATCAATACCTTAAGTCATTTCATGACAGACAAACATACATACATTTCCTATAGACTCAAGAACTAACATGTGCAAGTCATTTTTGCTTTACTTCTGTACAGACCAAAGTATGTAACAATGGTGTCGTTGGAGTATCCAGTCCAATGATTGGGATGAAAAGCAGCGAGAAGTGGCTTTGTGCCTACTGCTGCACATCAGGCTCTTCAAGCTCATAATGTCATGCTGACAACAGGAGACAGGCAGTGCCAGGGGTGATGCCCAGGAGTGAAGGGAAGGTCAGTGAAGCTTCACAACCCAACTGGTGCTGAAGCCACAGCATGTATGGCTCAAGTGCTTGGCAAAGCATCTCGACAACAAAATGTGACATTTTTAGAAGCTGTCAAATTGTGGTCTAGAAAAAAAAGAAGAAAAAAAAATCACGGGGTTGACTGGGGACCAGGCCAGAGTACCGCTGCAGGGCTTTCAATCTGCCCGTAATGGGAAAGATGGAAGAAGATAAGATTCCAATTCTGCCATTTCTGCGTGGCCCAATGTGATCACACTGCAATACGACAGAGCATTTGGGGAGTTGAGAGAATTCTTAAAAAGACAGACTATCTTCAAGTGTGGCTTGGTACTCACACAAATCCCATCACTGCTCCTAATTGTTCGGCTCGCTGGAAGTAAGTGATATAATCCGGAAGCATTACCCATTTTGTCTGCTGCCACAACGCATAGAGGCGGGATGAGGATGTGTCTGCAGGAGGAATATAACACCATAGCAACAAAACAGACACATGGGTATTTTTTTTTTAAATCTAATTTTAATGTGATTGCTAAAAATCTAATTTTCCACAAGTGAATCCCAGTAATTGTTTCTTCGAGCAATCAATGCAATTTAGTGTTATCAAAGTTTTTCTAATGCACTAGTATCAGTGAGAATTTCTAATATCTTCACAACAACACAATTTTAACAACAACAAAGTATTTGCAGTTTTTCAACTTTTTTTTTTTTTTTTTTAATTACAGCCACCAGCAAGACTTATTTATCACCTCATGCTTTTGTCCTTAACATTCAAATCCCTCAATTTGACAAGAGTGATACTTTGTAGACCAATGGTCCACTTTTTTTTTTGGCTTCTGGCATAAAAACCAGTGGAAGACACTCAGACTATTGATTTTATATGCAAGTATTACCTGTGGTTTAATTTAAGTAAGAGTATTTTGACAACAGAGATGCTCACAAGTTCTATTTTCAGGTCCAAGTCACAGCTGAAGTCTCTAATGATTAAATTTAACATTCTCACATCAGACGCATGTCATCTAGATTGGTTATGACAACGCTTTGCTGGAGGTTATGAATTTAAATAATATGTCTTGAGTGTAATTTAACACAATAAACCAATAAAATAAATGACAATAAATTATCAGAGGGAAGTTTATTTGGCTTTTAAATGAGTGAAACTAATTTAAAACAGTTCAGTTTGCCTGAGACGAGAAACTATTGTGATGCTACAGGAAACAACAGGTTTTTTTTTTATGAGCCATTATTAACTCATGGTCTGTGAATCTCCCTGATTATTTAGTACTTTTTAACTGCCTTAATTTTAACTAATTGTTATACTACCTAGAATACAGAATTTGCTTGCATGACACTTGAAATATACCCCATCACATTTTGTTTTGAAACACCATTGATGTTTTATGCATTTCTTCTTAATTCTCATCTCCCTTTATTTTCCATCTGGTATTTGTCACATTCACCTTGATTAAATAAATTCTCCCTGGTCATTGGTTCCAAATACTGACCAATTAAAATTGGAGCAAGAGGAATGTTTAAGGCATTTTACTGGTGCCAAAGATGTCATGGCCCTACTCAACTCGGCTCTCCTCTCTTTTTTTCCCCACTTCTTTAACTTAACCAGCTAGTTTTCGACCTGTTCAATCCAACCTGTTTTTGATCTCATCCTTCAAGGCCTTACAAAGCCTTAGATATTTTCATAACTTTTGTGGGACCAGCATGTATGTGCATAAAAATTCTCAGAGTGCCGTCTTTACAGATGGGAATACCTGTGAAGAAATTAACTCAATTAGGCAAGAGTAATGCTCCATAGACCAAACGTGGCTACATTAAAAAGTGAAAATTATTTATCCTGTAGGACCGCTGGGCATTACGGCTCTAATCCTGTGAACACAGGCAAAGCTCTGAGGGTGAAACGAGGCTTAAGAGGCTGCCTGATAACTGCAGCCTCTGTTGTGACATCGTCACGTCCACCCGCGGAGGATGTAAATTTCTATCCCAGCTCCGCAAAAGAAGGAAAAAAAAAAATAATATGAATAAACATACATGTCAGGGCGGCTGGAGTGGGTGCACGTAATAAGAAAATGCATAAAGGTAGCTTCCAGTTACATTATGCAAATAAAGATGACAGCGCTTGGCACGACTTCAAGCGCCACTCGTGAACACAAAGAATGCAAAGATAGGAGAGCCATTTCATATTTTTAATTAGCCACTCGAAGAATAAGCAATTATGTGCATTTGTTGTCTTTGTATATTCAGGATAATAAAAAAAAAGCCCATCAGCCTATCAACTCTTCATGCCTTTAAACACTCTATTTAAGACCCCATCAACTAGTTTTGATTAATCTTCAGGATTCACTTTGTCAATATGACTTGTCTTTATAAATGGGAACAAAGAATGAAGGATTATTTTTGAACTAATTTATTTTCTTTTTTGAACAACGCACTCATGGGTAGCTGAAACAATGCGTTCTTATCTACAGCAACAGGGTGACATTAGCCCTTTGTTTTTATCATTATGCCATAATGAACTTGTGACAATGAAAAATGCGGGATAAATAACTACTTTGTCATGTCTGGTTGGTTTTCCTGAACCTGTTCCACCTGCACAGCTATAAAAATTGTCTGGTTTTGATATTTTAGTCTCACATTTCCATATTTCTCCAACAGCATATCAACATTCTGGACATTTAAATCCACTTTAATCTTCACAAATCATGAAGGTTTTTTTTTTTATCATTCAGACAGGAAAATAGATACATGAAAAAGTACTAAGCAAAAGTACCAATGCAATAAATAATTCACTATTAAATTTTAAAATAAAAATGGACAAAATCTTGAGATGCCATGATTTTCCACAGGCTAAAAATGATGTAAGCTACATTTGTCATAAATATTCTTATTAAACAATATTCAGCAACTACTTAAAATGACTGAATTAAAAAGGGAAAACAGCCAAAACAAAATAAGCAAAGATGTCACCAGATGTTCAGATACTTTTTGCATCTTTCCCAACATTTCCTTCAGCACACTGAATATAATACATATTTCTATATGGATGGCATTACTTAAATAAATAATAACATAAATAAAATATTCAAATAAACCTTCATAAAGTTTTATATTCCATCATTTCTGAGTTGAGATTATCCCCTAAATTCATTTTTTGAACTGAAAGTATTTTTTTCCATTAACCTCAACTAGATTATTTATTTGTCTTCTCAAGTTATGAAAACTGTAAACATATTTTTTGCTCTTTTTTTTTTTGAGGAAAGTCCAAACAGTAGGTTATGTACGTAAGGAGAAAGTACTATACAAGAAATGTACATGCAGTAAAGCATACAATAGTTCTACCACTGATAAGGTTTTTATGCATTTCGTGTTTTCCTCTCTTCCATGAGCTAACAATTTTCCATAACCCTATTTTCTTTTGGAAATGATCAAATTAAGTTGTGTAGTTTTGCAGACTTTCCTACATCCACCTGCTCCTGGATCCCAAACACCAACAAGCTGTGGTTTCATCACTCATTGTGGCATTCCTGGGGTGCTGTTAGACAGCGATGGCTTTGCCTGCTATTTGCTGTTGCTTCAGCAGAGTGAGAATGATGGGAGGAGAGAGACAGCTATTTGTCTGAGGGAGAAGCCTTTTGTTGACAGTCGGCATCAAAGGATTTGTTTCCGTGTCCTCTCAGCCCCTGTCAAATTGTCATCAAACCTTCCTGAAAATCAAAGAAGGCTTCCACTTTCGCTCTGACATCAACTCCTTCTCTGGCTCGCTCTCAGTAACGCAGACACACATGCACATTTGATCTTGAAAGAACAAAATATGTGCTGCTGGGAGGCTCTCCAAAGACGCACCACAAAGTTAAGTTCAATCAGCCTCCTTTACAGTATCTCTCCAGCAGATGTTACACTCAAAGAGAGTGATATGGGAAAATGAAGCAAAGCAGTGTCGCAAAACATCAGGCCAAAAAATACTTCAAGAGGAAGATGATGGTTGGAAGAAATGATCCAGGGCGTTCCATTTCAGTGCCATTTAGTTGTGACCAGTTAATCTGAAGCTGTGGAAAAAGCCAAAAAGTCCAAACAACCCTGGGACAACATGCAGAGTGAAGCAGCCACTTTCACTTTTCCCCAATAATGACTCCACCAGCAGTTATGCATCTATGAAAAAGAACAGCCTGAGATGTGAAATCTAAGAAGAAAATGTATGTTCCTCTAATATTTGTTCTGATAGGAGCAGAAAATGGCTGCTCAGTGTCACATTTGGTTGCTTTATGCTGAGAGAAACGGTTCCTGCCGAAATGTCCAACAGTGGAAATACTCAGACTTTTCAAGTGAGAAGCATCTTTGACCCAAAAAATTAAAATAAAACAACAAACTTAAATGTGGGAGCAAAGTTTGACGAAGATCTTCTTTCTGGCAAACACCTTGGGAAGGATTCAAAGAAATAAACCCAAAAGAACAAATGTGGATTTCATTTAGACCTTGGCTGGATTGAAATAGCAACACATTAAGCTTACAGCGAGAGGATATTATAAGTGCTTTCTAAAAGTCAATTCAGCAAGTGTTTGCTCTCCTTCAGTCACTTGGAAAGACATTTTACATGCAGAGACCATAAAAGAAGACCTTCAACATAAAATCTCCACAGGGTTGACAGACAGTCTCCTGTGTTATTAATTTCAGACACTTAGCATGCCTAGACCAAGTATGACCTTTGATACAGTCATGGTAAAAGAAAGTACAATCTGTTTGAATTCAAGGGTTTCATATATCTGGAAATAATGAAATTATCTGGCCTTTACCTGGTTCTATAATAATTCTATTCTATCCTCAAGTGTATAAAGACACCCCACAGAGTCTACAGTCCAATTATTTTACAATGCGTGCCTAAGTATTAAGTACAAAGACCTGCTTCCATAAGATTTGAAACAGAAGAAGATTGTTTGAGACAGAACAATCTTTTTAAGACCAATGAGACAAAGGAGAAATGTTTGACCATCTTGCATCAATTGTCAGACACGGTGGTGGAGAGGTGGTGATAGGAGCTTGTTTTATAGCCACAAAACCTGGGCAGATTAAAGTCATGAAATTGGCCATGAACTCCCCTGTGTAGCACAGTAATTTACTGTCAAATGTGAGATCCACTGCTTTGACAGCTGAGGTTTTGATGAAATCACATCGTCAGCAGGACAATTAGTCCAGACAAATCAGATGAACTGTAGTAGATTGGCTGAAAAGGAAGAAATCAAGATGTGATGCTGATTCAAAGTTTCAATGTGATTAAGAGCACACATTCAGAAGGGACCTTAAGAAGGCTTGCTAACAAATTAAGGGACGATTCTAGGGAATCAAAATTCTTGACAGTGAAAAATATTTTTTTTAGAAAATGAATGCTTCAAAGGCAAAGTTGGTTGTACAACCTACTGCATTATGGTGTTTCCTTAAGTTCTCACTGATGTGACAAAAATTGTGTCTTTGTTCACAGAGAGGTATCCACAGTCTGCCTGACTCGACATTAGGCCTGGGTCGAACGATTTTGACAAAGCTCTGTGTGAAGTGTTGTGTGATTGGTCAGAATTGGTGGCTCTGCCTTATGTAGAACTGTTCGTGGACAGGAGTGCTGATAATTTGCTGTATCTACTCCTCTTCCACTATCCAGTGGAGACATGAAAAGTGTGGCGCTATCTGCGTGACCATTTAGGAAAAAGCACAATAGAGGATGCGGGGAGGGGTGGGGATCCCAATGGGTAGAGGCATGACGTATACTGAAGCAGGACGTGTGTCCTCTGGGTGGTCTGCGCTGTTGTATGAAAGGTGAGTGTGAATATGAACGTACAAAAAAAAAAACATGTGACCGCGTGATGACTATTCGGCTTCGGACAAAGTATGTTTGAGTCTTCAGTCAATCAAAATCATGAGTATGTGGCATCTGTGGTGTGTTTGACAAGGACTAAATCTGATAAGGACTAAATGATTTATTTCATGAGGAGTCTGTACATTACTCTTGCATTTAGTGTATTTGCACCGACTTGCTAAAAGAACTGAGGCTGAAATCTGATATTTTCATCCACTGGATGAGATGCCTTGGCCAGCTGAAAGCACAAGTCAGGTGCTCTGACAGAGCTGTTTCTGAGGTCATCAAATATGATACACTAGCTCAAGGCAACTCCACAGACTCTTTCAAGCGAAGATGGAAAGGAGACAACATACCGCGCCTGTCTTCCAGACAGGCAATATTTGACAGCCTCCTTTTAGTCTCCGTTTTCTCTTACACCCTCGTACGTACACACGCATATAAATAAACAATGAAAGTTGTTGCGATCCCACACAGACGCAAACACGAATGCGCGCACTCAGTCTGTCAGTTGGTTTCAAAAGTGAAATTATTCCATCTCTCAGGGGTCCTGTTAAGCTCTTACAAAGCCTCGGTGCGTACAGCAGGTAGATTGATTGTGACTTATTAACTGTGAGTGAGCCTAACAGAGTGCATTAAAACAAAAGGAAATGTGATATCCCCAACCATCAAGTGCTTGTTAGAGCTTTAATCAAAGCCCTTCCAAATCTGCATATGGACTCCTGGTCATGAATTCCAAATAGCATCTTTAAAAAACAAGAGGAGACTACACCGCTGAGTCTTATTACTCCAGAGAGTCCTGAAAACATTCTACAAAGAATCAGCCTGCAAACAGTAGAATGAGAAATTATTCCCAATAATTACGGCTCTGGCTTTTATTGTCACTGCCGTTTATGTTCTATTTCTCAAACGACCGCGGCACACAAGATTGCTTCATTTCTTACCTCTTTTCTTCAACGAGGGTTATGATTATACTTTAATCTGATTCATAGTGACAACAGTCCCTGACCTCATTTGATCCAGTATATACGATTTTCTTCTTTGACCAAATCCTGTTAAAAAGCATCCTCTGCAGTCGAGGGCCGAGCTCGGGTATTGATGGTAGCACTTCTATTTTCGCTCTGTGAATATGACTGAGAAGTGTAAATCACAGCTATTATATCATCTGCTCTATTCAGGCACAAAGGAGTGTGGTGAGAGATGACCGTTCCACATGTTGGCCCCAGCGGGAAGCGCAATGACGGAAGCCAGAAGTGACAATGATCAAGGCAGGTCATTTCTGAAATGCTGCAGTGCAAGAATTCACCCAGGGCTGCACATTTCATGCGGTAATATTCCTCAACCACAATTTTACTGACCAGCAAAATGTGCATTTTCTATGCACAGTTTAATAGTTCTGCAATTCTGATCTATTTCTAAGCAGTCTGGTGATTAATAAATATATTTCATCACTAATCGCAGATGTTTTATCACGTTATATCTTCTAATAATCATTTGTGATGTTACTTCAAATGATGTTCAATTGAAGGCGGGTAAAAAAATTGCACTCAAGAGAACATACATAAATATTTTGTCTCATCTCATAACTCAGCTAAAGCTTAGTGATCTGGTAACTTCATTTCTTTATCACTTCTTTTGAGTGTTTGCAGATGATTTCTATATTTGCATCTAAATGTTACGCCTTCATTGTTAAATTACGAAAGATGTTTTCTTGCTTTGATTGTGTTTTGTTTATTTGCTCCACAGTGATTATCCTTCCAGACAATTTTTTTTATCTTGTTAATTGGAGTGGATGCATCATTATTTAAACATGACAAGAACTCTTTGGACCTTTTAATGTTTTAACATTGGTAATCCAGCCAGGGCTGTTTGGCCTCTGAACGGATCTTTTCAGGTTAGAAATGTGCCTGGTAAATTTTAAAAACAGATTTTCAGATATGCAAAGACAAATGCACTTTCATTTCAACAAGGAAAACATTAACCCTTTCGATGTACCTGCATATCATCAAAATCAGTTGCATAAAAAGAATTAACAAGTAATTTGTTTTGGTATCTTATGTCTGTACTTACTCTTCAAATGAGAGTAAGTACGGTATAAAGAATTTATTTTTTCCAGTTTAAGATTTAATTAGACCGAGATAACCAAAATGTAAACAAGTGTTTTCTTTAGCTGTAACTGCAGAAGCTGAAATTCTATTTAATTCATGTTAAGTAGTGCAAAGGAAAGCCTGATTCCTTAAGCAAACACAAGCAGGAAGAAAAATAAAAAGGAAGAAGCACAGCTTTCCCCCAACAAAGCTAATCAGGCTTGCCCGAAAACAACCGAAGCTTCAGTGGATGTCTAATTGGATTAAATCAAAACAGAGGATGTGTCTCGTGTGCCTCTGTTGTGATGGCTTGACCTCTAATGGTAGTCCTTTTTTTTTTTTCCTAATTTCTTCAGATCCCACTCCAATCACGCCAAGACTAATGACAACTGGCACATCTGACACCCGGTGGCCAGACAGTTTTTCTAGAGAGCGACTTTTAAGTTAAAACTGAGCGAGAGCTGGTCAAGGTCATTCATAGAGGAGAGGCGAGGCAGCTCCAGCAGCGAAAAACTCGCACAAATCACACACTGCCTGGCCGGGGTCCTCGCTCCTCCGGGGGACATTTAACCCACTCCTACGATGACCTTTGCCGGCAAGGAGTGCCGTCACTTCAGAGGTTTATGTGGCGACGAACCGCCAAGACAGCTGATGACACATTTCAAACACGACGTGCAAGCACCTTGGTGTTTTGAGGAGAGCAAAAAGCAGAGAAGAGGGAGTAAGGCTTACGACTCCCTCAGGCTGATGCTAATCTCCATCCATACTGCTGCACAGACTGTAGCTTTGCATCTGGCTCCAGGTCCACTGGGTTGTAATCAACTCTAACATGCTACAAAGGAAAGTAAACACTGGAGAACCTGACTAGTTAATGGGTATTAAACACTAAATATAGTGCACCCCAAGAAAAAACATGCACAAAGTCTTAAGATAAATTGATGTTATGGAGACTTTGAGATGAAGATACCACTTTTTGATCCCTTTCTCTAGCAGTGACACTTCACATCACTCCAAACACTTGCTGTAGACATCTTTATGGTTATAAGAAGTTTGAAGAAAAACACAAACATTTCTTGAGACTCCCTCTTAAAAAAAGCTTACACGCACAGTGGAATCCAACTTGGCATTACAGCAGAAGCTAACCTCTACAGTATTTTTTATCCACACCCATTGGTGTACAGCTAATCAACGCCAGGAAAGAAACTAAACTGGATTGGCTGCTTTGCAAATCCCAGCCAATGCCGTGTGAGGCAGCAACATTCCAAGCCGAATGTGCTTTTGAATATTTCCAATAAAATTTATTTGGAGTTATAGTCCACAAAAAAAAATAAAAAATCGTAAACACAGGTGTGGGTCCACTGAGTTAACAACTTATGTGTGGCTGAAATAATAAAGTTCCAGATGAAGGGTAATTAAAATCAATGTGCATCATAATTCCTTTCAATGGCTATTTGAAGAAAACTATTTACAAGAATCTGTCTCAACTGAATCTTTCTGATTTGGATAATTGGTCTAGAGATGGAGTTTTTTCCTCATGTCATATTTGTACCCAAGNTGAAAATGAAAACCTCAGCTAAAGTCGGCCCCAAAAATGTTGAAGAGCTTCAAAAAAACATTAAAAGTATTACTAGAAAACATTAAAATATTCAGAGAAAGAATGACATCATGCATGCAAAGTATGCAGAAAATGTTTAGAAAATATTCCCAAAATTTTCAAATCAATACCTTAAGTCATTTTATGACAGACAAACATACATTTCCTATAGACTCAAGAACTAACATGTGCAAGTCATTTTTGCTTTACTTCTGTACAGACCAAAGTATGTAACAATGGTGTCGTTGGAGTATCCAGTCCAATGATTGGGATGAAAAGCAGCGAGAAGTGGCTTTGTGCCTACTGCTGCACATCAGGCTCTTCAAGCTCATAATGTCATGCTGACAACAGGAGACAGGCAGTGCCAGGGGTGATGCCCAGGAGTGAAGGGAAGGTCAGTGAAGCTTCACAACCCAACTGGTGCTGAAGCCACAGCATGTATGGCTCAAGTGCTTGGCAAAGCATCTCGACAACAAAATGTGACATTTTTAGAAGCTGTCAAATTGTGGTCTAGAAAAAAAAGAAGAAAAAAAAATCACGGGGTTGACTGGGGACCAGGCCAGAGTACCGCTGCAGGGCTTTCAATCTGCCCGTAATGGGAAAGATGGAAGAAGATAAGATTCCAATTCTGCCATTTCTGCGCGGCCCAATGTGATCACACTGCAATACGACAGAGCATTTGGGGAGTTGAGAGAATTCTTAAAAAGACAGACTATCTTCAAGTGTGGCTTGGTACTCACACAAATCCCATCACTGCTCCTAATTGTTCGGCTCGCTGGAAGTAAGTGATATAATCCGGAAGCATTACCCATTTTGTCTGCTGCCACAACGCATAGAGGCGGGATGAGGATGTGTCTGCAGGAGGAATATAACACCATAGCAACAAAACAGACACATGGGTATTTTTTTTTTAAATCTAATTTTAATGTGATTGCTAAAAATCTAATTTTCCACAAGTGAATCCCAGTAATTGTTTCTTCGAGCAATCAATGCAATTTAGTGTTATCAAAGTTTTTCTAATGCACTAGTATCAGTGAGAATTTCTAATATCTTCACAACAACACAATTTTAACAACAACAAAGTATTTGCAGTTTTTCAACTTTTTTTTTTTTTTTTTTAATTACAGCCACCAGCAAGACTTATTTATCACCTCATGCTTTTGTCCTTAACATTCAAATCCCTCAATTTGACAAGAGTGATACTTTGTAGACCAATGGTCCACTTTTTTTTTTGGCTTCTGGCATAAAAACCAGTGGAAGACACTCAGACTATTGATTTTATATGCAAGTATTACCTGTGGTTTAATTTAAGTAAGAGTATTTTGACAACAGAGATGCTCACAAGTTCTATTTTCAGGTCCAAGTCACAGCTGAAGTCTCTAATGAGTAAATTTAACATTCTCACATCAGACGCATGTCATCTAGATTGGTTATGACAACGCTTTGCTGGAGGTTATGAATTTAAATATGTCTTGAGTATAATTTAACACAATAAACCAATAAAATAAATGACAATAAATTATCAGAGGGAAGTTTATTTGGCTTTTAAATGAGTGAAACTAATTTAAAACAGTTCAGTTTGCCTGAGACGAGAAACTATTGTGATGCTACAGGAAACAACAGGTTTTTTTTTTATGAGCCATTATTAACTCATGGTCTGTGAATCTCCCTGATTATTTAGTACTTTTTAACTGCCTTAATTTTAACTAATTGTTATACTACCTAGAATACAGAATTTGCTTGCATGACACTTGAAATATACCCCATCACATTTTGTTTTGAAACACCATTGATGTTTTATGCATTTCTTCTTAATTCTCATCTCCCTTTATTTTCCATCTGGTATTTGTCACATTCACCTTGATTAAATAAATTCTCCCTGGTCATTGGTTCCAAATACTGACCAATTAAAATTGGAGCAAGAGGAATGTTTAAGGCATTTTACTGGTGGCAAATATGTCATGGCCCTACTCAACTCGGCTCTCCTCTCTTTTTTTCCCCACTTCTTTAACTTAACCAGCTAGTTTTCGACCTGTTCAATCCAACCTGTTTTTGATCTCATCCTTCAAGGCCTTACAAAGCCTTAGATATTTTCATAACTTTTGTGGGACCAGCATGTATGTGCATAAAAATTCTCAGAGTGCCGTCTTTACAGATGGGAATACCTGTGAAGAAATTAACTCAATTAGGCAAGAGTAATGCTCCATAGACCAAACGTGGCTACATTAAAAAGTGAAAATTATTTATCCTGTAGGACCGCTGGGCATTACGGCTCTAATCCTGTGAACACAGGCAAAGCTCTGAGGGTGAAACGAGGCTTAAGAGGCTGCCTGATAACTGCAGCCTCTGTTGTGACATCGTCACGTCCACCCGCGGAGGATGTAAATTTCTATCCCAGCTCCGCAAAAGAAGGAAAAAAAAAAATAATATGAATAAACATACATGTCAGGGCGGCTGGAGTGGGTGCACGTAATAAGAAAATGCATAAAGGTAGCTTCCAGTTACATTATGCAAATAAAGATGACAGCGCTTGGCACGACTTCAAGCGCCACTCGTGAACACAAAGAATGCAAAGATAGGAGAGCCATTTCATATTTTTAATTAGCCACTCGAAGAATAAGCAATTATGTGCATTTGTTGTCTTTGTATATTCAGGATAATAAAAAAAAAGCCCATCAGCCTATCAACTCTTCATGCCTTTAAACACTCTATTTAAGACCCCATCAACTAGTTTTGATTAATCTTCAGGATTCACTTTGTCAATATGACTTGTCTTTATAAATGGGAACAAAGAATGAAGGATTATTTTTGAACTAATTTATTTTCTTTTTTGAACAACGCACTCATGGGTAGCTGAAACAATGCGTTCTTATCTACAGCAACAGGGTGACATTAGCCCTTTGTTTTTATCATTATGCCATAATGAACTTGTGACAATGAAAAATGCGGGATAAATAACTACTTTGTCATGTCTGGTTGGTTTTCCTGAACCTGTTCCACCTGCACAGCTATAAAAATTGTCTGGTTTTGATATTTTAGTCTCACATTTCCATATTTCTCCAACAGCATATCAACATTCTGGACATTTAAATCCACTTTAATCTTCACAAATCATGAAGGTTTTTTTTTTTATCATTCAGACAGGAAAATAGATACATGAAAAAGTACTAAGCAAAAGTACCAATGCAATAAATAATTCACTATTAAATTTTAAAATAAAAATGGACAAAATCTTGAGATGCCATGATTTTCCACAGGCTAAAAATGATGTAAGCTACATTTGTCATAAATATTCTTATTAAACAATATTCAGCAACTACTTAAAATGACTGAATTAAAAAGGGAAAACAGCCAAAACAAAATAAGCAAAGATGTCACCAGATGTTCAGATACTTTTTGCATCTTTCCCAACATTTCCTTCAGCACACTGAATATAATACATATTTCTATATGGATGGCATTACTTAAATAAATAATAACATAAATAAAATATTCAAATAAACCTTCATAAAGTTTTATATTCCATCATTTCTGAGTTGAGATTATCCCCTAAATTCATTTTTTGAACTGAAAGTATTTTTTTCCATTAACCTCAACTAGATTATTTATTTGTCTTCTCAAGTTATGAAAACTGTAAACATATTTTTTGCTCTTTTTTTTTTTGAGGAAAGTCCAAACAGTAGGTTATGTACGTAAGGAGAAAGTACTATACAAGAAATGTACATGCAGTAAAGCATACAATAGTTCTACCACTGATAAGGTTTTTATGCATTTCGTGTTTTCCTCTCTTCCATGAGCTAACAATTTTCCATAACCCTATTTTCTTTTGGAAATGATCAAATTAAGTTGTGTAGTTTTGCAGACTTTCCTACATCCACCTGCTCCTGGATCCCAAACACCAACAAGCTGTGGTTTCATCACTCATTGTGGCATTCCTGGGGTGCTGTTAGACAGCGATGGCTTTGCCTGCTATTTGCTGTTGCTTCAGCAGAGTGAGAATGATGGGAGGAGAGAGACAGCTATTTGTCTGAGGGAGAAGCCTTTTGTTGACAGTCGGCATCAAAGGATTTGTTTCCGTGTCCTCTCAGCCCCTGTCAAATTGTCATCAAACCTTCCTGAAAATCAAAGAAGGCTTCCACTTTCGCTCTGACATCAACTCCTTCTCTGGCTCGCTCTCAGTAACGCAGACACACATGCACATTTGATCTTGAAAGAACAAAATATGTGCTGCTGGGAGGCTCTCCAAAGACGCACCACAAAGTTAAGTTCAATCAGCCTCCTTTACAGTATCTCTCCAGCAGATGTTACACTCAAAGAGAGTGATATGGGAAAATGAAGCAAAGCAGTGTCGCAAAACATCAGGCCAAAAAATACTTCAAGAGGAAGATGATGGTTGGAAGAAATGATCCAGGGCGTTCCATTTCAGTGCCATTTAGTTGTGACCAGTTAATCTGAAGCTGTGGAAAAAGCCAAAAAGTCCAAACAACCCTGGGACAACATGCAGAGTGAAGCAGCCACTTTCACTTTTCCCCAATAATGACTCCACCAGCAGTTATGCATCTATGAAAAAGAACAGCCTGAGATGTGAAATCTAAGAAGAAAATGTATGTTCCTCTAATATTTGTTCTGATAGGAGCAGAAAATGGCTGCTCAGTGTCACATTTGGTTGCTTTATGCTGAGAGAAACGGTTCCTGCCGAAATGTCCAACAGTGGAAATACTCAGACTTTTCAAGTGAGAAGCATCTTTGACCCAAAAAATTAAAATAAAACAACAAACTTAAATGTGGGAGCAAAGTTTGACGAAGATCTTCTTTCTGGCAAACACCTTGGGAAGGATTCAAAGAAATAAACCCAAAAGAACAAATGTGGATTTCATTTAGACCTTGGCTGGATTGAAATAGCAACACATTAAGCTTACAGCGAGAGGATATTATAAGTGCTTTCTAAAAGTCAATTCAGCAAGTGTTTGCTCTCCTTCAGTCACTTGGAAAGACATTTTACATGCAGAGACCATAAAAGAAGACCTTCAACATAAAATCTCCACAGGGTTGACAGACAGTCTCCTGTGTTATTAATTTCAGACACTTAGCATGCCTAGACCAAGTATGACCTTTGATACAGTCATGGTAAAAGAAAGTACAATCTGTTTGAATTCAAGGGTTTCATATATCTGGAAATAATGAAATTATCTGGCCTTTACCTGGTTCTATAATAATTCTATTCTATCCTCAAGTGTATAAAGACACCCCACAGAGTCTACAGTCCAATTATTTTACAATGCGTGCCTAAGTATTAAGTACAAAGACCTGCTTCCATAAGATTTGAAACAGAAGAAGATTGTTTGAGACAGAACAATCTTTTTAAGACCAATGAGACAAAGGAGAAATGTTTGACCATCTTGCATCAATTGTCAGACACGGTGGTGGAGAGGTGGTGATAGGAGCTTGTTTTATAGCCACAAAACCTGGGCAGATTAAAGTCATGAAATTGGCCATGAACTCCCCTGTGTAGCACAGTAATTTACTGTCAAATGTGAGATCCACTGCTTTGACAGCTGAGGTTTTGATGAAATCACATCGTCAGCAGGACAATTAGTCCAGACAAATCAGATGAACTGTAGTAGATTGGCTGAAAAGGAAGAAATCAAGATGTGATGCTGATTCAAAGTTTCAATGTGATTAAGAGCACACATTCAGAAGGGACCTTAAGAAGGCTTGCTAACAAATTAAGGGACGATTCTAGGGAATCAAAATTCTTGACAGTGAAAAATATTTTTTTTAGAAAATGAATGCTTCAAAGGCAAAGTTGGTTGTACAACCTACTGCATTATGGTGTTTCCTTAAGTTCTCACTGATGTGACAAAAATTGTGTCTTTGTTCACAGAGAGGTATCCACAGTCTGCCTGACTCGACATTAGGCCTGGGTCGAACGATTTTGACAAAGCTCTGTGTGAAGTGTTGTGTGATTGGTCAGAATTGGTGGCTCTGCCTTATGTAGAACTGTTCGTGGACAGGAGTGCTGATAATTTGCTGTATCTACTCCTCTTCCACTATCCAGTGGAGACATGAAAAGTGTGGCGCTATCTGCGTGACCATTTAGGAAAAAGCACAATAGAGGATGCGGGGAGGGGTGGGGATCCCAATGGGTAGAGGCATGACGTATACTGAAGCAGGACGTGTGTCCTCTGGGTGGTCTGCGCTGTTGTATGAAAGGTGAGTGTGAATATGAACGTACAAAAAAAAAAACATGTGACCGCGTGATGACTATTCGGCTTCGGACAAAGTATGTTTGAGTCTTCAGTCAATCAAAATCATGAGTATGTGGCATCTGTGGTGTGTTTGACAAGGACTAAATCTGATAAGGACTAAATGATTTATTTCATGAGGAGTCTGTACATTACTCTTGCATTTAGTGTATTTGCACCGACTTGCTAAAAGAACTGAGGCTGAAATCTGATATTTTCATCCACTGGATGAGATGCCTTGGCCAGCTGAAAGCACAAGTCAGGTGCTCTGACAGAGCTGTTTCTGAGGTCATCAAATATGATACACTAGCTCAAGGCAACTCCACAGACTCTTTCAAGCGAAGATGGAAAGGAGACAACATACCGCGCCTGTCTTCCAGACAGGCAATATTTGACAGCCTCCTTTTAGTCTCCGTTTTCTCTTACACCCTCGTACGTACACACGCATATAAATAAACAATGAAAGTTGTTGCGATCCCACACAGACGCAAACACGAATGCGCGCACTCAGTCTGTCAGTTGGTTTCAAAAGTGAAATTATTCCATCTCTCAGGGGTCCTGTTAAGCTCTTACAAAGCCTCGGTGCGTACAGCAGGTAGATTGATTGTGACTTATTAACTGTGAGTGAGCCTAACAGAGTGCATTAAAACAAAAGGAAATGTGATATCCCCAACCATCAAGTGCTTGTTAGAGCTTTAATCAAAGCCCTTCCAAATCTGCATATGGACTCCTGGTCATGAATTCCAAATAGCATCTTTAAAAAACAAGAGGAGACTACACCGCTGAGTCTTATTACTCCAGAGAGTCCTGAAAACATTCTACAAAGAATCAGCCTGCAAACAGTAGAATGAGAAATTATTCCCAATAATTACGGCTCTGGCTTTTATTGTCACTGCCGTTTATGTTCTATTTCTCAAACGACCGCGGCACACAAGATTGCTTCATTTCTTACCTCTTTTCTTCAACGAGGGTTATGATTATACTTTAATCTGATTCATAGTGACAACAGTCCCTGACCTCATTTGATCCAGTATATACGATTTTCTTCTTTGACCAAATCCTGTTAAAAAGCATCCTCTGCAGTCGAGGGCCGAGCTCGGGTATTGATGGTAGCACTTCTATTTTCGCTCTGTGAATATGACTGAGAAGTGTAAATCACAGCTATTATATCATCTGCTCTATTCAGGCACAAAGGAGTGTGGTGAGAGATGACCGTTCCACATGTTGGCCCCAGCGGGAAGCGCAATGACGGAAGCCAGAAGTGACAATGATCAAGGCAGGTCATTTCTGAAATGCTGCAGTGCAAGAATTCACCCAGGGCTGCACATTTCATGCGGTAATATTCCTCAACCACAATTTTACTGACCAGCAAAATGTGCATTTTCTATGCACAGTTTAATAGTTCTGCAATTCTGATCTATTTCTAAGCAGTCTGGTGATTAATAAATATATTTCATCACTAATCGCAGATGTTTTATCACGTTATATCTTCTAATAATCATTTGTGATGTTACTTCAAATGATGTTCAATTGAAGGCGGGTAAAAAAATTGCACTCAAGAGAACATACATAAATATTTTGTCTCATCTCATAACTCAGCTAAAGCTTAGTGATCTGGTAACTTCATTTCTTTATCACTTCTTTTGAGTGTTTGCAGATGATTTCTATATTTGCATCTAAATGTTACGCCTTCATTGTTAAATTACGAAAGATGTTTTCTTGCTTTGATTGTGTTTTGTTTATTTGCTCCACAGTGATTATCCTTCCAGACAATTTTTTTTATCTTGTTAATTGGAGTGGATGCATCATTATTTAAACATGACAAGAACTCTTTGGACCTTTTAATGTTTTAACATTGGTAATCCAGCCAGGGCTGTTTGGCCTCTGAACGGATCTTTTCAGGTTAGAAATGTGCCTGGTAAACTTTAAAAACAGATTTTCAGATATGCAAAGACAAATGCACTTTCATTTCAACAAGGAAAACATTAACCCTTTCGATGTACCTGCATATCATCAAAATCAGTTGCATAAAAAGAATTAACAAGTAATTTGTTTTGGTATCTTATGTCTGTACTTACTCTTCAAATGAGAGTAAGTACGGTATAAAGAATTTATTGTTTCCAGTTTAAGATTTAATTAGACCGAGATAACCAAAATGTAAACAAGTGTTTTCTTTAGCTGTAACTGCAGAAGCTGAAATTCTATTTAATTCATGTTAAGTAGTGCAAAGGAAAGCCTGATTCCTTAAGCAAACACAAGCAGGAAGAAAAATAAAAAGGAAGAAGCACAGCTTTCCCCCAACAAAGCTAATCAGGCTTGCCCGAAAACAACCGAAGCTTCAGTGGATGTCTAATTGGATTAAATCAAAACAGAGGATGTGTCTCGTGTGCCTCTGTTGTGATGGCTTGACCTCTAATGGTAGTCCTTTTTTTTTTTTCCTAATTTCTTCAGATCCCACTCCAATCACGCCAAGACTAATGACAACTGGCACATCTGACACCCGGTGGCCAGACAGTTTTTCTAGAGAGCGACTTTTAAGTTAAAACTGAGCGAGAGCTGGTCAAGGTCATTCATAGAGGAGAGGCGAGGCAGCTCCAGCAGCGAAAAACTCGCACAAATCACACACTGCCTGGCCGGGGTCCTCGCTCCTCCGGGGGACATTTAACCCACTCCTACGATGACCTTTGCCGGCAAGGAGTGCCGTCACTTCAGAGGTTTATGTGGCGACGAACCGCCAAGACAGCTGATGACACATTTCAAACACGACGTGCAAGCACCTTGGTGTTTTGAGGAGAGCAAAAAGCAGAGAAGAGGGAGTAAGGCTTACGACTCCCTCAGGCTGATGCTAATCTCCATCCATACTGCTGCACAGACTGTAGCTTTGCATCTGGCTCCAGGTCCACTGGGTTGTAATCAACTCTAACATGCTACAAAGGAAAGTAAACACTGGAGAACCTGACTAGTTAATGGGTATTAAACACTAAATATAGTGCACCCCAAGAAAAAACATGCACAAAGTCTTAAGATAAATTGATGTTATGGAGACTTTGAGATGAAGATACCACTTTTTGATCCCTTTCTCTAGCAGTGACACTTCACATCACTCCAAACACTTGCTGTAGACATCTTTATGGTTATAAGAAGTTTGAAGAAAAACACAAACATTTCTTGAGACTCCCTCTTAAAAAAAGCTTACACGCACAGTGGAATCCAACTTGGCATTACAGCAGAAGCTAACCTCTACAGTATTTTTTATCCACACCCATTGGTGTACAGCTAATCAACGCCAGGAAAGAAACTAAACTGGATTGGCTGCTTTGCAAATCCCAGCCAATGCCGTGTGAGGCAGCAACATTCCAAGCCGAATGTGCTTTTGAATATTTCCAATAAAATTTATTTGGAGTTATAGTCCACAAAAAAAAATAAAAAATCGTAAACACAGGTGTGGGTCCACTGAGTTAACAACTTATGTGTGGCTGAAATAATAAAGTTCCAGATGAAGGGTAATTAAAATCAATGTGCATCATAATTCCTTTCAATGGCTATTTGAAGAAAACTATTTACAAGAATCTGTCTCAACTGAATCTTTCTGATTTGGATAATTGGTCTAGAGATGGAGTTTTTTCCTCATGTCATATTTGTACCCAAGGAAAACAAGTTGCCATATTTTCCTAATTAAGTTTATAGACACTAAAATTACATTTATTTAAATGTTATTACACAACTTTACCACAGATGGCAATACTCTTGGAGGGTTGTTTTTACTAGTCATTAGTCAATGGAGAACAAGGCTGCATTTACTGAAGTCTACGAATAAAAATTGGATAATGTTTTTAAAAATGTGTTAAAAAAGGAAGGAAGGCCCCCTGCTGGGCCTTTACGACAATAATGAGTGGCATGTTTTTCTAAAATGTGTTGATATGCACATGATTCCTATCTTGTGAAACATTAAAGATCAAATTCATTGTTCTGTAATAATGGTTTCGTAACTGCAAGAGCACTGCCTCTCAGATTTGATTCTTTCAGACAACAAAATATCAACCTGATGAGGCTGATGCCTGAAAAAGCTATTTTGTGAGTATGGCAGAGTGTTTCAGGACCAGCTCTGTGTCTGTTGGAGGGTGTGTGTGTGTGTGTGTGTGCGTGTGCGCGCGTGTGCATGTGTGTTTGTAGGTCAGCTTTTTAAGCACTGCCTATCATCTGAGAGGCTGTGAGCCATCAATGACTAATGTGTCAGGCTGTCACAGGCAAGGACCTACCATATGGTGCCATTGCCCCCGCCCCCCATCCATCCAACCCCTCCATTTAAACTAATGGGTGGGCTGTTAGAGGCAGCTCACAGCTAACTTTATTAGCCACACACAGTGACCAGAATAAAGTGGGACGCAAACCTTAAACAGTTTCTTAATGAATTGCTGGCAGTATTAGCAATTAATAATCAATCATCCAAGAAAGCTCATAAGGTGCTAAATTAATGCCTTTTCTTTAAGCAACTGATGAGAGCCATTTTTTTTTGGAGCACAATCTGAGTAAATGTATTTTTTGAGTCATTAACTGAATGAACACAGATAAAGTGACTTAAGAGAGATAATAAAATTATCCCTCCAATTGATTAAAAGTCTTAGGAATGATTAACAGATCCTAAGTGAATCATTAGCACAGTCTGTAGTCTAAGTAAAAGCATCATATAAGCAAAGCAATATGCTGGGCCAATTACTGCCAGCTCACATTGTTGAAGGAGGCCCAGAGGCGAAGCAGCGCTGTGGCCACCTCTCCCAGGAAGTCCTCCAATTACCACCCAGCAGTGCACTGTCTGGTCAACTCAGGAGTACATATGACAAACATGAAGGACCTCAGAGATCTATCCAACTTTCATGCACAGACTTACCTCCCCCTCTTTGCTTTTGTGGCTTGTAATTGAATAATCTTCCATTCCCACAGTATCGAAAACCAAGCGACAGAAATGGAGTTAAAATAGAGGATTGTAAAGTACTGCCTTTCAGCTCAGCATCCTCTTTGTATGAGCGTCAGAAGCAGCTGATGTGACCTAACCTTGCCACCACATGGCGACTACTGCGCAAAACCCCACTTGCATTCCTGCTGATGAGACGCCGGCCATGACAGTCCATCAGCGTCTCTCCCTGGTAGGAGGCACTCTGCCGCTCTGTTGTTTTTTCGCCTCACTTAAATCTTCCCCCAAAGTCACTTTCAAAGTCTGTATTTAATAATCAGCAAGTAGGGAGACATGTCACAGGTCAGGCTGGCTGATGCAAAAATGCAACCATCAGAGGATGATTCAACTTCTACCTTAAGACACGTTGGCATTGCTTAGAGTGAAGTGGAGCTTGGACAGAATGATGTCACTCTTTGGCTGATGTTAATCCATTGGTAACAGCTTTATAAGCACTACAGTAGATAAAAAATAAAAAAAATAAAAACGCAAGTGTCGAGTGTTAGCATTTGAAAATTAGCAAAAAATATTTGAGTGATTAAGATATTTATGACATCTAAATAACACCAAAAACAAAATATGAAGGAAAATCACTGGAAACAGAAATTGAACAGAGCTGTTGCTGAATAGATTTGGATGAACCAGATCTCATTTTGTGAATCAAAGACACATGCTTTCTCAAAGGACATTACTGCTTCTATTAAATTTATATATTTACAAAATGCCCATTGAATTGAATTGTATCAAGAAAGTATTTTACAACTATTTGTATCAAGTTATAAATTTCACATTTAGAACGGAAGAGAGATGAGGAATATTTTGGATAGTCCAGTATATTGTTAAGAACATTGTTGAGTTTCTAATAAACCCAATTTGGTAAATTATCATCTCACATAATCATGAAATATGTTCAGTGTTATCAGTTTTAGATCCAAATGTGCTTCCTTTTTTATGACTCATAATAGGAAACAGTAGGTAATAAGTATGTAATCTCCTGCCAATTTTGTATAATTCATCACAAACAAAACGCCGGTCAATAATTTTTTATCACAGTTTGTATCCAGAGGCCAGAAATCGGGACAAGAAAGAAGCAAATAACTAAAAAGCATTAAATAGAGTAGATTAGTGAGGATAAAACCCCCAAGAACTCCATTTCCAATAGAAGATGAGAAGATGCTGTGGTTTTCCAGTGACAGAGCCTTGGCCCTACCCGAGGCTTGCAGATGCAAGTGTGTCAGCCATGCAAAATGGAGAACAGATGTGGTGTATGGGCAGAGTAATATAGTCTTACGCTGCCTCCACTGCACCTGATGATATGGAGCCAATAGGGGCATTTGTCAGATGCAATCAGGTGTGATGGAGGGAAGAGATAAAGGTGGGTGGGGAGAACTAGGGGGTGAACAGCTTGAGCCCTGTCAAACTCTCTGCAGAGCATCAGCTGGGGGAAGACGGAGACCAAAACACGCTACATGGGGAGAGCTCTGCTTTCAAAGTGGGGTATCATTTACCAATAATGCAATTCACAGGAGAGAGGGCCAAAAACATCCACTCACCACACCACTCTGAGATGGACAGTCCAATAATGCACAACTCTGATGCATGAAATTTCAAAAATGCCAAAAGGTCAGATTTTAATCAAAGGGAAGAGACACTTAACTCTTGGTCTCTGTGCGAGCCATCGAGCCAACCCTTCCCTCCTGTTCTGTTTTAAGCCTATAAAAAGGTCCACAAGGTCAGTAGAAAGGCCAGCGCAGTCCCCTGAGCGGGGCACTTGAATGGAAAGTCTGAATCTGATTTACAGTTTGGCCACATGTGAAAGCTGCCAAAGCCTGGGAAGCCAGCCAGTCAGAGGGAGGAAAGTAGAGGAGACTGTCAAGTAAAGGTGCAGATAGGAATGAAAGCCAAAACCTATTGAAGTAATATGAATAAAATTGGTTGTAAAAAAAAATTATTGCTACAGCATTTGAATATCATAGAAATCATATCTAAATCACCCAAATTTGCAATAAAAGACTTGTCAGGAGAGCAGATCAAATTAGCCTCGACCCTGTAAAAAAACTTGATCGACTTCAATGAGTTGTGGTGCATCTAAACCACTCAATGGGAAAGTTTATTTTGTTTTATGTGAATGGAAAATTGCAGCTTTTAAATCTGTGTTTTATCCCCAAACCAGATGGTGATTTGGCAATTTAGTTAAATTAGCAGCAATTAAAAGAGGAACACCATCAGTAGAAAAAAAAAACTGGCAATGAAACGGATCCCATTTTTTCCACATTAAATCAAAATGTGGCCATAACTCTGCTATAATTTGTACTGATATTTCTGCACACTGCTCTGACTTGAATCTCTAAAACCCTGAGAGGAATCACACACTGTGGAAATTGCCAAACAAAACTCTGTGAGCGCTTTAAGAGTTTAAAGAAAAATAACTACTACAGGTTAAAAGGTTAAAACTGCAGAGATTTGAAAATAACCGGTTGCAGACAAGTGAGCCAACATTTACCTCAAGCAATGTAGCCTTTGTAACCTATTTATATCCTTCACATACAGTTAAAACCCAGATGTTTATATTCACAGAAAACATTTAGTACAGGAAATCAAACTAAACTTTTGTTCAATGAATTATGGGTTGTTAATTTAATCTACTCTTCAAAGAAGATGCTTCCTAGATATCATAGTTGATATCAGAGTTGATTACTGATGCTGGAGAGCTTTTTGATGACAGGACTTCACTTTGACTTGCCTCCAATATTTTCTCTTAAGCAAACCACTTCAACAGAGTCGAGATACTTCTGATAAAACTACCCACAGCTGAAGTAAAAGAATCTGTTACTTAACCCTCCAGCAGTCTTAAGAAATGGTCTTAAGACCCCGTGTGCGCTTTTGCTTGTGTTTTTGTTTGTGTGGTTTCGGAAATTGACGGTCTGACGGGACAACCCGCCCGCTTCCACCCTGTCAGACCGTGACATTTTCCACACTTCTCTTGAGCATTGCGCTGAGGCCGGGGGAGGGTTAACTGTGTAACCACTGACATGACACAATATATCAAACCCTTAAATAAAAACCTTAAATAAACACTCTTACTTGGTGTTGCAATTTCAATTCCAGATTCATATTAACAGACATGAGGCTTTTAAAGTGGTTTCCACCTAGGCTTTTTCTGTGGTTTCAGTTTAAATTTTTAATTTAAATGTGCCTATAAAGATGCATAACGGTTTTAGGGTGTCAGCTCTATTAACACACATCAGTTTGGCATTAACCAAGATTTGAACCAAAGCTGAAGTGGCATGAGCAGATGGTGAAATGTCGATTACATTCTCGCTGGTTTATCTTGAAATAAGCCAGCATACTTATTTTGAATGCATGGATGCACAAAATATTAACATCCTTGCAAAAAACTTAAGGGGTGACACCTTCAATTTTCCAGCCTGCTCTGCTTAGAGATGTCAAAAACAGATTCGACTGGTGCAAACGGACAGAAAGACTAGAGGATGTATCAGTGTAGATTTGTTCAACTAAGAATTCATCGGGTAATCTAAAGGATAAAATTTGATATTTATTTATTTATGTTATTATTTTTACACACAATTGTCCTCTAATCACACCAATTATGTTGGTTGCTGAAATATTTTCTGGCAGATTTATTGCTTTAAACTCTTCACTTGAACACACTACATCCTGTGTATTGACTGTTCAGGCTATATTATTTTCATAAAGAAAATCTAATCTCATTATTATTTTTTTTTTACTTTTCCCTCCAACAGAAAATCACCAACTATATTTTATGCACTCATATTATAAGACAGTACTGTTGTCTTAGGTGCCGAGTTTTGCTTCAAGCTCAACAAATTATGTGCAAATTTTGCCAGAGCATCCGATTGTCCTCTGTGTTAAAGCCAGATAATTATAAGGAACTGAAAAAATGGAAGTCTACTGACAAGCTCACGCAGAAATGTTAAGTGACACTAATTTGCTCAGGCCAATTCAGTGAATTTAATGAAAAGCCATTTCTGGGAGGAAAATATTCGAACCAGTTGGTCAGCTTGTGTATGTCTCAGTGAGCGGGGGGAGGCATTAACATATTCCCTTTCAAACCAAAACTCTCAAAAGAAAAATAAGCAGAGATTTATCCTGAGAGTGTAACATGTTATTATCCAAAGAGGTTAATTTATCCCTGCAGAAACAAAGACGGTGTTTCACGGTGCTTTTCCTCCTCTAGCAAACCATTTTTCTGCTCAGATATTTTTTGTTTTGTTTCTGCAGCTAACTCATCTTTAAAAAAGGGAGGCCTGCTCCTTGGTGGCTTCTACAATGTGTGTTCAGCTGGAAGAGAGTGATGCTGGGCTGGCAGCGGGCTTATCAAAAACAAGTTGAGGCAACACTCCAGGAGGCAAGACGAGGAGAAGGATAAAATCTATGCTTCTGCTCAACTAACCATCAAACCTAATTACCTGTGGGTAGGACTTATGGGCCACATGTCGGGTTCAAAGTTTCCTGATCAGGAAGTGGCGTGGAAGGCAGCGATGGTGTGTGATGTGTGAGTAGATGTCTGTGCGCGGGCATGCGTGTGCATGTGCGTGTGTGTCTGCGTGCTTGTGGGATTGGTCAACGTGTCCGTGACCAAAAGATTAGACTGAAAGACGAGACTCGGTGCCAGATCTTGGCTCTACGCCATTAGTTCAATCAGGCTGACTTATTCAGCTTTTAGACAATTCGACCAGAACCCTGAGATGCTACTTATTCGTCGTATGGCGGCTAAAAAAGGTGAAACGCTGTGTGCACGTCTCCAGTCATTTAGAACGTCCATCTGAGAAGGACGCAGAAAAACACAACGACCTGGTAAAGATGTGTAAACTGATTTTATTACAAGTATACGCTGAATGTAAAAGGTAAATCACACACGAAAAAAGTCATTTATTTATTTTGCAGTATTTGTTCAATTTGCACAATAACTGTGGACCAGTACTTTTGGTAAAAAAAAATAAGTGTTTCTAAACATTGTTTTTCTAAAGATTTTCCTGTCTTGTTTTGAGAGTTAGTTTGTAAAGCATTTTGTCTATGTAAAACAAATTGGCTCTTTAGCTCAGTATATTGAACAGGCACATAAATATTATAACATGGTTTTAATTGCAAAATGTTGATAATTGCTGAGTCAATTATCAAAATTTTGTAATTGAGACAAGGGAAAGGATTAAATGAGTGTTCACTCCTTCCTACTCCTTTTCAAACATAAAAGTAGTGGTAAAATTATTTTGCTGTTGGGTATGTATGCACATGTTTTCTCTGTCCCACTGATTGATTGTTTTCTTGTTTTGAAAACCCCTGTTTGAAATAAATCAATCAAACCAAAAATTCTATCAAGAAAATTATATCACAACTATTTATTTCTTATCTATTTGAAGGTGCTTAATTCATCTTAGTCATGAAGAATTTACAAAAGGTTTAGCCTTACATAATAAAATAAATCTAAAACACATTTATAAGATGGATTTCTGTAAACATCCATCTAAACCTCCACAAATTACCCAAAGTGAGAGCTTTTAAGGAGGCAGAAAAGCAATTATTGATCGCTACATACCTCTAAAAAAACAGAGCACCTAAGCAGTGACAGTATTTTGAGTTAATTTTTTGATTATTACTTTATGTTTTGCCAGCATGACGCATGCATTCCATTTGTATATATCTATACACATTCAGCTTCTATTGTTTAAAAAAAGAAAAAGAAAAGAAAATCTGCTCATTGATTACTGATTCAGGGGGATAATAACCTCCCTGTTCAATGAAAATACTTTATTTATACAGCTCCACCTTTGGGAGCTGTGCTGCTGTTTGGTATGGCTGGGCATATCTAAAATACAGAGATAAAAAAAATAAAAAATTGAAGCCAAAGTTTCCCTTTTAAAAGAGAGCTTTCATGCCCTCTCAAAGGGAGATTGATCCCTGGTGAACTTTTACAGCAGCTAGAAAGAGCAAGGCTAGCTGTTTCCTTCTGTTTATACTCTCAGTTCTTATCTAAGGTAAGATGTTGGCTGCAGCCTCATATTGAATGGATAGACATCAATTTTCTTATCTAAGCCTTCACGAGAAAGCAAATGAGCGTGTTTTGCAAATGCTGAATGATTCCTTCAAGGTGATTTGAACTCATGTTAAATGTCACCGAAAAGGGATTGTCGGGTTGTTGTTTGTTTTCTTTAGATCCATGATAGCGATTGTGCATGTTGATTCCTGTCAAAATTACATTAAGTTACATTGAGCTTCTCTTGAACAGGACATTCCAAGGCCATTTCTAGCTCAATATGTTTATCTCTGGACACAGCACAGAGGCTTGCACCACCAGAAATATTGCTATTTCTGTTATGTTGCCTTTTATGCAGCTCTCTCAGGTGAGACAGAATATTACCTCTGGGCTTATTAATGCTTTCCTGCTAAATGCTCAGTTTAGACTGGATGGCTAAGTCCCGGAAGCCTGCAAAGTGGCCGTCATCCACTTCCCAGAGCGCTTGTCCCAAGAACAAACACTTAAGCAAAATCATTTCTCGGGTTTAATTAAACATACACACTCATAAAAGACTAATCTAACTTAGCAGTTCTTTTAAACTAGAGGCCATTGAAGGTGTGACACAATGTAGTGATACTAAAATGCAACAATATTTGTTCACTGTAGTGTAATCTCTCACATCTATAAAATGTCAACTAAAACTATGCCACTTAAGGAGTTAAATCAAATGAAAAAGTCAATATTCTGTCAATGTTCTAGTCAATATTGGCATAGAACATATTTTACAGACAGAGTATTTATCTTAAATATATACTCTGTCTGTAAAATATGTCTGTAAAATATGTTCTATGCCAATTGAATGGACAGACATGGACAGACATCAGACATCAGAGTATATATGTCTGACATCAGAGTATATATTATCTTAAATATATACTCTGTCTGTAAAATATGTTCTATGCCAATTGAATGGACAGACATCAATTTGTCTGTACATGTACATGTACATGTACATGTACATTTACATGTACATGTAAATTTTACATATACATGTAAAATTTACATGTATATGTAAATTTTATGACTTAATGTCTGCTGAGTGTGTTCCTTTGGCAAAATGGTATTTTTTTAGACCGTACCCTCCAGTTAACGAATTATCGATCACTAAAGTAATTGGTAATTACTTTGACAGTTCATCATAATTAATATTATTAAATGCTTCAGCCCTAATTAAATGTTAACTTTTGGTATATTCACCAGATGCATAGTTTGTGTCAGAGTCCTTTTTGACATAAGACAGGAAGTTATTGTGTTAACAGGGTGAGCCATTAAAAAGTTCCCTTGTTGGATTGGGTGACAATATTTGGTGCAAAAGCATTGGAGAAGCCTCTGCCCTCTCTAAATAACATCATATGTGTAATAATCAATACCTTGTTATTTATGCAGCAACAGCAGTAATTGTTGCTTCTCTATTTTAAATTAGGCAAGTAGTTTCATATTGCTCAGTTTTGTTCAACATTCTTGAGTGGATACAATGGTTTCAAAATCCTCATAATGTAAATTACTACTAGCCCATGAGTGTTTTGAAAAGCTTAAGCCATATAGAGAAATTTATCTGGATTTGGTATCAGTTTTCCGGTCTATAATGAGCTGTGTTGGTGCATATATTCGTGTTTCCAGTTAGTTGAAACCTAATGGCTTTTTTATGATCTCCTGACTATTAATCTAGCACCATTAAGTCATAACTTCATTTTGTCCCCAACTGGTAGTCAATATTGTCGCCGTGCAAATATCAATGTTGACAAAGGCATTTAGTCTAAAGCATGAAGTGAAGCCTCATCAAGCTGTCAGCAGGGTAGGAAGCTTTGTCCAGTGTTAACAACAACATATTTACTGCAAACATGAGCTGGCTTTGGAATAATAAATAAAACCTGATCATTGAGGTTTCTGAAAAAATGAAGCTGTGAGAGACATACAATACCCCATAATACATTATTTATAGAAAACTAGAACTGCATTTGCATCTCGTTCTGAAACTACTTTTTTTTATTTTTTTTTTATTGCAATTACCCTATTTTATTTTCCTCTGCTTACCCCACTGCAGCTAAATATTACTGGATGTAATAGGTCTGTCACTACCAATGTTGGATTTTACTGCAATATCAAAATGAAACCTCACAAGCAATTTCTAATCGCGGGATTCTGGGAAGCGGACGACTTTAGGCTTTAAATCTAGACCACACAGAGACACACAGGCGCGATAGGTAGGTGTTTTTCGATAAGTGAAACCTTTAAGACGTCTTTAGCCCTTTCACATCAAGCCACAGCAAAATGTGTACATTTCCATGCAGGAGCATTTTATCTGGTGATCTTAAGGAGCCAATGCGTGGGAGGAATGAGCTAGAGCTGCTTGTGGACCTGGTCAAACTGCAGTAGGTGGCTTTAGAGAAGCACAGGCAAAGAGCCACTTGAAGTAAGCATTTACATTGAATGCACGTAAGTGTTGTGGGATGTCAGACACAGCAAAAGCCCACTGAAAAAAAATCAAGCTTTTCTTACTGTCCTTTAATGAGACAGCTTATTTTTAAAGTCCTGTTTCACTTTAAGAGGGTGTTTAATCCGATTGCTGCCCACTTCAAAAACATTTATCAGTACGTTTCCCTGTTCTCCTCGCCTATTCAAGCTGAAACTCAAAATAAGGGGAGGAACATGTTTTCTTTACCGAGTTTCAGATTTCTGGGGAGCAAGACTCTGGGCTAGAAACAGCAAAGGCTGTGACAGAGTCCCGTCTAATAACACATAGCGTAAAATGAGATTCTTACTGATTTGGTTTACTATCTAAAATGTTCAATGACGCATCAGAGTTAAAGGTTAATCTCAAGCAGTTCTATTGACATTCCCTTCTGCTCAGGCTTTTGGAGGGGGGAAAAAAATCCATCTAGGGAGATGGCACAAATGCCGTTATCAAATGTCACAAGATCTATAAAGCTCTTTGTGTATCAGCTCAGATGTTGGACGAGCATTGTGAATGGTCATCATTTGAATTGTAATGTGTCAAAAACCCGTTTGTTAAGGTAGTGCTGAGTCATGGTTTGTGCTCACCGGTCGCCTCCAATGGCGGTTTGTGTTGAGGGATGGATGTCATGTTAGCATTATTAAAGCTACAAGCCAGGCTTTTCTGTAAAACTAATCAAACTCATCTTAGATGTAGTTTGTTAGATACTGAACAACATGGAACAGCTGGTTTTTCAAACAGACCATGAAAGTCAATCTTCACTCAAACTAGCATTGATGTTCAGGTTGTTCTCATAACATGACATGAGGCACAAAGTAACTGATCAGATTATTTATCAAGCTGCCCATTTAATTTCCTCCCTAACGGGTGTTTGAGTTGTATACAGCTGCAGAAAAATTACTGGGCAACAATAAAACAGCTCGATTCTTTTGCCTTTTGTGATGTCATTGGCACAAAAACAAAAACAAATTTGTGGTATTTTCTTTAATCCTGCAGGGAAAATGCATTACGCAGCTGTCTTCTCATTCACAAATGCGCAAGTGGGTAGCAGTCGTTAAGAGTTTTGCATTTTAAAAGTCCACCAGTAAAATTTGACAGTCTTCCCTCTCTAAATAAGCTGCAGCATGCAGAAGAAGAGATCCGTCACTCAGAGGGGGAGACTGCAAAATCTGTGGGCCGAAACTCAAATATGCCTATCGGCTATTAAAACAATCCAAAGCTCTATCTCTCTATCCCAATCTTAAGAACAAACATACAGCATATTTCAAAACATATTTCATATCCATCTGAGAAATAAACACTTCTTGGAATCTCAGTGGCACTCTCCCACATCAGATTCCCCCAGGACTAGACTGCAATTTGCAGAGCCGAGGTGTCCACCTCCACACCAGTCTGATGTCAGGACTGCTGCAAATTACTCATGACACTTCCTCTGATGACATTTTTAAAACTGCTTCCCTGTTGAATGGCATCTCTACCCTCCCCCCCACCCCAACCGCCATTCTCAACCAACCGCCATCAGACCCAACACACACATTAATTCCCCCCGTCTGGTCGTGTCACAATGGCACAGCAAAGATTGCTGCCTCCTGCTTTCACCTGACTGACCCCTCTGAGCAGGTGCTGGATCTGATCCAATCACAGTCAATCTTCTTTAAACATTTCATTCTTTAAGCAGAACAGGAGCTCAAAATTCCATCATTCAATGACCCGATCAGTCGCCGATAACACAATCAAGCCAATCCCGGCTTATCCCGGGGGAGCCATTTCAGTGGGGACAGCTGGGAGATGAGTCTGCAGGCCTTCAGAAAGGTGTCAATCTCCCTTGATCCAAGGCCCTTTGTGAGCCACCTATACCACAGAGCACCGAGGTGTTGAGGAAGACTACGTGATAGGCATGATCAGTGAGTCACAAATCAATCTTTTTTTTTCTGTTACACGTCTGATCTTTACAGTCTAGATCCAGTATAGTTGTCATATGATGTAACGAGGCATGTATGAGTTCCCAGTATCGCTGAATGCCGAGTTTCTTTTTTAAAGTTAGTTTTGAAAAATTCCCCCAACAATTTCAGTCCTTTTAATGAGATACCATTTAAAAACTATGTTTTCTGGCTTTCAGCCTACAACAGCAGCAGTCTGCCACTTTCCTTTTATGGCCTGTTGCTGCACACTGCCAATCAGCTGCCTGAGCAAAGGAAAGTACAACTTTGCCTTAATTATGAGCCAAATCCATTGCTTTAGAAATGTTTCTAGTCTTTAAAAAAACAGCAGAAGGAATAACATTTTGTGAAATAAGTATATACATACCTAATGCAACGTTTTAAGACAGCAAATGTTCCCATACTGGAATGTCACTATAATGGCCAGAATGTCCGAATGAATGTGTTTTTTGTGTATGTAGGCAAGATAGAATAACACAATGATGCCTTTCTCCCACTCATTGCTGTACACTGTCTTTTTGCTGGCTGAAAGTAGCTTACTACCATTTTTGTTTTCCAGTTAAATATGAGGAATCGAAGCACTTTTTATACTATTGTTCTATAAGTTCTATAAGGAACAGAAAGGCAAGCAGTGCTACAAAATGTCTAATGCAATACAGCGATTGCAACAGCTTACGAACAGCTTACAGTGCACTCTCGCCTATTTGCGATTCAGTATTCACAGATGCACCTTTTGGTGGATTGTCTAGATACCATTATAACTTTAATCATCTTTAAGTAGAATCAAATACATCTTGTAATACATGTTGCTTTAAGTTCTTCTGCAAACACTTCAGACATGTGATATATATACTGTATAAGCCCATACGCTAAGCTGCTACTTTTTTCCCACGCTTTGAACCATGCGGCTTATAGTGCGGTGCGGCTTTTCTGTGTATTTTTCTTCAGCCACCAGGGGGCTCTTTAGCAGGAAGTGAATCATTGGAAGTCAAAACTGGAAATCAAAGAAGAAAGTGCTGATTTTCATTTTGAACAAGCACATGCTAGCAGCAGGCACAACGGAGAAATGTTTTCAAACTCATAACCCCTCATCATGGAAACAACACGAAAAAGTTCATATGATGCAGCTTTTAAGTTTAAAACTGAGAGCGGCGGAGATATCAGTGGCTAATCGCCTGGTGTGGCTTATATATGCGTCTTTCCAGTTTTTTTTTGTTTTGTTTTTTTTACTTTGTAGATGCGCCTTATAGTGAGGTGCGCTCTATAGTCCGGAAAATACAGTATATGTATTTATTTTTTATTTTTTTTGTCATTTTTTACGTAAGGTATCCCACCATGGGAATCTGAACCGGTCAATGTCTGGCTGTAACACCTACGCCTCTACAGAGGCAAACATACTAAAATGATCTGAGCTCTGAAATAGATCTCTAATTTTCAGGAGCCATTTAAAAGCCACTCAGCTGGAAATGTTGCTGGGCCACTGGGCACATAAAGGTCAAGGGGGATACAAAACAGTTTGTCTAACAGCCCCGTCTCCCCTCCCCCACCTTGTTGCACGGCCCTGCAGCACAGCAGTCATATCCCCATTCACAGCTCACTCATTTATATTGCACTGCCCTCCTCACAGCTAGTCTCAGTCACTAACTACAAGTGACTGCAATGAGATTGAAGCCCCTGGCTAAATCTCCACTACAGGGCACATGCTCCATCATTGCAGCTCTGATCACTCCTTCTAATCACTGGAACCAGACTATATCCTCAGCTGATTGGGTGAGTCATGGCACAGAGGAAACAATCACCGAATGTCAGCTGATGATGGACACCGAGATGTTGGAGTCTCGGTGGTCACTGCGAGAGACCATGTAAATTGCATGCAAATGTGCACCTGCACCAGCCGAGGAAGTGGAAAGAAGGACTGTGGCCTTTTGATTAGGTTCCTTTTTTTTTACGTCTGTATTTTTGTGCATTAATCATTCATGTTTGCTATTTTAGCCAATAAGCAGAGAGAACTTGAGAAGAAGTCTAAAGTGCAATTAATATTCTGCATCATGAGATCTATTTTAAGCGCTTTCTCTGGGCTGTTGTAAAAGCTTAATGCAACTCAAGGTTAAATTTAGGTGTGCAATCAAACAGATAAAAGAAGAATGATGAGATCATTGATTAGAGGTGATTTGTAATCTCTGCACAGTGATTCAAATGCACTCTCTAAGGACAACATCCCGCAGTATATTTCACCGATATTAATTGTCATCAGCGACATTTTTTTTTCTGTCTCCCTCGAAATACCTGAGAGCCTTCACTAAGGTGACAGGGCAGGTATGCAAAATGAATTCATGCGCTTTTTACAAATGGTCACACTGAGTTATTTCTCTGCCATTTACAAAATATAAGAGCTCACAAAATGTCAGCCGTGGTATTAGATTACCGGAGACCCAGAACGAATTTCGTGCACTCTCTCTAATGCTTTTATAATTTCGATTCTTCCCTTTATCTTCCTCATCTTAGAGAGAGTCTGGGCAAAGCACAGAGAGCCAGTTCGCTCCTCCAGAGGTGAAACACTGCAGGAATATTGCACAGCAGCTGTAGCATGAGATAGGACGCACACCAGTCTGACAATAATCGCTCATCCTTCCAGTGTCCTCCAACAGAGGTCATCACTCTTACACTCAAAGAGTGACTTTTCTTTTTATTCCTCTACAAACCTCGTGGTATTCCTCTGCAGTGACCTCTCTACCTTTATTCGTCCTGAGCGCAGCGGCAGTGAACTGGTTAAGCTCCTCCTTCTCCTCCCCTCCGTGCTCCGCCTCCAGGATCTGGCTTTAGACCAGTGGAGCGAGAGAACCAGCACTGCTTGGACATAAAGGGATGATTGTAGCTACCCAGTGACATGGAAGCAAGTAGTTCTGATGAAACTAAAAAGTCAGTTTCAGGGCCTGTGCGCATCTGAGAGAGAGAAAAAAAAAGGACAGCAGAAACTGAGTCGGTGAGCTCGAGCTGCTTCAGCTTAGGCAAGTAAGGGCAATATGAGAGGGCTCAAAGCCGATTACAATAAACCAATGAGGAAGCATTAAGCAACGCAGCTAATTATGCCTTTAACTGTAGAGGGAACTGTTTTCATTCCTGGGAAGGGACTCTGCTGGTGCAATTTTTAAGGTGGCTACACACTACAAACCTTTTTCGATAGAGCAAATGCTTCAGAGGAACACTTGTGTTTTCACGTGTGGTTTAATGCAAAATCACAAAAGCAATTTAAGCACAGCATAGCAGATACTAGTATCAAAACACAGGGTAGCTAAATAATCATTAATAAACTCTGTGATTTTAAGTGGGGGATTGTTGAACTGCTTGTGAACTTTTGACTACAGCAAGGAATCACACTAGAGTGGGATGGGACAGCTGCCTATACAGATTATGCAAGTTGAATCCCAATAGGCTACCGAGTCACTTGACTGCTATGACAAGTTATTACCAATAACTCATATATTGGAATGCAATGATTTAATATGATATGTCCTCCACTCTTATCGGCAATCCAGATAAAGGCGCCTGAAAAGCCTTGAAATGAACAGATGCTTCATTTCAGACCGAAAAACACCCAACATGAAGTTAACTTTATTTATTTCAATAAAATCAATCACTACTGAGAACAACTTGTATAAATTTAATGTAGATAAAGCATTCTGTAAGTTTGTTTTTTTTTTTCAGTTGACCAGAAAGACTAGTATTCCAGGACTTCCTGTTTCATTTGGGTAAAAATATTACATAATACAGAAGCTCTAAGCCCTTCTTCAAAATGGGAGGCACAAGAGAGAATGCCATTCAACTAAGTCACATATGTACTGGGAGGTTAAGAAAATTTATTAATCTCCAATAATCATGAGGAGCTGAGGAGTTCAGACCAGTAAAGTGTCTTAGTGGCAGCATCATGTCAAAGTGGATATTTTGATGCAGAAGGAACTGGTGCACTTCACAAACAGAATCATAAGGAGAGCACGCTATTTTTTTAAAATAATTAAACAACAACTCAAGAATTAAGTCAAGAAGGTAAAGTTCGGCCAAATTTGTTACAAATAAGCTCAAGTACAACAAAGTCATTTGGTGTGACCATCACAAAAACCCTGAAATCAATCAGGGTTTGTGAGCAGAGATGAAAAAGTATGCTCTATCCTAAATAACCTGAAGGAGGAAAAGCTTTGTCGTATTTAAAGATCAGTGTGGGGAAAAAGGGCTATACATCTCTTTTTATACAGCGTATGTATATATCTTGTTTTAACTGGAAGGCAGAGGCGATTTTGTAAAAATATTAATTCTTGCTTTGTAATTTTCTCTCCCACTATATGTAAATGTATGCTGCTGTAACACAGTAGCATATCAACATTTACATTTTCTTATATAGGTTTTAAGTCCACAATATATAAGTCACAAAGGCAACGAGTAGGTCAAAAAGCCCTTTGATTAATTTGACTTTATTACCAAGCTGAAATAGCAGCAGGCTCCAGTTAAGAGTCCTTGAATATAAAGGGAACTCAGGCAGTACTGATAAGATTGTCTCATCTGGCTTGCAGGGCTAAAGTGACGTGTGCTGCCTGAGAAAGGAAAAAAAAATGGATGGCAGGATGTGGCTACTATTAAGCAGGTAATGGGATCCATCCGAGATGCATTAGAATCAGTCAAACACAACCACACTTCGGTTCTGTTCAAATGACTGTCACAATCACTGCGGATGCACACCTTCAGGTGACAAAAAAAAAAAAAAGAAGAAGAGAAAACTGTCTCTGGCTGTGCAGGCAGTTACCCAGAAGCTGTGCCTGGCTCAGGTATGTGCTCTGTCCTAATCGTGACGGCTGTGAGAGTGGCAGCGAGAGTGAGAGCTGTCAGCCTCTCCTCACAACAAATGCGCTCGAATGGAGACAGAGAGGAGCGAAGTGGGAGAGAGGGGAGAGGAGGGAAAGGTGCCGAGGTCACAGACAGAACCTGTGACCCAGTTGTGGCCACACCAGCTGTTTCTCCTCCACTGCCTCCCAACCACCACTATCTCTCTAGACCACATCCTGCTAATTGGCCCATGCTACTGTGTGTACATACACACACACACGCAGACAAATGCTTTATGTGGAACCTGCTAAAGAACCGTGAAAAGGCTAGTTCCTGCTCAGAAAGAATGTTTCTGTAGTTGTGTGATGATTGATATGTACAGTGCCTTGCAAAAGTTTGAAAAACCCATCAAACTTCCACACATTTTGTCACACTACAGCCAGAGTTCTCACTTGTTTCATGTAACTGATGTAACCTTGCTGATCTGTGAGCTGAAAACATCTGCAGATGAAGTGGAAAGATATGTTCTGAGGCCAATTGGTCAAAACAATGAAGCCTTTACACAAAAGTGGCAGTCGTCCCGCCACATGTTTTCATGTGGTGAAAACATGAAAAAAAAAAAAAAAAAGCTGCTCTGGTCTTGAGCTTCTATGAAATATATATATGTGTGGAAAAAGACTAACCCCCCTAAACCCACCATCACCACAGTGATGAAGGCAGGTGGCAGCATCATGCTGTGGGAGTTATACACAACGAGGAGATATAGAGCTACACAGATATTTAGCCAAAACTGGAAATGGGCTGATTTGTACCAAAGTATATCCATGTGTTATAATGACCTAGTCAAATCCCATGCTTGAAATCCATTGGGAATATGGTGCAAGACACCCTCCAACTAATCAGACTGAGCCGAAATCAATGTCTTATTGTGTAAAAGTTTAACGCCCAAAAGATCTTCCGTCTGCAGTTACACCAACAGGTGGTTTTACAAATTTTTTCCTAAATCTGCATGCCACACTTTCCAGTTTTTCACTTCATGATTTCATGTTACTTTGCGTTTGTCTTTTGCATCAATGCCATTAAGATACATTGCAGTTTACGGAGGCAAAGTAACAAAATGTGAAAAATCCTAAATTAGTGGATTTAGGAAAAAAGGTGTATTTTTGCAAGCTTCTGCGTACGTTAAAACAGATTTCCCAGAAATATTAAAAGTCGGCTGCACTGCCACTGTGCAGGCAAATTTCCCCCTCTGACATGCGTATGTGCTAACAAACAGAAAAACACTCCGACTGACTGAGTGACAGACCGTCATGCCGACCGCCACCAAGATTCTATGAAGGGCAAGCTCAATTAATTGGTGTCTCCGTGTGCGGGTAAGTTCTCCGAGCGGTGTGTGTGCAACGATAATGGTAGGTTGCACTGACAGGCAGGTTATTTAATAAATCCTGGAATGTGAAAGTCAGAAAGGAAGGACACACACTCAACATGAAGAGCCTCCTTTTTTTTTTTTTTTTTTAAATATATTTTATTTCTGCTCCATATCTCGTCAGTCACAGCCCTCAAAACCTACTCCGATTGTCTTTCAGCACTCAAATCCGCTCACCCGTGCATACGCTTAGCCCTAATTGCGCGCCCACGTAAATACGGTTAATCGCCGGCACGCTCCCGCACGGCGACAGCAGCGCGGCTAACACACTCCGAGCGTGCATGAGCGGGCTGTGAAACGTGCTCGAGATCTCGCTCAATCAGTCTGATTTGTTTGTTTCCTCCTAAGCGTTTGAGGATTCCTCAAGGAGGAATAAAACTTTGTATAATCAAGTCAATTATGTCATTCAATCAAGTCGAAAATCATTTGGAGTCCCTTCTAACATCCATTGATTGCAAAGTCATGCTGAATATTTGTTCGCCGCCGTTCTGTCGTCACAATAACCCCGCCGTCGCTTGAAGCCGCAGACCCGGGGACGCGGCGAGGTCCTGAACTCGCTTTTGCAGGAGAAGAGCGAAAACAAAGTCCTTCACCTTGCACTTTTCCAGTCAAGAAAATACCTGGGATTTATAAAAGGGTGAGGAGGGGGGAGAGTGAGCAAGAAGTGTACAGTGCCTGAACAAAAGGGGAAAGAAAAAAAAACATTCAATTAATTTATAAGAGCTCTTTTGTCTCCTTCAGGACATGGTACATTATGTGCCTGTGAAAAATCCATCCTTACTAAAACTCAAGGTCAAGTGTTGATGTTGCACAGAGTGGATCAGCTGAAGGTGACCTTGACTGATGTGGAATATGACATGAGGGAAATGGATCTCTGCTTGGTGTGGGGAAATTATCTGTGAAATGCTGCCACTGTATCAAAGCCTGTTTGTGTCTGCATACAAGCCGGAGAGCATGCGCACACGGCGAGGGCGCGCACATCTGTCGGACGGAGTGTGCAGAAACCGCGAGCGTGCCGAGGTGGCACGTAAAAACGTGCCGCGATGTCACAACTTTCAGCAGGGATTCCGGTATTAAGCTTCGTTTGATTCTGATGTCACACTTGCACAGTTACTGGGAGGGTTGGTCATGGCAGCCGGTTGTCATTGCTTGTTTGCTCTGTAAGCACAATGCATTTTGTTGACCAGGCATGGCAGGCTGTGTGGAGATACAGCCACATCTTCAGCTGTTTGCTTGTCATAATTTGTCTTTTTTGTTGTTGTTGTTGTTGTTGTTGTTGTTGTATTTGTCTTATTGTGGGAGAGCATCCAAACTGATGTTGTTGGCTGCTGTAAAGAATGAGATACGGAGTATTCTGCTGGATTAACAGAAGGTGCTCCCACACTGACTATCCACAGGGGACGGGCAACGTTAGTCTGCTATAAATCTCTACTTCTTACTGGTGAGTAACAGTGTAATAATATCCTCCAGGAAAAACTGTGACTTTAATGCATTCCATCAGGCTGCTTATTATGAAAACAATTTGTGCTTTTTAGAGCAAATTTGTTTTTTTGCCGATTGGCGATTGGGTGAGGAATGTATAACTTTATCTACTTGTATATGAAAACATTTGCCATGCTGCCATTTAATTGATATAGAGATTATTACAGATGTTACTATTGTACCTTTTGGAGTGTTGAATGATATCTGCTCATGAAAAGCCTTTGGCCAGAAACATGATGCACGTTGCTACCCAACCGTAGTTTTAAAAAACACCAACAAGTGGGGGATGGGTATATAGCTTTATGTTATTTTTTTTTAAGCTGGGAAATTGCAAGAAAAATAAAATCTTAATGTGGAATTTTAATCTGAGTTTCCTCTTGCAAAACCAAAACTGCTGTTATCACCAGGCAAACAGAAATCATTGATGTCATATTGGACCAAATTTTTCTAAGGCTAAATACACAAAATCTCCATGTGCAGCAACAAATACAGCTGTTGCTTTTTTTCCTTTTTTTCTTTTTCTTTTTTTTGACAGTGCAGTCTACTAACTCCAGTGCTGCTGAGATTTTGCCAATGTCACATCAAAGCAACACCAGTAATCATTGTAAAAATAGAAGCGATTTGAAGGATATCTAATTAATACTCTTAAATAATCACACAGACATGAGTCAGTCCCACAGCAGCTAAAGCTTCTCAGCAGACAGCTGAATTCAGACACCCATTATCCATCAGCAAACAAAGAAGAAGAAACAGCAGAATGTCACAGAGCTGTCGCCAAATTTTTTCGGAAAAATTTTGAAGCCATTTATTATGGTGGAGTCGCATTAAACTATGCTCTGCCAGCTGCTAATAACTGTTAACTCGTTTCTCTGTTGGAGAAAAAAAAAAAAAAAAAACAATACTAAAACCTTTTAAAAGCTGAGGCCTTAACAGCTTCACAGCCATCAGTAAAACCATCATTTT
>NW_006799953.1:3386485-3502964 GCF_000485575.1 Poecilia formosa | reverse complement strand
AATTTAGCTAAATTCATTTTGAGCAATAAACTATTTTTGAAGGATCGAGAGCTTTCTTGCCATCTTTAGTTCCCTCTACAGATGGATTGGGATCTAGTCTGGGTCCAACAATGACAACACAACAGTCGAAATATAAATCTGCATAAAAATCTATAACATTTGTCTTGACCGGGATGTTGTGACGTAGACCACTTTTCAAGTTTTGAAACGACTAAACAGAAAACTGGCCCCTTGCTGAGCTAAACGTCTCCAGTTTAATCTTTGAAGTTTCCATTTATGTTTTTGGAAAAATTTCAAAAAAGAAATGGTGATAATTAAAAAAAAAAAAAAAAAAAAAAAAACACGGATAATTTATGGACTTTCAAAAAACAATTAATGAGTGCTAGGAGATGGAATCAGAGTGCATTAAAGGCTCATTTAGCTTCAAACGGGAAGAATATTAAGGATTATTACCCACAGCATCTGAAAGGGCACAAACATCTGCTGCAGAGCACATGCTAAAATTAGGGGGGCAATTTCTCTGGGATCTACACCAGTATGGGTGGAAAAACCTGTGGGGGGGAGGGGGGTTGACTTTTCTTTTGTTGTGCACAGGGCTGCCTCCATCAAAAACCAGACAGAGAATTGCAGATAAAATTAGAATTAAGTTATAAATTCTTTTTTTTTTATTAAAAGCAACTACAATATTACCCCAACATCCGACTTCAACCCTTGTCGGCAGAGGTGTTCGTTTTCATGCCACACATTCTCCACGGGACTTTGGCTTTCTTTTTGCACCTTTTCTATGAGCCAAGATGTTTTGTCGTTTCATCTTCGACTTCGCAATTATGCGTTTTATCCCCCCTCCCCCGTTGCTTATCAAATAAAGTCCCCATAAAATTCATTAAAGTTTGAAATGCACTGGATACTTCACACAGCCTGCTGGTATAATCAGGAATAATGATAGGAGAGACTAAATGACAACTTCCACAACAATAATTGTCAAAACTGATGGTCTATCTGGCTAACTTGTATTCCTTGCACCTGTTTGGCAAACACAAACACAAAGACAGAAAAGCATGCATTACTGTGCAGTATTTTGCTTCCAAATGACACTTTGCCCAATGAAATATTTTCCTCGTCTCTTTGGAAGCCTATATTAAGAGATTGAGAATTCACTGATACGATGAAGCATATAATGGTGTTTGATGCTCTGTAAGCTTGCAGACAAAACAAAAAACAAAAAAAACAAAAAAAACAAGAAAAAAGCAGCAGAGAAAGTCAAAGCTCTGATCTCTCCTGGTTCGCCTGAATCAAACAGAAATAAATGATGGGGGCAAGATAAACATACTTAAGAGATGCCCAGCAAACAATCAGGACGGCTGAGGGAGAGAGCCTACCTTGATCAAAATGCTGACCGAAACACTTTCGATATGAAAGCGGCTTAACACGGAGGAAAAAAGAAGCAACGTTCAGCGAGTGCTGAAGTAACCATCTGTCAAGAGCTTTCCAGGTGCTCGCAGTCTCACAGCGCATAAGCCTGCACATATGCACACAGCCTCCCACACATGGGCCTCTCATACAGTCCTTTGCTTTTATTTTTGTCATTAAAAAACAACAACAATGTTTTATTACAAAACAGCAAATGAATAAGCAAGACAAGTAAATAAAAGCATTTTACTTGAAGGTATTGTGTTTTTCAAACAGATCTTGTGATGGATTACAAAAAAAAAACATGGATTCTCAGTATTATGCTTTTTTCTACCTCAGTATTCAGATGTAAAAAGAGTAAAGGATGAAAGCCCACAGCGCAGATCTAAGGGATGGAGATGCAAGATACAAATGCTGTAGACGCTGGCCGGTTCCCTGAGTGAAAGGTTTCAAAATGAAAGACTTGATATTAATTTAGTAAAATGTTTTATATTGTAGTTCACAAGAACATGTCAGAGCACTTTACAAAACAAACAGATTTAGGGAAAAAAAAGAAAAAATTGGGATTGTTCAAATGGTCTTGATATGATTTGAGAGAAAGTACCTCAATGAACAAATGAGTTGTTGGTTCTAAAGAGCATAAAGTGAAGCAGCACAGCCCTTTGCCCATATGTCAAACAGCTGGCTGAAATAAAACTCCTAGATTTATTCCCAATTTTGAAGGAAAATATATCCGACTGTTTGAAACCAGGAGATCTTATGCTCTCTCTAAGAAGGTAAACAAAAGTGATTTCAAAGAATAACTTTCATTTTTGGCCTTGAAAATATGTCTAAAGATCTCTGACCTTTGAGTGCAAAGCAGAGAGTAAAAGAGATGAAGAGGCTACAATGTTGGACTGACCGGCCGACACAAGGAACCCAGAAAAACAACCTGGAAGTTCTAGTTGTGATAGACGAGTATTGTTTACTGCAGGTCAGCAGTTCAAACAGATGATAACCACAGTGAGCGACATCTCTAAAAATGTTCTTTCCTTTGGACAAAATAAGCCTCCTGGCGATGTTCAAAAAGAACAGAGGAGGACATCCAATAATTCTCTCTGCAGACTTGATTATTCTTTATAAAGCTTTTTTTTTGTCCACCGCAGAAATACAGTATGTCATAGTACTATCCTACTAACTTACTCTCCTACTAGGAGTAAATATGTATGAAACTTTGCCTCCTTCTCCAGCATGATTGTAATTAAGAATTGTGTTTAAGCTTCAATATAAAACGCTTTTTTACTGAAACCGCTGCTAAATTTAGCCTGTATGTATTTATTTTTGCTTTAATCAATTAAACAAATGAAATGATAGAATTAAACGTATCATTGCAACTTAATCTGCTGTTTTTTCGTGCTATGTACGAATTTGTTATTCCTACTGTTGTCTTCCCTGTTTTAAATAAAAGTAAATTTAATACTGGGAGATTTGGGTATTTTTGTTCAATGTTATATTGTGTTAATCTCATATTGTCCCATGCCTAATTCAGACAAAAACACACATTTTTAAAGCAAGGAATTGTCTGTTAAAGGACTAAACACTAAATGTTACCCTGGTCTGTACACCAGTTTCATCCCAATGAGCACCGAGCAAAGGGCTTAAATATGTAAACGCTGCTTGTGAAGTAATTAGAAATGGCATACAGGTGTCTAAATATGCTTGACCTTCTCCGAAAATCAATATACAGCCGAGGCAAACAGACCACAGACTGAGTGTACAAATATTTCAGACACACAACGTGGCTCTTGGGATCCAGTTAAATATGATCACATCCAAATGACTTTTGCCATCACTTGACTTTTTCCTCGGCCACAAGTCGACACTTGTAAATGTTTCCACGGAGCCGTATCAATTCCACACATTAGCGTGCTAGAATGGAGCTCACATTCTAACAAGGTCGTGTCAGCTACATGGTAAATGTTAGCCGGAGTACACATGCCAGCTTCCAGTGTTCTCCGGCGTTGCCATGGCAGTGATAATCCCCAAACAAATCTGAGGCTGAGCGAGGTCAGTTTAGGTCGAGGAAAGCTGAGTCAAGACTGACGATACAAACCCTGAGCCTGACAGGCTGGGGCTGATATGTCACCAGATCAATGAACAGAAAAATACACTAAGTTGTTTCTGAAACCATTTCTACTCTGTAAAAAAAAAAAAAGAAAGAAAGAAAGAAGGAAGGAAGTGAAAAAAAAGCTCTTCCAATAATGTTTCGTTTTGCTGCAGTGGTTGACTTGTAGACGTGCAAAATTATCAACTTATAAAGTGGACAGGATTTTTTGTTCTTTATTCATTTATTTATTTTTGCAGATTAACACTGGCCAAGACTCAGCGGCGGCAGAATCCCCAGCGCCCCTCCTCCTTCCGACATCATCACCCAGGCCTCGGGGGTTATCAGCACTGGATGCTGCCGCCGGCAACCCCACGCCAGACAGCTGCTGATAAAGCGGCTGTGTGACTATTTATCAACATCAATCACTTTTATCATTGCCAATCTTTGGGAAATAAATAAATGAAAATGAACAAGTCGGTGTTCATCTCTGCTTCCCTCTCCAGATCAGCTGCATGTCCTGGTTCCCTTCCGGGGCCACCCGTCCCTCTCTGGTCATATTTCAGATTTTCTCCATCGAGGTGCGACCAGTCAAGCTCTCAGCCTTGTCTTATTACTGTTTTGACATGTGAGCTCAACTGCTGATAGGATTCCTCGGCTCATGGGGCAACAAAATGACTTTATTTTTCTCTCAATGGTGGCTACTAATACAAGGAAAACTCATGCCAGTTTTATAAATAAAAAAAAAATAAAAAATCTTCAGTGGCCTGTCTGGATGTATAAATTTTTGTGTCTAATCTTATGTCGCACCAGGAGTTAGAGCAAGAAAAGATATTTTAGAAGTACTGTTCTCTCCACTAAATCTACGTACATATTATGCAAGTGTGGCCAAAACTGTTAAAATTTTTACCTTGATTGGTCAAAACGAAATCAGAAAACCAAAACCAAGTATCGTTGACAGAAACACTTCAGGATAGAGGTCGCTACTGAGTGAGTCGGCAACAGCTAAGTCAGGACAGATGCAACAAGATGCTTAAAAGAAAACTGTATTTTCTACAATGACATTTTGTGGTTCATTCGATCTACAAAAATGAGAGAGAGCAGGACTTTCAGCAGATAACAGGAAGGCAGAATGTAATACACTAAAGTTGCTGTGTTTTGTTCTTTTGAGCATTCAACCTGTCTGTCAGAAACATTTTGGACTTGGAAATGTAAATATTTTGGAAATCTCAGAGCTACAGCTAGGATCTAAGGTATGTCAAATACAAACAGACGCCAACACTTTTTTTAATTGCAACAATGCTGAGGGTCCGGTTTAGAGTAACTATTTACATTACAGCTGCGCATTTTGAGTTTTTGAACAATGGAGAAATAAATGTGAAATTTTTCTCTGCTACCCTTTCAGCTTCCGACGTTCCAACTGTTTCATATACAATTTGTAAGTTTTCCAAGCACCTATTTGCTTCACCAAAGCCTGGAGTGTGTAAAAAAAAATAATCAAAGGGCATGAAGAAATTCATGACAATTCACAACAGCATCTAAAAATCCTTCCAGATTTGAGGTCCATGATGGGGCCTAAACATTTTGTTTTAAGTGTGGGGAAGAATATAAATCAATTTGGGAATACATTGAGGGTTGTTTGAGTATGTTTAACCCAAAAAAAGGCTCATTTAGTAGAGTGAAACACTGAATTAAATTCAACAGAAATAACTGGCCTACTTTTAGCAATCCCTCCAAAGTCAATGACCAAAGGAGCAGAGGTGCCACCAGGAAGGGGAGGCCAGATGAAGGCCCGCTTATAATTTTAGGGTCTCACACCAAAGCTGAAAGTCGTAGAAGAATTTCAAGACTTTTATTGTGCGGTCTTCTAGAAAAAGGCACTGAAATATGTTTCAAAGCACAAAACTGAGCACCTGTTTGAGACTAATGTTGCTAATGGAGGTTTGATTTAAACTTTGCTTAACCTTTTTCTCCCCACACAAATAAATACTGTATTTGTTTGACCTTTGTCAACCAATTATGACTGATGACCAATTATGAAAAGACTACTGTGACAATGGGACCACTGGTTTTTTCTTCAAACTTTTATCATACTCTTTATTGTCAATAAAAAGCAAATGTTTCCAATGATTTCCTCATATTTCTGTCCATTTAATATATTTTAACTAACACTAACAACTGGATCACATATTTCCCATAATTTAAATTAGAGCAGCTATTTGTTCAAACAAGTAGCAAGTGCAATAACACCAAGAAGATTGGATGAAATGACTTTAATTTGACACAGATCATTATACATTTTAACAAATGCAGTTTTCACTGAAGCCACTGGGGAACCGAGAATTCCCCACGCAGCATTTAAAGCAACATTAGTTCTGATCATTTGGCTTCACTTCTTTCAAGAATCCATCTCCGCAACAATCCAAGCTGACAGCTTTAAAAATGGACCATTCCTCAACCCACTTTTTTTTTCCCTTTAACCTAATTCAACATGTAGTTATTTTTGCACACCCCTAAGAGACAATAGGGAGGGTTATCAGTGCGCATGAGGAAGTTTGTGAGTGTCGACACATGAATGTGTTTTTAATTCTCTCAGAGCTCCAAGCTGGGCGTATATGAATGGCTACACAAATTACTGCCCCAGTGAATTTGTCGTGAAAATAAAAGGCCTACTGTAGTAAGGCCCACAGAGAAGAAAAGAAAAAGTTAAAAAGCTTCAGGTGTTGCTTTGTCAACACTTGTTAGCTGATTTTAACAATGCCATACAGAACAAATTGGCAATGACTAGAAATGGCTTATTGGAGATAATAAAAAAAAGCTGCAGAAATTTGCCCCTAAATACTTTAAAAGCAGACAAAAGAAAAACATCAGATGAAGACTTTGTAGAGGCCAAATCAATGTCTGGGGTTGAGAGAATTTGGCAAGACCTAAAACAAATTGACTGAACTACAACAAATCTGGAAAGAAGAGCAAGTCAAAATTCCTTTACAAAAACTATTTCCAATTTCACTTAATGGCAATTATTCCCGTTCATTATGTATTTAGAGTAATTACCTTCTCATATATGGAGAGGCTGGAGTGGAGAGCCACTAAATTCTCCAGTCTTTGAATTATAGTCAGTTTATTGTAAAGCAGCCAACAAGTTAAACATCGGAGGCTTAAAAATCCTCAAAAAATAAATAAATCTGAATTTATACCCCATTAATAAAAAATTATGTTATAAAAAGAGTAAAAACAGAAACCTGAAAATTAGTATCCATCTCAAAAGTATTTAGCTGGCTGCTGAAGAGGATGCAGAAGTTAGCACAAGAAGAAGCCTTTGGCTATTACTAAGCAATCATGCTAAGTGAATATGAAAATATTAATACATATATGTATTACATGAATTGCCTGTAATTCCTTCTATTACCAGATTGGAACGATATGCAAGAAATGAAAATGTTAACCCTGAGAACTGTACAGTCCAATCCTTGAGTCCAATTATTATCCTAAATAAATTATGTTTGAATTAGCTCGACTGTTTCAGCATGGCCTGAAGGAGGAGCCAGCTGAAGAGAACTTAGACAGAGCCAACACTTTGCCCTTCGTTCAAAGGTAAATGACTAGGATGATAATAGCGATCGTTTATTACGTGTGAATACAAATCACACATCACTTGAAAAGCAGTTGTGTTATAAAGTGTCCCAGTAGAGCCGTACCCATGTGTGACAGCACATGCAAAACTGGTGAGTAAATATATGCAAAACAAACAGCAGCAGTCTGGCTACCCTCCACTCACTGGTCTGTGTCAAAGAGCAGACAAACAAGCTTGGAACAAATGTGTGTAAGTGATGCCTGGTAAAGTCGCCACAGATCAGTCTGATTTCACTTGTATGGCTCAAATGCAGACTTCCCTCCATTTCCAAGCCCTTTTAAAGACGGCCACATGTCTCCCGGCCTTTTACTGTATAAAAGTTTCTTCCTACGGTGAACTATAAAACTGAAGGCGGTTGTGAGTCGAGCAAGTTGGAAGAAGAAAAAGGGAAAAAAAAATCCTCTAGCTGATATTGCAACCTACAGCATTACTGTTATCTGTGATTTTCAAATTTCAATAAGTGGAAGCAAACAAAATTCAGAGAGCCACTTTTGTGCGCCGACAAACAGCCATTAGTGTTTAAAACATGCGCAGAAAGCAAAGAATGCAGAGGCATGGATGTTATTAACTCGGCAAGCAGAATATAAGAGGAGATTAATATACTGAGAAACAATATTTAAGTAGGAGAAAAAGCAGGCAGAGTGGAGGGGAAAAAATGTTTAACATATTTATGCAAATCCTGACACTTCAGTTGTGGTGCTGCAAGTGTGTGCTTTCTAAATTGTTTCCAAAGAGAGAAGGCAGTGACAGATGGTGACAAAGACAGGTAAGCTGATATCACTTCTGACGAGTGTAGGGAAGGAAGAAAATGTTTATTCTTAGATCGTAGATCACTGTCTTCACCTCTCTCTGTCCAGATTGCTTTTAACACAAAAAGGCCTAGAATAATGACGCAGGCAGTCGACCAGTTCTAGACCGCACATCTGGGACCGCATCAGTTTTACAAGCTGCTGCTTTGAACAGCATAACACCTACGTTATTAGCAGAACACTGCCTGACAAGTTTCAGACGAGGCGCCTCGTCCTCGCCTGCACCAGGTGCACCGCAGTGAACTGGGTGTCCTGAGCTGCTCCTTTCTGTGTGTCACTGAACGGCTCCTGAAAGCCTCTGCAGCTGCATTTAAAGCCACATTCAAAAGTCTCCATGTGAGGATAAACTTAAAGAATAATTGGATGTGCATTCTAGGAACCTGGACTTTATTCTTAAAGTGTCTCAAAAGACAAAGCCATTGTTATCTGTTTGTAAACAAATGGAAGAGGATCCTGTGCACTGAAAAAAAAACAACACACAAAATCTTTCACTTTTGAACTAGTTTGTTCAAACATCGTAGTAAACTAACTTAAAACTTTTAAGCAAGATTTTTAAGCAGGAGTTTTTTTAAGTCAATATTTCCTTAATATTGTTGAAAAAGTACTAGTTCCACTGGTAGATTGCTCCACTTATAACTACCACGTTTTCAGCAATATTAAGGAATGGCTGACTTAATACAAGCTAATATAGCTTGCCCAAAAGTTATTTGTAATTTAGGTTTTTTGCATTATGTCAGGTGTGCTAAGATATTTGCACTAGAAACCACAAATGCTTTGTGAGATTTTGTGTTTTTGCAATTTGGTCATATGAGACCAAAATGTAACATTTTTAGAAACTCCTATTAGTTTCCAAATCTAGAACAAACTTAGAAAGTACCATCTAGTCAACAACCCAGAACAAGAATCAAACATGGAGAAACAACATTTAATTTGATCAGAACAAGAATAAAGAGAAAACCCTAGCAGTTTATAAATTATGGACTACTTATTCTTTTTAAACATGGGGAACCAATATGTAGTTTTATACTTTTATCTTTTTGTCTTTGTTTTGTTGTTTGTCGTTTTGTTTGCATTTCCCTCTAATTCATGTAATCCATGGTGATCTGTCTTGTTGCTGAAAATACGCTATATAAATAAAATCACCTCACTTGCAACGACCCTATGTGAGGAATGAAAACCAACGCTAAAGGCCATTGTGAAACATGGTGGCGGCAGCATCATGCTTTGGGGCATGCACTCATCAGCAAGGATAAGGAAGCTGATCAGTCGACTTGCTGCAGGGAACAAGCCAAAAGAAAAACCTTGCAGAGGCTGAACATTAACCTACAGAATCACTATCCACACGAGTTAAAAGCAAGTACGCATCGACTGACTTTATCCTCCCTCTAAAAATTAACAACGGCAGTGTCTCATCCCCGGCGGTGTCAGGTGCCCTGCAGTGAACTCCATGTCCTAAGCTGCTCCCACTTGGCTGCTTCTCTCCGTGAACCCTTCCTGAAAACAGCTGCCACTGAGTTTGAAGCTGCAGCCGTACAAACTCCTTGTGAGGGCAAGCTTAAACAACCGATCGCAGCCTGGACAATCTGTTAGGATTTTTAAAGCCTAAACATCTTCTTTTTTTTTTGTGTCTTCTTTTTTTTTTTTTTGGTACATGCAAGACTTAACATGCCTTTGAAAGGTGTTTTAGTTTTGGACCTTTAAATAAAATAAAAGGACGACAACACCTTTGGAAGTTGGTGATAATGTGATTTCGACAAGAGAGGCTGGTGATTTGTAGCCTAAAGTGAGATGGGGGTGAGGGGAGGAAATCAGCAAAAATTCAGCCTTAAAAGCTTTTCAAAAATAATGTATCAATCTGCTTAATAGATTGTTATTATCACTCACTTCAGGCTTCTCCCAGTGGACTGAAGCTGCTACAGTACAAGCCATTAAGAGTCAAGGAAAACAGGTATTGTAATGGGAGGTCACAGAGGGAACAGAGAAATAACGCATTGCCTTTGTTTTTGAGCTGCTGAACAGCTTCGGTAAAGTAACTTCATAATGCATCTTTTAACGTGCACACCTCTGTTCTTCTCTCTGTCAGAGCTCCAGCTCAGACTCTAGCCTCCCTCGTCTGCGCGGCGGAATGGCGTCTCCGATTTTCTTTTCCCAGATGTAAAATTTCAGACACAATTTCCTCTGCCGCCGTGGTCAGTCTGTGGTGATGAATCAAGGGCGGCAGCCATTTGCATAAATTTCCATTCTGTCCTCCCATATGTATCACCCATGAACAGGGACTCCGTACAACACAGATTACGCGAGAAGCCTGCAGTTTGTTCTCTATTTTACCTGCATGTCATTGCAGGCCTTTTTCTCAAATGACCTGATTCAAATACTCAGGAATTCTGGGAGATTTTGATTTATTTACCCCGAAAGGCAATCACTGGCTGCTCATCCGCGTGCGTTTTCGTTCCCATTCTGTTGCCATCTTTTTATTTGTAATTTTGATTTGCGGCAAGCATTCTACTGGTTTCCAAGCGCTGTGTGTTTTCTCGATACAGATGTGACGTGTTTGTGTGCCCGATTTATAACTCGTAAAATGAATGTATGTTAATGACATTTGGGCCTTGCAGAAGTACTTGTAGCATTTTGTCAATATTTAGACTCCAAATTTGATGCATTTCATTGGGGATTTTATGTGACAGACCAAGACAAAGTAGTGCATGATTGTTAGTTGGAAGGTAAAAGGAAGAACACATTTCTAAAGTGTTTACAAAATACAGTCTGATAAGTGTGGCATGCTTTTGTACAAAGCCCCCATTACTCTGATAGCCAAACAAAGTGCTTTTGGAAATCAGAAAAGTTGGTCACATTTTATTTTTAATAGTTTTTTGGTTAAAATTTTGAATACCTTATATAGTTTTTGCATAACTTCAAAATTATTATCCATTTAATGTTTGTTTGTCATATAAAATACGAAATGAATATTGTGGACTTACAGTGAAAAAAAGTTAAAAAAAGTTGTATAAATACTTGAGAAAAGCTTTTTGGTACTATTGTGGGATCATATTGGTCTCACTTCTAATGTTGAAAAAGAAACATTTAATAACTAGAAGGAGGCAATTTTAGGGAAAAAGAGATGATAGTATCATGCCAATTATCACATGGCAATTTAAAAAAATAAAATTATGACACTTCAAACCAGTGTTTAGATCCTAACATTAAGGTCCAAAAATCTTTCAGTGGTCAATATCTTTTGATTAGGAACTGATCAATGTACAGAACTTTTCTATTTTTTTTATTTTTTATTATTTCATTCAAACAAATCTTTTGCTTTTATAATTTATTCTGTGGTAAAGAATACTTTATTCCCTTTGTTTCCTTCGACTTTCACTTGTGTTTGATCCCGTCATGCTCCTGATTAACTGACCGTTTCTAGGTGCAAATAAGCTGTCAGCGGATCTTTCACCCACCAAAGCATGCGAACGCCCTTTGCCGAGTCAATTCTCAGACAGGTCGCATGAGCTCACACATCCAGCTACGATTAAAAGGTGTAAGCCTTTATCATAGCCCTTACCCGTCGCACATACAGACTAACAAACAGCTGTAAACACAGAATCCAAGCCCCACCACTCCCCCTGGCTGGAAGAAAGGAAGGAGACGGGGGATTTCGGTGTCGTTTCTCGCAGCTAAAAATAATGGGACAGATAGAAAAACGTCTCGCGCCTTGTTGTATGAGCCACGATTGTTTTCTGTTCTAGCAAGGGGATATAATTGCCGGCATTCAGATCCCGACAGTGGTCTCGTTCATAAGCAACTAGAAAGCACCAGAGAGCATCTGTCAATGCACTGTAGTATGATCAAAGGCCTAGATGTTGTGCAGGCACGATCAACACACACACACACACAAACTCACATACGCATACATGTGAAGGGAAAACATGGCCAGTCCAGGTAAACACTGCCTTGGCTCATTTGCATCACCAGAGCTGACTCACAGAGAGAAAACACGGCCAATAAACAACAAACAACAGCGCATTCACTTTTGCTTTAGAGGGCACTCAGCACAAGGTAGAAGACAGAGGAGGAGCATGCGCTGGGAAAGCGGGACTAGATCGTCGCTGAAAAGCTCAGCGATTAGCTGCAGCAAAGTCTGAGTCCGACTACGAGTTAAGTGCGAGGGGCGGCTGCTGGTCCTGGTCCAGGTAGTGTCCTTTTAAAAAGTGGTCCAATCTCAGATCTAGTGTGCATAAATAGATCTGTAATTGCTTATTACAATACAATTAGAGCAAAGGAGATGAGCGAAGGAAAGATGCTTAGCGCAAATGTGGAGTGACAGGCCCGAGTGCCCAGAACCAGGATTACAGGAGCCGTTTGCACACAGACGCAAAGCATGAGCAATAAGCGAAAGATAAAGAGGGAGAAAGAAAAAACCGAGAGAGAGAGGGGGAGCGAGAGAAGGGACAGGAAGGGGGAGTTGGGGGTGGAGAAGGGCTGTCAAGTACAGGGCACAAGCTAATGACAACTCTGGCTTCAACTTCCACAGACGTCTTTGAAGCCCGGCTCTGATCAGAGCCGTGATTGCCACCTCTGCAGGGCCACCACTCCTATATTAACCTACACTAACAGCTATTCAGTGAAAGTCACAGGCCCCCTTTTTCAGAAACCTGACTCCTGCCAGAGCTGGCCATCTGTGGAGTGGCCCCGAGAGGCGGCCAAGATGCGTGCATGTAGTGGGGGGCGGGGGGGGGACAATGTTTGCATATGGCCTCGCTATAACAGTGACAGTCGAAGCTGAACACGGGGGCCGGTTAGAGCTGATTAGCCGCACTTCCCTCCTCAACGCGCTACAGTTATGAAGATTGATAGAAGCAGCTTAGAGCTGATTATGGGGCCCTGGAGATGCACGGGCTCATACCCCAAACAAGCGCGATCGCGGTGCATTCTCAATGAGCGAAACATGCAATCGCTCGGCACAGAGCAGGCATTAAGCAAGCGTTGTAGCAATGAGAGGCAAATAAGAGAAATGGACAATGCCAGAGGTACTCTTAAGAGCTTTCCAAAAATATGAATATTATGCTAATTAGATGCTTGCCTGTGGCCAAATCTAGGACATTTGAACGAGCTCGTCGCGAACATTTACCAAATTTCTAAGGCAATATATCGTGAACGAGGCTGGATATCTAAAATTCACTCCAGGGGTTATGAGATGCGGCATGCCGGGGGTCTATTTGGCACCAAGAACACTGAAATTAATCTCGTTTTCAAATGAAGCAGCCGTGCTTTGAGACACATTATGAAAAAATAAAAAAAAATACAGAAAATCTGTAATACTTATTATTAATAAAAGAAATCTGGGTCATGGGTCTTCTTGTGTTTAACGAGAATAGAAAGTATGCAGGCTGTTACCATTAAGAAATAAGACCGGATCTGCATTAGATTGGTTTAATGGGGCAAAAATACAATGACAGCGTTAATGTTAAACACTTTAAGTCATTCTTAAAACTTTTTGTAATATTCATAAAACAATGACGTCCAATTTAAACAGCTTAAATTAGCTTTAGTTCTAGCATATTTAATCCATTTGTAAAACATAAGAAAAGGAGACATATTTCTTTTTTTTAGTTCAACAGAGTTACTACACTATACACATAGCCAACACATATTTCTATCTTTTAACTGTGCACCTTGTTTGAAATTGATCTTTATAATCACGTAACCTTTTCATCAAATATGCAATGATGTGAGCCAGACAGGGTAGAAAAACGCGGACCTCACACGGACTAATCCGCCTGACCTTTTAAACCCTCAGCAGAGGGCTGAGCAGTTCTCGAGCAGCGGCTGACTCACTGACATAGTTTGGTGCTCCTCTCCTGTCCTGCAGGGCACACAGAGGAGGCAGAGGCAGGACCCTACTGCTTCCTTTAAAAGATTTTAAAAAACACATTAAGAGTCGGGCTTCGGGTTTTTTTTTTTTTTTTCTTTCTTTCTTTTTTGAAACACCATGGTGCCTCTAAAGCTATTTTGGGTCTCTGCTGCCCCCTCCCTGTCTCTGAACATGCACCATGTTGATGCTTCACACTATGAACTTCACAAGGCTAAGTAAGTTAGGTGTGTTTGATTTGGAGAACCCAGCTGGAGAGATAGCTGGAGCACTGGGGCAGCCTTTTCTCCCCTCTAGTTACCTAGAAGAAAGATCCAAATATTATAAATTAATAATTGAAAATAAATGCGTTACAAAAGGTGGGACATGGACTAACTTCAGCTCGCAAATCTGGAGCAAAGACTTTTTTTTTTAATCTGCTGTTTTGTAGGTGGGAACATTTTGACAAAAAAGTGACTTTCTTTCAAAATGCAACAATTTCTGCAAAAAATAAACAAATAAATAAACTTTGTTATTTCATTTTAGGACAGTAGTAAAAGACTCGTCTGACTTTTTGACCCAGCAAGATTCAACATTTTTTTTTTTTTCATATTTTTCTTGCCATAAAATATTAAGATTTTATATCATCAAGGTTTAATAATATAAATGTTGCTGGATAATTTTATATTATCCAGTAACATTTAAAACCAGAATCTACAACATGATGTAATTACTTTTGTTAGCCTCAAAGAAGCATCAATTATTCCAACAGCAGCTAAATTAACCGTTTTATTTCAGTTGTGATAATTACACATGTTCATGTCAAATTTTCTTTAAATTATTTTGATTTTGGTACATACAGTCATTTAAAAACATAAAACAAGCAGCCTCTATATTTAGTAGTAATGCATTCATCAATCAGACAGTGATGAGAATCACCTAATATTTCCCTAAATCATTGCTGACCTGTAATCAGCAGTTTAAAAACACTGATTTTCTGCTCAATATTTGCAAAATGTTTTGAAATTAAATCCTCCCACCTTAATCAATAAAAACATCTTGTTCCAAAAATTGCAAGTTTTTTTTTTCTTTTTCTTTTTTTTTCAGTTAATACTTGAGATAAAACAAAGTTTACACAACTTAGGAGCTAAGGAATAGGACCTACATTTGATCTGAATGTTAGCCTTCAAAGAAGATTAGAAATTAGCATCTGCAAGAAAATGGCAGCTTGGTGCAGCCATAAAATTTACTAGAAAAGGGGTATAAAACCTATAATTAGTTGGGTAATCTGCTAAGACACCCAGTCTTTAGTCTGCTGCTGAACCGACACCCTGCTTGTTGCTTCCGAACTGGAAATTTTTACACAGTTGTTTTAAGAGTGATGGATGGGACTTCATTAATTTGCACTCAATGTTAGCCCAACTGCTTTTTCTTTAAACAAGTGCTATATATTATTTTATTTTCACTTAATGGAGAGGTTGCATGCAGAAACAGGTAAGGAAGAGGCAGTGCTGGAGATTCTAAAAAAGAAATTTAAAACCACAGCAAATAGTTACTGTCTAAAACTTTGACATATGATGATACCGCTAACCGGCCCGGATGATACTCTGTGTGCTATTGCAGGATAGGGTAAGGGTTTCTCTTCTCAAGGTTTCACAATTTCCAGCATGTCCTTTATCCTGCTGATGCATCAAATAAAGGCAGTCCATACTGTACAGAGTCTAAGGTCACCAGAGACTCATTTGTTACTTGTCATAATTTGGCCAGCAAATTTACTTATTGTATTCAGACAGCAGGATTTGTTTCTGTGCCAGGGCTCAGTGGAACATACGGCGGCTGGACAACAAAAACGGTGTTTCTATAGTTAATAATCTCTTCTGCTTGAGCTGCTTTGAGTGGCAGTGAGTTGATGTTTCCCTGCCTGACCCCTGACACCGAAACCAAACGTTAATTTTTGAAACAGGACCCCTGTCTTGATGCTGACGGTAAGCACTAGAGGGGTAAACAAATGGGATTTTAACTTTCAATTACAATAATGGCTTTTTGTGATAGGCCTTCACAAACCTTAACCTCAGCCCCCTCCACGAATAAACACACACACACGCACAGCTACACCAACACCCAGCCATCGCCTCTCTATCGCTCCGTTTCATCCCCACACAAACACACACTAGAGAACACACATTGTTGGAATACAATGAAGCTAATCATTGTGCAACCTTCATCTCTTGAAATGTGGTCACCTGAGTGACAAGATAACAAAACAAGGAGGCGATAAGCAGGGGATGGTATGGCCACATAAACACAGGGCTATCTTTGTTTTTGTCCTCTGCCTTCTCATTCTGTGAAAGCAGCAGTGGTCAGCCCTGAAAGGCATCATCTCTGCAGCCCAGCTCGATGTCTTCCTGAATCCTCGACTTATTCTATTGACATTTTCACACTAATCAAACACTGCACTGCTGATTAAATTGACAATCCTTACAATGATGCAGTTTGGTTGGAGACATAAGTTTCTTACAAAAAGCTGAAAGTCAGTGTTTTCTCAACGTCCTCCTGCTTCCTACATAAAACTATCTTTGCACAGCAAACGGGCTGCTTGCTGCTGAATAAATGATCAAAGGAATGTATAAATAATCCTTTTAGCCACAAATAGTGGCCATCGGAGCTCAATGCCAGGCAACTTAACTATACAGGCGAACAGATGAAATTGTTGCCTAAACAGATAGCAATTTGATTGGAAAAAAAAACAAAAACATGGGAAATATCTACGTGGCATGATTTGTTTTTATTACAATTTAATATAAACACTGTTACATGAATAATACTTCATCCACTGAGGCTTCAGAATGATAAACTGTAAGTCTAATAATTAGGGGCGAATCAATTTATCAGCCGGCGGATAAATCGGTTTCCTTAATTTTGGGAGATTGGTGATCAGGTGATACTTACACATAAAGCTGATCTTGTCCATCGATCTCATCTACCTCAGAAAAGGTCAAAAAAATATCGACCACCTCTGCTCTGCCATGAGAGCGTTTTGACTGACACCCCGGCCTATTAGGTCACGTCGGCACATTTGCAGTTAACAACAGTCACCCTACTGTTGCCAGCAAAGCAACTTTGTTGCCATCGAGCAACGTTTCAGACAAAAAATAAAATAAAAAAATGGTATCGGCCAAAATCGGTAATCAGCAATTGACCATAAAACTCCAATCTGTGCATCCTATTTATAATTTATAAATTCATAGCCAGATTAACAACTCAGTAATATCATCTTGACAGGAAGGTAGTGATACATCCAACTAACTCACAGACACAGTTAGTATTGGTATTAGCATAATGCTAACTGACCAATTGTGTGTGGTTTGTCAAACTGTCATTTCCTTGGTACAATACTACTTAGTACAAGTAGTATTGTACCTATTTGGTACAATAACACTGCCAGTTGAAATTTCTTCAGTGCTTCTACAATCACGATTTGTCAGCCAACTCGACAGGTCTTTATTATTCTAGGTTTTTATTATTATTGAGTTCCCATTTTGAGGATTACATCACTTCAAGATGGCAACTCAAGAACTATTTCCTTTCTTACTTCAAAATAAGAGCTTCAAACATAGATAAAAACCATGTTAAGCTTCAACTTTGACATGAACTCAACATCACAATAAGATCTACGTGACATGTTAAAATCTAGACCCAATTTTCAATTGTGATTAAAATAAACATTTTTAAACTATTTATTCCAGCTTACGTCAACTTAAAGATGTCAGACATATGAAAAATTACAATCTGGAGTATCAGGGTTTTGTCTTCCAACACTTCCCTTGCTTTTTTAGAGCGAGCATGTCTTTGCAAATGTTTACATTATCAACATATATGTTGTCAAATGTATAAAAAGGTCTAATTGGTATAATGTAAAACATCTTTTTCCTATGTACATAAACCTTTAGCTCTTTCATTTGTTTACGCTCTAGAAAAATCACATCTTGAGATGAACCATATTGCACTTTACATTACAACTGATCAGGATAAAATGTCAGTAAAACAAAAATTATCAAAATTTTATAGATTTCCCACAGTTTCATCAGAACTACAAAGTCGGGATGTCACTATCAGTCAGTAATCCCAATGGTGCTGAACCAGTGCTAAAGTTGCAATATAACCAAATTTGTTGCAACACAAATCACACCTTTTAGTGATAGAATGTACCAGGCTTAGAAAATGCAGCTGCTTGCATTTTTTTTTTAAATAAATGCAGCCAGGACCAAGAGCACAGCAAACATGGGCAAAAGAGCATCTTCTCTAATAAATACTTTATCTACTTTAAAAGTTTAGCAGGTTAATTTAGTTATCGAAAAATTATTTTTTTTCCAGAGAATTTTCTTAGATTTGGTATTGAAAATCATGTATTTTCCTCCTTTTCTCTTTCTTAGAAGTGAAGAGCTTTTCCTTATTCTGGTTTCTACAAAACTTAGCTGCACATAAATGAATAAATATCACTGTTTACAAGTAAAAACAAAAAACCTGGTAGAAACACAGGCCACTGAGCTACAAAGCTAATTATGTAGTCCACTTTATTCTAAAAATAAACAGTAAGTGCACATAATCTGGGATGGCTGCCAAGGTCATCAAGCATCTGTTATCGACAGGAATATAAAGTTTACCTGCCATTAGTGGATGTTGTACATTTAGACCTTCTTCTGCTCAACCTCCAGGACAAGAACTCCAGTTCTCCCAGTGGGAGAAAACCCGCAGGAAGTAGATATCCTAATAAAAAAAAAAAAGTCAGCGCACCAAGGAGTGCTCCGCTCTTTGTTCTGTTGCTGAGGGCATCTTACTCATTTTGTGGCATTGTTGCTCCTTCCTGAATGTTCTTTTATATTTAATGTAAATCTAAGGCTATTTATTTCGCACATAAATTCACACAATTTGTGATCATCATTAATAATGATGATAATGAGCACATGCATAAAAAATGTTTTGAGTCTCGTCTTTGTGTGTCTATTCAATTACATCAAATGCATTGCATTTTTATGTTGTGAACATGTTTGAAATTATGTTTTCATGTCTCAATAAGAAACTGTTTTAATTAGATATTATGCCACTGACTCACTAATAGTTAAGTAAAATGAAAACAATGTAAAGTTTTCAAATGCATTTACAAAGCGACCAAATTTTGCCCGCATTTGTATTCTTCCCCATATACCAGTCTCGCGTAATGACTCAGGAGAGTTGAACTTAATTTTAGATTTCAGGAAAAAAAAGGGAAAACCATGTATAATTTTCCTCCTTCTTTACAATGTTGCACTACTTTGTGATGGTCTAACAATTTAAATTCCAATAAACCACAGATCGTGTTTGCAGCATGATAAGAACAGAAAAGGTCTAACAGGTATGAGTAGGTTTGCACATATCACCAATTATTTCTTAAGTACAATAACAGACTAAAACAAAAAATGGTGATTTTACTCCCAGTCAGTTAGCGTATCATCGTGTGATACCTAACAGCGACCTTCTGCTTCACTGTTTCCTAGTTTTGGCATCTGTCATTGCCTCTTTGACGCCGTGTTTTAGTCACCCCAGACAACGGTTGCGGGGTCCACTTAATTGCTGTAATTAACGTTTGTCGTGGTGAGTGTTTGCTGAACGACTTCTAAACCCCCCTAGCCCTCTCGGCTCCTCTCAGGAAAGGGAATTGGGCGAGCATGAAGCACTCGAGTTTCTTCTTTTTTTTTTTTTTTTGTCATGCTTCACAGGAACCCAGAAATGAGCGGAATAATTCTCCGCTCTTAAGCACGCTCAGAAGAGCTGAGCGGCACGGCTCGACTAAGTCGTTCTCCATGGCGCGTGTAGCTTCCGGGCAATCCTGTCCGGCCAGCGTCAAGTTACGTGGCCACACATCCACTCAGCTCACAATGCACAGTCATTTAGGAGCAGGTGATGCATGGCGGAGCAGGCACAATGATCCTGACTAGATGTCATGTAAAAGGAGGACTTTTTGCACAGCGCCCGTCTTTGTGTGCCAATGCTGCAGTTCCTCGAGCCGTCCTTGATGCACCTAGGTAGAGCTGTCTGTAGGTGACTGAAGGGAAGCAGGAGGAAAGGAGATATAAAATATATAAAGGGAGAGGGAGGAGGTAGGGTGTAAAACCTCACTTTGTGTGGAGGAAGATATTTTGTTCTCTCATCTCTGGAATTATATGAACTGCTTGTGGCTAGCGGAGGCCTCAGCTGCGGTGAAAATAGGCCCCGACTGCCTCGCTCCCTAACAATCTACTCCACATCTCCAAATCTCCCATCTATGCCCCTGAGCAGTGGGAGAAGCAAACAAAAACCTCCTGCTCTCCGCTCTTTGTATGGATTTCATTTCCTCTGAGGAAGAGGACTCCCTTAAAATATTCAGCCACTTTAAAGCGGCACGTCACACTGACCAGGCTATTTTCTTTGATGAGCTCCAAGTCCTAATCCCTATCCGATACATCTTCACCAACACCATCACTCAAGTGAGATACCCTGCAGAATAGTTATTGGTTTAGAAATGTGTGGAGGGAAAAAAATGAAATCGTGGACTCCCTAGCAGCTTGTGCACATCAGGCGTATAAATGGAGCTGCGTGACACTATGGTCAATTGGATTTCAGCACGCCGTCCAGATACGCCCTTTGAAACGGTGCTGGGCCGCAATCTTTGGCCCCAAGCTTCGGTTCTGCCCACCTGCCGTACCGGCGATGTAATTCAGTCTTTGGGTGAAGTCGGGTTGTGGGCCTGACCCTCGCTGCTCTGGCCGTCAGTTACTGCTGACCTCCAGCGAGGTGCCAATGAAACATGTCCATTGAGTGGTGAGCCGAACAAACTACCTCACCTGGCTCCTGCTGACAGCTCGCCGTTTTAAGCAGCAGCAGTGGATCAACACAGGTCCACAAGCGCACAGCTTGCCTCGGGCCTGAGGAGTTCACTGCAGCAAAACTCAGGACTGAGACAATGATTTGATTCTTTAGCAGCACGGATTAAAAAAATAAATAAAATCACAGGCAGAGAGAGAATAATAATAATGCACCAACTTCAACCATAAGTGTTTGTCTAGTGGGAGATAAAAACACTTAAACTTTCTGATTTTACGAAATATTTTTGATAAATGTATACTTCTAATGCCATAATATACACATAGTGCTGAATAAAGTACTTTGCAAAAGTATGCCTAAGCTAAAACTTTTCAACATCTTGTCATGTCAAATTAATAAGCTTTAATGTACACAACACAAATGGTTGGTCATGTAACAGTGAGAGTGATACTGGGGTGTTTACCTAAAATAAAGAAATTTGAAATGTTGGCCCACATTTTTATATTGCTGCCCCTTTTATATCTCGATGAGTTTTTGTAAAAATGTATTAGTTAAATCATATGCAAATTGTGTCTTTGATCTTATACACCTCGTTTCTTTTGTAATTTCTGTTTTTATTTTGCAAGTGCTTTGAGCTTTTTAAAGTTAAATCAATTTTCCAAGGATGCAAGTGTGGTGCAAGATCATTCAGATAAAGTGAACGTTGCTGGTTAAAAACAGAGCAGCAGAAAACCAGGTAGGCGAATAACAGTCCAATGTCAATTCAACAGCATACTGTCCATCAGGCCAACAAGGCCGCAACGTAGCATCGGTCTCATCTCGCAGACTCAAGTCAGCTGTACGGCAACACCGACGTCGACAACTCAAAGCGTGAGAAAAAGGAGGCGCGTGTCAGATTATAGTCCATTTCATGAATCTCATGCTCACAGTGAGAAATTTGGCCCAAAGCCATGCTCCAGACTTTGGGGGAATTCCAGGTACTACTCAGCCAAGCATTCAGTGCATCAATCCTGCTTCAACAGTAACGAAAACAACACAGTGGTGAAGAAAAGCATAGAACAAGCTAGAATGTATCTACAGTATGAGCTGAAAAATATTAGATATTTCTTGTTTGAACAAGATCATGAACACAATGTAAAGTAAGACAGCTAGTAAATGAATATACCAGCCTTTAGCTTCAAACACCCACCTAAAGCTTAGTGCATCGCTGCTAATGGGAAAAGTTATAAGGAACGTATTTAAACACATCATGTGTCTCTAACCAAAGTTAAACTGCCTCTTTTGCAGCTCTTCATTTCCAAAGGGGTCTGTTTAATGAATTTAATTTCCTTGTGCATTAGAAATGTGATAAAAAATTCATCACGGATCATAACATTACTGTCAAGTAACTGTGGCAGGAAATATATAGTTTTGTTAACCCGTTCATTACCAAATTTTCTGGCTGGAAGTCTCGACTGTATACACATCGAGAGACCTTTTCATCTAGAAATTAGATTTTAGACAGCAACTTCAAAAATAAATTATAGTATCTAATAGAAAAAGATTAGTAGAGAATGTTATGCACCATGTTTCTAATGTGGTCTTAATGTATAATCCTCAAAACATGAAAACTGACAGAAAATAAGTGAAAGGGATAATTTTTCAAGTCATCTTTTTGTTTTCAAAAAGGTTATAAAGCAGTTATACCCTGCCTAAAGAGAATAATTTACCTGGCATCTTAATATAAACCCAGATTAGTCATCATCAACTTAATTTGAGAGTAACTGATGAATGAAAAATGATCAGCCTTTAAAGATTCTTACCAAGCAAGTTTATTTCTATGGCACATTTCAGCAACATGGCAATTCAAAGTGATTTACGTCATGAAAACATAAAAACCTCAATCATTTTATATAGTCATGAATTGTGAAACCAGTAACAGGCATTTTGTCAAGTGTCAATCCATTTGAAAGATGTTGGTCATTGTTCCAGTTATCCCACATAAGATGGATTTATACCAAAATGAACAAAGAGTTATCTACGACAAGTAGGATGTTTAATGGTTTAAACCTTTTAATAGAACCTTGCTTCAAAAATGCTCAACAATCCCTTTCAAAGCAGCACATTTAGATGTATTTTATCAACATGGGAAGGTCAGAATAACATCTTTTCTTTACAGAGCTGAATTGTTGCCCTTTATTTACTATTTAAGATCCTGTCACGCAACATCCAGTCCCAGAACTATAACATGTTGTCCAAATCTAATTTAAATGTTGCTGAGCTTGAGCGCCTGCCATTTCTATTCACGGTGCCGAGTCTTGAGACTCGTACATAATAATTACAGGAGAGCTAAAAGCTTTACAAATTTGAGGTAGCATATGTGAAAGATCTGGTAAGCTTCCAGTGTATTCCCCCTTGTCGCAAGCCATGTGCCAGCTCATCATGCTCTAATACAACACATCATGCGTGTGTATGCTACGAAGACAAACAGTCCCACACAACAGTCGCCTCTTGTCTGTCTCTGCAGTAGCCAACCGTAGGCAGCACAGAGCTGCAGAAAACAGGCTTAGATACACAGTTCTACATGAAAAACCCTTCTTTTCCGTGAGCTGATCCTTCTTTGTTCTGCATAAATGCCAATTACATAATTCTCTCTGGCATGCAAATCAGATTAGATGAGGCCATGGCAGATCACCTATACTGCTCGGTCTAGTCATGCCTTCAAATCCGCAAGAATAGAACATTTCGGGACTTGTCACTTTCACACAAGATAAAATAGATTAAATACAGTAGCTATTGTTAAAGAAAACAAAAAACAAAACTCATTGCCATGTGCCTAATGAAATACAGTTCAACAAGGGTGTGGAAGGACGTGGTCCGCCGTAGCGCAACGGTATTTGGTTATAAAAATAGCAACGTGAAATTTTGATGTGAAATATCAAGGGTATTATCAAATGTTAGAGATGTCCAGGAGTATACATGACATACTGTATCAGCAGGATATTTGTATGCTGAGAGGAGACGCTGACATTCAGCTTGTGGGCACTGATACACAGCATCACGCTGGGAAAGGGAACCAATGCAAATTAGCGAATCGGAGGAAAGTGACACTTTGCTGTTGGCTATAGGAAGTCATCAGTAAAATGGTGCGGCAGCACACACGAGTCAAGAAACTCACAAAAGGCACCTCGCTCTCCCTTTTTTTTCCTCTTTCTAAAACTTGGTGAAAGCATTGGCAAGGGCATAGGTGTGTATTTCTCCCTGCTTGCATGCATGTGTGTGTGTGTGTCAGCTCAGGGAAGGTAAGAGCAGAACAAACCAGAAGTTGCCAAACCAATGTGAACTTTGAGGCGGCATGGACAGCTGCTGGAGAAGAGAATAAGAGAGGCAGGAAGCAAAGCCGGGAAAAGACAACTTGTGATGCTAAGATGAGCTCATGTCAGGATGTAATCTCTGCATGTAGTTTAAATGTAAAACACACACATATGATTAAGTACCGCAGTATAGATTTCAATAAGACTAAATGTCTGTATCTAAGATTAGATGTGTTAAGAGAACAGGCAGCCCCGCAATGTATGTCGGCTGCACTTTGCTTTACGTTCGCCATCCTACTACTATATTCCTCCAGGCACCTTTTCCATAACGGTAATATGAAGCACACACAAGACCAGTGACATTAACTTGTTATTCCATTTAGCACACAAGAGTGCTAAAAATATATGGCGAAGAAAATGACTCAGAGGTTCCTGTTTCTAACTACAGGCAAAGAATTTCCATTTTTAATAATGCAATCTATCGTTGTCACTGTATTTTTTCTATTTAAGACTAAATATTATTTGTGTGAAAAGGATAGCTCTTTAAAACTGTCATTTTATGTTTAGAATCCCATGATGCAATTGGGCTTTTCCCCCCCAATTACTGAAATATATGCTTTTTATAATTAAATTAAAGTGCAACAGAATCAGAGAAAAGGTATTTTTTTTTAATGTCTAAGCCTGAAATTCACTTTTTAAAATGGGGAAAGGGGGGATTCCCTCCCACTGGGGAAATGAATACACTCGGGGGTAAAGGGTGGGATTTCGTATGAGCTTGATTGTGGGTCTTATATCGTCTAACACACAGCTTTAATTTATTGTCTCTCTCTACCTTCCTAGTTGTTATTTAATCTTCTCTCTCTCGTCTCTTTACGTGTTTGGTCTCCTCTTCTTTATCCTCTTCTACCTAATAACTCGGGGCTTAAACAGAATAACATATTTGTAAGCATGGAAAACTATTTTGGGAAGAAATGGTACGTCTTTTGAGATTAACTCTAGATCTTGCCACATTCTTTAAAGGCATTAATTGCTGCTCCTTTTTATGGTCTTTCCTATTGGTCATCTGTCCATTCTCTTTTAGTTCCATGATCTACTTCCCTTCCTGTTCTCATTGTTTCAGGGAACTGTGCTGGAATCTTTCTTCTTCACCCTCCACATTGCAGACTTTTCAGTCAACTCCCTTTGCTGCCATCTACAGAGGCTCTCTGATGACTGCCACACTGGGCATCATCACAGGTGAGGACGACACAGAGATCAGACAGTGGACTCTGTTGGAGTTCATGCTTCGCTGTAATTCTAAGAGGGAATTTCCAACATTATAAAATGCTGGATTGCGGGAATCAATTATATATTGCACAATTCCCGCAATCCCACAGTGAATTTCAGGCCCTGTATGCCGTCGTGTTGTTTTGTTGTTGCCGCTGTATTTTACTGGGATTTTATGTGATATGGTAGCAGCAAAGCACAAAGTGTAATTGTGAAGCGAAAGGGGGAAAAAAAATATACAGTTTTCAGAATTTCACACAGACAAAAATCTGAATACTGTGGCATGCCTTTATATTCAGTGTCAATACTGTAGTCTTTTGGGTTATGCCTCTACCAGTGTAGAAACAAATTTAAAAAAAAGCATGATGCCGTCACCTACTTGTTCCTTCATGTGCATTCTGGACAACAATTGAAATTTTTGAATTTGGCCTTACCTAAGCCCTTCAGAAAACAGCAACATTAAAATTCAAAGTACAAATATATAGACCACATCATAATATTCACAGGGAATCAGTGAGTTTCAGAAAATCTAATTTGACTTTTTATGGTCCTTTTCATGCCAAATTGACAAAAATAAAAAAGTATCGGGGATGGTTGTGGGATCCTACTGTGTCACAGTCGAGCATAGCCAAAGCAGTGAGACTTCCGAGATCCGTTAACCCCTGCAGTGCCAAGTTTAAACGTTTATCAGCTCAGAAAGCATCTAACCTTGCATGGGCGGCCACAGAAGTGAGTCAGCAGCAAAGATGAATGTCGTCCAGCCAACTAACGATTTGCAATTACACATAATGGATGCAAAAAAGCTAGCTAGATAGCTAGCAAGGTTATGTTAGCAGCTAGTTAGCATCTTGAGGTTACCGCAAGGAAACAAAAGCTACACAGAAAATTCAAGATTACACAATCATATGATCACAAAATGTAAGACCTGTGAATTACCGTTTTTAAGGTCAACTTAAATTTTTAAGAATTTAAGACATTTTAAGGTCTTAATTTTGGATACATGACTAAGACTTTTTAAGTTTGCATTAGCTCGCCGATTCAGTAAAATAAAATACGCCTTCCGATGAGGTTCATTTGTCACCAGAATTGATACTTAGGTCCTCCTGTGTAAAACTGTTAAAAGGAGCAGTGTGCCACTGCTGCCTACCAGACTGCTGGGTCACAAGGTCAGATACAGATGTAGACAAGTACAGATATATAACCAACCGTATTTAATTGATGCAGGTCTAGCATGTAGGGAAGATTGACGTGACACCCATCAGCCGCGTGTGACAAGCTATATCAGTCTGTCTGTGTCTTCAGGCAAGGAGGAGCAGCACTGAAAGTGATGTCAGGAAATATACGCGATGCACAGCTCATTTACACTCTGTTTTTTTTACATGTCTTTGTTTAACAGTGTATGAAATTGTTGTGGAGTTCTTTCCTGTTTGTTAAGCCCCAAGGAAGGCGGAGCCTGCAGAAAATGACAGTACAGATTGTGGTACCAAATCCTGCATGAATAGCGAAGTCACAGCAGTGCGAATTAGAAATGTCTGCTTGGAATACCCCCGCGGATCGGCAGAGAAATGTGTTAAAATTGGCAAGAAACATCTGAAACACAGATGTCTAACGGATGTTTCCCGTAACACTTCCTCCTCCTCTGACATGGTGAGCTGTCTCTCTTCTATTCATATGCTAATGCTCAATCAGGCTGCCCAATCCGGAAGCTTTTCCAGACACTTTTTTTTCCCCAAGCAATCAATTTACCTTGGAGAGAGATAAAAGCTTAAGGAGTCACATAAGAGGCGAGCTGGAGCAAATGGTGATATGAACTGAAAAAAGAACAGTAAAAAAAAATAAAAAATACCAAGAAGGGAAAAGAGGGAGTTGGGGAATAGCTGGATAATGTAGGTATAAACACACAAGTCTGTGCCTAGGAAGGCTCGACTGAAGCTCATTCTCATCTAAGCTCAGTTTCCCCCCCACTGCAGGAGGGACTTCCAACACCTTCAGCTGCAATATAAATGTTAATAGAGTTCAGGGAAAGAAAACGAGGCGTAAACAAACAAATGTGGTATTCCATGCTTTGGGGCAGCAGGAGGGCCCTGCCATTGAGCAGTATGTGTTTGTGTATGCATGTGCTACAGGGATGACGAGAAGAGAGAAAATGAAGATGGGGCTTCTTACATACTCAGTGTGAGCTGAGGCTATGGTGTCTCCAACAGTGGAGCCACCCAACACCTTCCCCCTGAAAACTCCACCATAAGACAAGCGGATCATTTTACATAAAAACAAAAGAAAAAGAAAAAAAAAACAAAGAAAAGGGGCTGCTTAGGTTGGAAGAATCAAAAAGGTGTAATAATCAGTCGCTGAAGGTGTCGTGAATGGCAACCAAAGCCAAGACCTGTTCCAGAGGTGTATACAAGTCATTTTTCCAAGTCAAATGCCATGTCTGATGGGTAAGTCAAGGTCAAGCCTTGAGATCTAACCTAAATGTTGAAGTCAAAGTCTTTAAAGGGGCAAGCTCAAGTCAAAATGTCAATTCCTTCATCACATGACTAAGTCAAGTCTCTTATAAAAGAAATTATTTGAGCACACCAGCTATTGCCAAATGTTTTTAACAAATCAAACACAAAGTAGTTGTATTTTCAAGCACGATGGGGGTCGTTGTATGGACGACCCCCATCGTCGTCCATACAACGACGACGGTGTTATCAGTTTTCAATCTCTGCGGTCAATGTGTCTATAGTTCACTATATAGTGCATTACTCTTTTCTTCAAATCTGACAATTTAATGGAAAGTTTGAAAACAGTGTTCTGAGTTGGCATTTGAAAGCTTTGCTGTCAAATCGGAAAAGGACACATGAGATTGGATGGAAAGGAGCATTGAATTTATGGAAAAATGCAACAGGAAATGCTTTTATTTTTGAAGAACTAAAAGTGTCCTTGCAATGATAAAAGCTTGACAGCAAGATAATATTTCATAAGCTAGTTCAATTTGCTTTGAAATGATATAGACTTCTTTAATTCAAAACTCAGTTTGAGACACACCTATGTAGTAAACAAACATGAACAGTTTGACCCTCAAATATCTCACATCTGTGGTTATTAAATTAAATATAACATTTAGCAGGAGCTCAGTCAGAGATGGCTGTGTGCTTCACTTATCTTGATGTTAGCATTAAATAAAAATAAATGAGGTAGGATGCTGAAAACTTATTTTACTAGCCATTCTTTTGAAAAAGATCACAGAATAGGTAACATTACCATGACAACCAATCATTTGTTTACACCGATTGGTCAGAGACAAAATTAATAATTAACTCAAATGGTCTACACTTATCAACCAGCTTTTTACTCATCAGAAAAAAAAATGTTTGCGAGACATTTGTCACAGACAAGTCAAGTCAAAAGCAAAAGTATGAGCGAAAACAATTTCTTTGTTTTCAAAATGTAAGTGCAACTCAAGTCCGTTCCCTGACTCGCTCTAACCTGTCATCCTGTGCATCCAGCATATGTGCTGCTGAATTGAATAGTATAGAATAAGACAGAATAGAATATACTTTATTGATCCCCAAGGGGAAGTTGCTTATTTGTTGAATCTTCAACTCTTAAAGAGTCACTGTACAAAAACCCAAATAGAAAAAAAAAAAGTTAGATGAAGGGCAGGTGGGTGGTAAACACTCAAATCCTCATTCAAAGCACACAGGCTCCCACAACTCTCCGTCCCGACTTGTTCAAAGAGTTGGCAACCTTCAGACCAATTAGACATCACAGGGCAGTCTGCACAGCACCCAGCTTTCATATAAACGGCTCCCCATGAATTTTTAATCAGCTATAATTTAAGGATTTAAATAAAGATCAAATTCTTTCCGGCTGCATTGGGAAGAGCTGCCTGCCTCTATGCGTGTGCATGCGTGTGTGTGCGTGTGTGTGTGTGTGCCTGCATTTTCATGCACTCAAAGGGAAGTGAGTCTGCATGAATGTGTTCATCTGTTTTACTCGCCGCCCCTCCCCACTCTTAATGCTTCCTCTTCCTTTCCCCTCCGCGGTCCCACCTGCCAGCGTTATGAGCAAGAGCCCGGCAGGTTGTCTAACCCCCAGCAGAAAATTTCCTGACTGACTGGTTGACTGGTTGACTGGCTGGCTGGCTGAGTGGCAGCATGTGAAGAGCAGGAGACAGATCTGCGGGGAATCACTGACAGATGTAATTAATGAGGTCATACTTGGAGTTGGCAGTCCCCTTCATATCCAATTGCTGACGACCACAACTGAACACACCTGCAGCTCCAAACGAACGAAAAAAAAAAAAAAAAAATAAAAAAAAAAAAAAAAAAGACAAACCGCTTTCTGCAGACAAAGAGAGAAACGAAAGTAGGACAGATATTTAGGTAGTAATTTGTACTTTTAGAAGCACAAGTAAAGCTTTTTTTCTGAAAACAATTTTATCTGCAGCAAAAGAAGTAGTTCAACATGCCTTGTTAAGTATTTTTCATACAGTTTTACACATTTCTCAAATGAAAACTTTTGGGGATTTGTCTTCTCAAAAAAGAGTGAAACATCCCATAATAAACGTATCATTCACTATTTTTGTTTTATTCTGGATTATTTGGGGGGTTTTTTCCTAGTCATTTCAATGATGAAAGGATTTTTGTACTTAAACACATAACAGTACTTTCTTTGTAATTTTGTGTAATCCAACTCAAAATTTTACTGTGTGGTGTCGAATAATCAGATCAACCAGACTACACATAAAAAAAGGAACCCTATTTTGTTTTTCTTATTTTTATGATTTTTTTTTTTTTTTTTTAAAAGCATCCAAGTAAATATTTTCCATTGATAAAAAAGAAAGTCACTCCCTTGTGTGACTTGCATTTAATTTTACACATCTGATATTCATCAGAAAACAACAAAACCTTAAGCTGGCAGGCAACCAATAATAAATAAAAAAAACTGTTTAGATCTATAGCTGTTCCAATTTACAATACATGTGAAGATTTTGTAAAAGATTAATTTTGATTCTCTAATTGTGCTTTAGTTATAAAGCCGACAATTTGGTGGCATTTAAAAAGCTGCAATCAAGCACGATCATCCGCATATAGAGCCTAAGTTACTGAGTTAAATGCGTCTTTATAGTCTAAAATTATACGGAAGGATTTATGAAGCAAAAACATGTAATATTTATATTTTGTGTTTATCGTTGTTCTGCTGAAATTCTTCTAAAATCTCTAACAGATTCCCTTTCCAGATATCTCCCTGTATTTAGCTCAGTCCATCCGCCTCTCAACTCTAACTAGCTTTCCAGACCATAATGGAGAAAAGCATGATCACAGCATGATGCTGCCACCACCATGTTTCACAATAGGGGTGTTGACAGTGTTGGTTTTCTGCACGCATTGTGCTTTGCATGTAAGAGTTTATATGGAATTCTTGCAACAATGTTTTTCTGCCTGCCCTTTCATAGAGGCTGTGTTTGTGGATTTCACAACTGAGACTTATGTGTACAAAATGGAGAGCATGTGATAGTTGGCTTTCCAAAAGAAAAAGAAAAAAAACCAAACATAGTTGTCATATAAGCTGCTAATATGAAAGCACCAAGTCTTTACAGTTAATTATGCTAAATGTCAAAGAGTATCCCTCCATTTTTCACCTGGACCATATTATATGATCTCCTGGCCTGGTTTCCTACTTCAGGGTGCAGAGTATTTATTACCTGCAAACAAGCAGGAAAACAGGCCTTGTCACGTCTCACTGGAGCTCCCTCACTCATCACTAATATGTGAAAATATGTATTCAGGTCAAAGATTTCAGGCCTTCCCTTGAGATCCTGTCAGTCTTCAGCCCTCCTTAGTGCAAACATGCAAACAAACACATGTACTGAAAGGCACACGTTGCCTTGCTAAAACCGTAGGCTTCCAGATAAGGACAAAATTACACTGACGTGTGTGCGTGAGCGCGCGCATGCGTGTGTGTGTGTGTGTGCAAGACGTACACAGCTGTGATGTGAACATGAGTGTGTTTACGCTTTCATTTTTCCCCTTCGAGTATGTGAGGCTGACCACCCAAAGCAGCTTCAATGGAGCACTTACCAACCCTGAAAACAAAGGACAGCCTTGGCAATGCTCTTGTTATCCATCACCTCTTCAGTCTTGCATAAATAACTCTTAATAAATAGCATCATCATGTCAGAGAGCTTTCAGCTGCATGGCCTCCCCTGCAGCCCCAACCTATTTTTTCTTCACTCTGCACTTTTATCCCTACTTGTTTTGCATTTTTGCCTCACTTAGCATGAAGGCGTACAAAATATTTTGAGACCGGGTTCCTGGTGATTCTTCAAGGATGGTGGATGCAATTTTCTGGGACAGTCATCTTTTCAGAGGCAAAGTTGAGCTATGGTGAATTCAAAGGCCATTCTTTTTGGCTCTGCCCGCTATTTAGTGAGGTATAATCAAAGTGGTTAGAGTGGCCTATTTCAGGATGGAAACATCCTAATTTGCAAAAGCACAGATAATCAGTAGCTGTTTAAGACAAAAAAAAAAGGGGGGGGGAGAGAAAATTCTAGTTTTACGGTGAGTTAGGCAGATGTACTTCTAAAACATTTAAAATTTCTCTATCACTTTTGTCTTTGACTCTAGACTGAAAACCTTACTTTAAAATATTGTCTCAGTCTAGTGAATCCGAAACTCATTTCCTGACGTTTTCTGTAACACGTTTTGCTATAAACGTGCAGCTTGGACTCAGTCGCTATGGTTGCTCCAACCTCTTCAGCTCTGTCAATCACTTCCAGCTAATGTACACACAACTATCGGTACCAGTGCAGGACTGCTGCTGCTGAGTCTGAGCACCCAACTGCTTATCACAGGTAAATTTTCTTGCTACTGAAAAGCTTAATCAGCATGTGTGAACTCATTTGGCAGGTTTAAATGTAATGGACTTTAATGTGCATGTGACAGTCCTGGCCAGTAGCCTACTTTTTCCCATTAATATTTATATACATTTCATTTTACACATATCTATTTGACGTTTATACATTTACATGACTCATTTACATATTTTATTCTCATTTCAAGTTTTAACAGAAACAGCAATAGCTAATTTGATGTTTCTCGACCAATGGCAGTTTATACTTAAATGTCCACACTCAGCATGATTTTAAAAGACTTCATTTATTTAATAGAAATTTTCACTAAGGACGACAAGAGTGATTTATAGTGTAACTCACTCAAAATATAATCACAGATGTAATACCTGGCTCTACCTGTAGATGGAGCCCATAAAGAGTTTCACATTAAATGGACGTGGTTAGGTGGCATTGTAGCTGAACCAACGGGAAAAAAATGTTAGCTTAAAACTGTACGTAGTTCATCCTAATACTACAGTAGGCTAATAAGGATGTTCACTCATATTACAACTAGATGTTTTTCACACAATCACATATATTTATACAGATAGAGAGAATGTTTGCTTCTTAAATTTCACAAGGTGGCAAACTTTATTTCCAACAACAAACTCTGAAATCAAAAGTGTACGATAATTTACAAGCTCAAAATCTTATCGACTTTTAGTAAAGCCTTTCCTGTATTTGCAGTGTAGCTGACTCATGATTTAATTGCGTATTTGATGTAGTACCTCTCTACACCAACAGTTGGAGCTATACGAAAACAGTGACAAATGGGAATAGTCGTCCTCTGGCAGCCGGTAACTTGTGGTGCAGCTTCCTGTTTTGACAAGTGTCAATGTAGTCCTGTACAAGTCACTTAATGCAAAATTATCTATTGATCAGATTTCCGAAAATACAAGTACGAGTACATGAATGTGCTTTGATATGAAGAGCACTGAGTGAGTAGTATGATTGACTTTTTTGCTTAAAACGAAAAATAGCCATACCAAGGCTAACTCACAGCCTTCTACTAAAAACAACATTTCTATTCTTGATTTTTTTATTATTATTTTAAAAGGTGGAAACACTTGATCTCCAACAACTCTTGAATCAATTGTGAAAATTAATTTGCAAGCTTAAAATCTTTTTGACTTTAATTAGAGCTCATACAGCTGTAACCACTAATGCTGCTAATGAGCATGTAAACCAAATTTGCTGTGAAGGGCAGTTCCAGAGTGAGGGTGATTTCCTCAAAGGTTATACATCATAGACAAGTGTAGCTTATTCTCTTTGTTCAATGCTCCAGATTTCAACAGATGAAAGTTTTGAGTCAGTATTTTCTTGGTATTTACTTAATATATTACTTTAGTAGCTAAGTGAAACTATTGTTACTGTTCCTAATGTACGAAAGGGAAATGTATATTTTTAAAAAATATGCAATTAACTCAAAAACCATTCACACCCCTGAAAGATTTCGATTTAAACTTGTTTTAATTTAAAGCAAAAAGTTTATTTCTCCTGAGAAACGAGAGATATCAGACTTGTTTACCAATTATATCTGTTTTCAACAATCAATAGGAAAATCTGTAATGGTATTGCTGGAATCAAACATTCCTTATAATTATTGGCTGGCTTTTCCTCTGCTATTTTGATTATTCATCTATCAAAATTAGCACAAAGTGTAGAGGTGGGAATCTTTGCTACAATCGTACTAATCTTTAGCTCTCACCACAGATTCTGAAGCAGATTTAAGTCAGCACTCTAGCTGGGCAACTCTAAAATATAAATCCTACAAAATATTATTGTATAAAAATGGAACTCTATTATGAATCTATATTCAACTCACATCAGAAATTTCTTCAAAGCCTTATAATTCAAACTACTACCAGTTTTATTTTTGACCTGGATACAAGCTCAAAAATAAAACTGAAACATTTTTGGCCTGAAACTAACAAATGTGTCTGATTTTGTCTGATATTACTTTTTGCACTAGCTGCTGTTTTTATGAGTGTTGCCCTACTATAAGCAAACAGAGAGATTTAACTGCTATTTCTAATAGGTGATGAACTAAAATTACACTATAAAGGCACAAGGAATGAGTGCAATATTCCCCATTTTATCTTCTTGACACCCCTTCCAGTGTTTCCCTATTTCTGTCTGTTTGATGATGAAACACTCACCAGACACAGAAACACACTTCAAGTGTCATCATTGTTTTAACAAAGCTTTGGCCTGGCACCCATGTTCTTTCTTTTTTTTCCCACTTTCCTTTTTCACAGTCCACCTCAAAGAGCAGTGTCATGTTTTATCTGACCATCTCACACGGAGCCCAGAAGGACTATCTCTTTTATCTGACCACCTCTGTCTACCTCTCTTTTTCTCTGTCCTCTTTTTTTTCTCGTACCAAACAGATACGCCTGAGGGGTTGGGTTTTTATGAAAAAGAAATACATGATTTATCCTTAATAGCCAAAGGAAGACTTGCTGTGTGTTTTGGTAGAAATGAGGCAATGGTTAACAGGGCCATCTAGGAAAAAAAAAAAAAAAAGAGATTGTGTTGAAAAGTAGCAGCAATACCTCATAGGAGGTAGTGGGGGTCGGGAATCAATCAGCACTTAGGGTAGATGAGATCCAGTGACACAGATATGACTACAGAAAGAGTAATAATGACGCCCGGCACAACTTCATCTTCACCTGCACAAGCACAGAGCCCCTTTCCCTCAGGCTTCTCCGTTTTTTTATCCTCTCCTTGTATAGAGTTATTTCTTTCACTGTGAAAGACACCGCTAAAGCCCTTTTGACTATACCCAAGTTATTTATAGACAGGAAGGTTCCACAACAGATCTCCATTTTCCAAAGTAGGAAGAGGGATGATAACAAGTCGTTTAGAGCAAAAGTGGCTGTCAACCCACGCTACCACGGAACAGATTGACTCAACGCCTGAGCCCACAAGTTTGCAAGACCTCTAAAGGCTCCAAAGTAGACAATGAGACAGAATTAAGTGCTGAACAATGAGGTTCAAATTCCACTGGGCCTACTAGACATATAGGCTGTTAAAAGATTGTGTCCATTGGTAGGTGATGAATGATTTGTTACCCAGCATACTTTAGCAATGATAGCTTATAGCTCCATTAGCCTGTAACTACAGAGAAAGGGTCAGAGAAAACGGTGAACTCCCTGGCAACATAAAGAGCATGGGCTGGCTGCAGTGGCCAGAAAGATTCATTAATCTAAAAGGAAGAGACTTGGTAGGTATAATTAGGCCTCCTGACACAGAGAGCCTCACCAGAGCTGTGATTAAACCCTTTAAGGCAAAAAACAGGAGTCTTCCCAGTATGCTAACAGTGCTTAGCTGTTAAGTAAATAGATCAATGTGAGCTGTATTATTGGCGTTTAAAAGCATTTCCTCCTTTTTTTTTCTGTATTATTTTTGAAGCCAGCTCTACAGGAGTCAGTCAGTCGTAGGTAGCGGGGTGGCTTTAAGACACAAATGCAACTCTTACTGGCACCGAGGTTACCAGCATCACCCACACTCTCTAAATATAACTCTTTTTCCATGGCTCGACCATTTGTGGGACAGAGTTCAGAAGGGCACTTGCCCGGGGAGGTGTCTACAATAACATTGTTAGTAGACCCGAGGAACACGACAGTCAACACCTTCTTTCATAAAAAATAATGTCGTTATCAAGCCTTTATACACTTTAGAGGCCACATGACCAGAGTCCCAGAAATGTTTTATTAAGGACAAATAAAAATCTCACCGATTCCTGACATGTAATCGTGTCAGACATCAAGAAAGGAACATCTAGTTATTTGTTACACTCCAGTGAAAAATAAGATATTACAGTTTTACTTAATTAATGGTGAAAAGGCAGACATTTCATCCTTAAAATTACAGACATGCATGCAGAAAATAACTCACCGTGATTTTATACAAGTTGCATCTGGACAAGTTGCCAGAGAATCACAGGGTAATGAGATAAATAGTCATGCAAACACCCTCTCCTGAGGTCAATTTATACCCACCAATTAGCTTATCATGCCGTGTCTTATGTGTTTTAGGACTGAGGGAGGAAAGTGCAGTACCTGGGATTGCAACCCTGTTAGGTACGGGGAGAATATGCAGAATTCTCCTCCAAAAAAAGGACCGAACATCTGATATTTCAGCTCGGGTCGTTTTTGCTGTAAGGCGACAGCGCTAACCAACACGGCATTATGCTGCCCTGAAGGAGCAACATGAACGTCAAATTAAATCCCCCAGTTCCCCCCCGCCTCCTCCTGTGCATCCATGTAATACAAAGCAGTCTGTAATAGGTAGAGCCATTATCATAAGAACTATTTGTCGCCGTTTCTTCCGGGCATACATTCTGGCAATTATTTATAATACCGTTATAAATCCCTCTGCTTTACATTAAGTGTTATAGAGTTAAAGAAAAGAAAATATTGCCAAAAGCTTCCTGGGTACAACAAAAAAAAAAAAATCCAGCTCTTATGAGATTGTGCTTAGAAATAATAGTCAAATATAGCCTAAGTGCAAAGAATGCTACGGGAGAGATGTGGAGGACTATAAGTCACAGCACCAGTCATAACTGGCTCGAGTTAAAAGCAAAAAACACAATGCACACAGCCTTGTCATTTGGGAGAAACACAGCCAGTAATACATCCATTAGTTGTGGTGTGTTTAGAGATGAAAATTTAAGCCTTTTTCAAACGTGGCTCTGCTGGCATCATCAGTCCATTAAAGCAACATTCTGTCAATCAGACACAGATCTCTTTTATGCGATTTGCTCTCTCAAATTTGTTCAACGTTTGTTGTAAGCAATCCAGCACCCTGCGAAAATATTCACACCCCTCATAACTTGCACATTTTGTCACGTTGCAATTGAAAACGTCAGGTGGTAAAGCAAAACAAAGCAGTACACAGTGGCAAGGAGAAGGTGAGAGTAGCAAGAAAGTCATAAGGAGTTCCTTTTGCAATGCAAGACGGAAAGAAAACAGGAAAGACCAAATGTGAACTATTGGAAACCGAGAACCAAATCCAATTATGAATTTTTGGGAAGGTTTGAAAATCCATTCTATTCAATGTGGTTGATTGTGAACTATTTTGCAAAGAAAAGTGGGAAAAATCTCAGTCTCTATGCAAAGCTGGCTTAGACAAACCCAAAGCTGACTTTACAGCAAAACCTGGCCCAACAAAGTCAGACGTTCTACATTCATTGTCATGATGCAGTTTCTGCTTTCTGTTTGATTCAGACTGATGGCAGGGGCAACAGTGTGGAATCAACAAAAAAAAATCAAAGTGAAGCAGAGAATGTCCAGCAAAGTTTCAGCTGAAAAAGATGAAAACAAAACAAACAAAAAAAAAAACGTATTCATAAAGTGCCGCGATGGATTTCCAGCGAAGTGAACAGGTTGTTCAGTCAGTCCTGAAGCCAACACGTTCCGTTGCCATGAGATTAATGGAAAAAGGGGCCACATTTCTGAAAGGTGCTTTAGCCAAACATTTTCACTCATGCAGTCACTGAGCCACAGTGTAATTGTATGTTATTGATAGAGGCAAAGCTTTCATGTTTCCACAAAATAACGATAAAGGTAGGGGGGGGGAAACATTATCAGTGAGCATGCTCTCTGGCTGGAATGACTGATTAAATTCAGCGCATCAATAAATACAGAACCTCGCTGATGACATTTACATGAAAGCTGCACTCATAGCCTGCTTAATAACCACTGCCAGCCGTGCCCTGGGTGGCACATCAAGCCATATCCGACTGCACTACTTGGGGACGCATTCCTTAAAGAATAATTAACAGGGCCATTTAAAACAAAAAAAACAGAAAAAACACTCATGCAGCCTACACACTCGATTAACACAACCAATTTTTGCACTTTCCCCTCAGTTGTGCCTTGACTAACCCGGCTGGGTTGGCACCATTAGGTTGTCTTGGTGGCTTCCTGCATCATGATGTGCCGTCCTACTGGTGCTGTCAAACCCACCCTGTTTTTTATTGTTGTTTTTTTTTATTTATATTTTAATTTTCTTTAAGATTTACCACCTTTAGGGATCACCGATCAAAACTTTCGGTAGGAGCAGAACGAAATGCTATTCAATGTCTTCCTGGACAACAAAGACTTTTTTGCTGTGGTTCTAAATCAGATTAATTGCAAACATCTCCGACACAAAGGAAGCTGCTGCTAAATTACGTTAAAGCTGGACAACTCAAACCCTAAGTAAATATTAGAAGGTTTATTTTTTTTTTTTAAAAAAAGGAGGTTGGAGGTCTTCTGAGTTTATTTGGCCTGTTGCAGCTTTCTGCCAAAGGCCAACAGAGCTCTTAAAATTTTCTTGGAAGTCAGAGATGATGTGCACTCTAATACCGCCACCATACATAATGATCTGGCTCAACTGGAGTGTTTATTGTCAAGGTGCTCAAAATTAGAGTCATCTGAGTTTAAGCACTTTGATAGGAGCACTTGGCAAACTCCCACTATTTATGTTTGTGATGGTAGGAACATTTTTCTAACGTTACTTCAGTACAACCAATTGTTCAGAAGTCTTATCAGTTAATTTGGGAGGTTATTTTTTTTAGTTTCTTTACCTTCCTGCTCTCTGCTGTGGTGGCAAGATAAATATGTCAGTGGTCAGTGGCTGTGAGTCATGTCATACTTAGACTGCAGGGAAACACAAGGTTATGTGCTACTCATTAGTAAGTTTCTAAAACTGCAATCAACTTCAAAATATAGCATTTTAAAACATAAAAATGGTCAAGTTACAATTATTCTGAAGGGACCATTCAGGGATCCAACGTTTGTCCCACCAGTGAGATTTATTTATCCACTGAACTATGGTTCTCAACTGAATGGCTGGATTTTTTTTTAAAGAAAGATAAGTAATCTATAGTCTTTTTAACCAACTTTAAAAGACACATATATAAATCACAGAAAACTGGAATGGAATGTGGCTAGCATGAATCAACTCCAAAATATTGGCCTGGGGGTCTGCAACACCCAAACACAATGTCCTAAAAATAACTTATCTTGGAGCAGTCATTATCATTGGGAACACTTGAGAAAAGAGCAGCTTCAGTTGTGTGTAAACAGTGAAAGAGTGAGGAAGAGAGCGGCTGTGTGTGTGTGGGGGGGGGGAAGCCAACATCCAAGCTAGAAAATTTATCAAGAGGCAGGGTGGGATGACTCATGAAAATAAGTGACTGAAATGATTTGGGGAAGGACAATAAGGAGCTTTGAAGCTCCGAGATTACAGTGCTGATGGGGCAAACCGGGGAGGCTGTGTGTTGAGACGGTAATGTAGCACACACTGTGCTGCGCGCCCAGGCTCTGGTATTCACTCTTCTGGAAATACATGTAGGACACAGCTTCATCAACCCCCTGGAGTGCTGCAGCCATTACGGTCACACCGCTCACCTAGTGGGCAGAGAGACAGACCAGCGTCCTTGTTCCAGTGCAAGTTCATCCCCCTGTCTTGAGTCTATACCCTCCATTCAATGACCGTCTGTCATTGTGAAATCGCTGCCTGCGTCCTTCTTTGGAATGTATTATCAGATAGAATAAAGTAATTGCTTTAGTTAAAAAAAAAAAAAGTACGGGATGTAATTAAGCATACTTCAAAGAACATATGCTTGCATCTCAAACTGCTCATTAATGGTTCACTTATAAGGATCCTTAAAAGAAGGAGAAGAGTAACGAGGACCACGGCATAATCTGATATGCAGCAGAGGATATGTTAGATGTACCTCAGTAGAACCTGCTGCTAAAACTAAAATTAGGGGAACAGCTGGTTTCCATGCAGCACCTGAGACATGTTCTCGTTTCCTTGCATATGAATCAATCGATGAAGGAAATGTTCACTTCTCAGAGCTGACCACAAGCCTTTGACAAACATAAAGGTTGTTTGTGGACATAAGCTTTATCCGTAATGCAGTTGGATGCTACTCTGGACCTGAAGGGCAGCTTTTCTGTATGATTTAGATCTATTCCTGCTCCACCATAGCTGATTCACGTGGCTGAATTACTTCCACATGTCCACAAGTTCTGCAGGAACACGCTAATGGCCCATGTGTTTGATTCAGGTCAAACACCAGGTTGCCAGTTCATCACATTTTTCTGCATCATTGAAATGTTCGTAGATGTGTTTATAAAAAAAGATAAAAATAAAACGGATCAGATAAAGCCAAAACTTTATTTTAAAGAGGAAACTATTTGATTGGACATATCCAAAAATTATGCTAAATTATTCTGGCAGAGAGAGAGCAAGACTTAAAGTAGGTAACAGAAAGGCTAACTGTGTTGTTCTGGTTATTTTATCTTATTTTATTTCAGCTTTCAACTTTACATTACAGCATTACATTTCTACAAAATTACTGTTCTAGCAATACTAACCACACTGACTATGTTAATCGCTAATACTAGAGGCTGTAGACAGTACTAAAATATCACTATTTTTACTTTACAAAAAAATATAAAACCATGTGCTGTCTTGCAAACATCGGTCTGAATTTGCCTTTGCTCATAATTAATAATACCAAGAAGGCTCAAAATATTGTTTTGTTTTTTTAAAGAACTACATGAATTGGCAGAAATTGGCAGATTTCTGCCAAAACATTATTATACCAATCAAAACCTATAATTGGAAACAGCCACAAAATCCTGATCTGTCCATCTCTATGTTAGCTGCATGCATAACATCACTTGTGAAAAAACAAGAAGCCTCTCATTCATTATATGTTACATTGTTCAAATCTAACAGTTTCATTCATTTTGAGTAATAGTTTTGTGACTTCCACATTTAATTCCTAATTTATTAGTGTAGCAAAAGCTGCCTGAGCAGTTGTTGGTGCTACAGAACAACATCATTTTCAAGACTCCCAGTCTGAAAAAGGTAGCACAAAAACAAACAAAAACGTCTAAAATGAGGTAAAGCGATACAGACATCATGTCTGCTTATATTTGCCTCAGCAAAATGATAAGCTCTGAATTAATTACGTATAAACTCCGGATACTGCTCCACTCCTGTGAGCCAACAGAGGAAAACACTGTAGAAGAGATATAGTCGAGTTTTAACTCCCTTGTTACAGAATGGAAAAACCCTGAAAACAAAAGATAGGTTCCTACTTTCCCTTTTAAAGGCCAGAAGCCAAAATAAATGCAAAATGCAATAACGCATGTATGAGTTACCAACTTCATAAGCAAAGAATATGTGCATGAGATCACAGAACTGGAGGTTACAATATAAAACCGTCATGCCACACATACTGTTCCTAGGTCACTTTGATGCTTTTTATAGCTCTGCTGGATTGGTTATTTTTACTGCTTGCATGCACCAAGTGTAAGTGGCATATCTACTGTTCCTACTGCATATTAATGGTGCAGAAGCATTACTATACAAGACATCTAGTCAGAGTCAGGAATTGGTCTATTAGAAGCCAGAGAAATGAATGTCAGATAATATTTCAGAAATCAGGGCTTGACTTGTAGCCCATTCTCACATGCATTTTCAAGTGCAAATAAGAAATACTTTGCAGTAGCGTAGCACACAAGAAGCAGGCCATGATGCAAATGGATGGCAGAGTCAATCTATTTCTTTTTAATATAGCATGTTTAGAATGAGGCTTCTTTTGCATCCCTAACGATAAATGTTCTGATGTCAATAATATGTGCATCTGGACACATCCAATATCTACTACAGGCAGGCCAGCAGAAAAGAGTTTGAATCAGCAGCTGAAGCCAGCGTGCAGACTTGATCCCGGTGATATCCCCGGAGGATTACCTGCTCAATTCACACATGGTCTCACTCTGTCATTTTTCATATTTCTTTCTGGCCAGATAGCTGGGTAAACTCCTTCATAAGTCAAGACCGAATGTTATGCGGACATTTGCATTCTCGAGTGCAGCCTCTCTGAAAAATGCCTCGCAAACTTCGTGGGCGCGCAGCGCGTGTGAAAAACAGCTAAAGAAATCGCATTTTCAGAGTAAGCTGCACCCACTTATTGGAGGGCTTCACGTCTGGTTTTTGTTTAAGTTTTTTGTTGTTTTTTTTTTTTAAGTTTGCTGCAGTCTAAAGCCCTTCTAAAATCATAATGCAGCCAGATTACATGTTTGCCGCACATAATGCCAGAATCAGTCTTATTTATACCCCATCTACCATCAAGGAAGAGAAGCATGAAAATGATTGCAGCCTTTTCTTAACCCCAATCAGCAATGATGTGGTGTAACTTTGCATAGGTGTTTGACTATATTTACAAGCTAAAACTGACCCTGAGCCGTAGATTCATGAAGCACGTCCCTTCAAGTGTGGCAACCTAAATCTTTACAGAACATTAAGCTTGCATGACGCAAAAGCATGCTGGGAGAATTTGAGAGGATTCAGACATCTAACTTCATTTAGCCTCTGCATGAGGAAAAGACCAGCCAGGGTCAGCAGTGAGTGTTCTTGCGAAGGCCACAGAGGGAACTTTAGACCGCGGGTTCAAATAACAAACACCCATTGCAGGTGGCGTTCAGCTGCAGAGCACCTCCGGGCTGCCTGCAGCATGCACGAGGACATCATCACATGTAAATCAAGCAGCAAAAAGAAGATCATAAATCTCTACTGCACTGCACAGATTTCGCTATCAAAGATATTTTACCGTAAAGCAGGTAGGCTCAAATAAAGTGGAAAATACCATATTACATAAATAATTTTAAGTCAGATCAGTGTGGCACAACAGCAATGCAATAGGATTTTGTGCATTGCAATGTCAAATTCATAGGATCAGCCAGATGTGTTGAGATTTTACACGTCGGGACATTAAGGAGGTTAGCTTGCAAGAAATTTTTAACATTGTTCAGATGAGGCATTTTATGGATAAAGACAATAAAAGAATGATAATAGCTTATTACAACCATGCCAACTTGATTATGCTAAAAAAATGGCACTATGTGCCTTGAAAATACATAATACCACATCTTCATGGTATATCTGGTGCTTGAACTATTAAAATGGGTAGTTATAAGGGTCTCTAAAAGAAGTCTGAAATATTCAGGGATTAGAACCATTCACAGGTGGTTTTGGTCTCTTACCCCCAAGAATACTGGGGTTTACTCTATACAGAAAATTATGAGATTTGAAAAAGTTTGCTTCTAAAACCTATGGAAGTTTCAGTTGTACTCCTCCTACGGTTTAAACTCCTCTTAGTTAGATGTCAGAGAAAATGCTGCAGTGACCTGCAGCTTTATAAAGCATAGAGCAACAAAGCCTTCCCTCGCCCGCACTTTGCTGCGCAACGCTGATAAGATGGCTAAAAAATGGCTTGCACACTTTACCCAAGCTTAGAACATTCATGCATATTTCAGCAAACCAATGTACAGCCATCAAAGGGAAGGGGCCTGGTAGTAGACTCGGGTTCTTCAATAAAATAATGTGACAGCAATAAATGTGGTTCTCATAACTCTGTACTGTTAAGTTAGTTGAAAACACATTTAGAGATATTTTTTAATAGAATAATTATTGGACATACTATCACATTGTTCCATTCCATTTTTTTTCCCACCTATTAGCATTTTTAAACTTTTATAAACACATTTTACAAGCCCGATAAAGACGTAATGGACCTATAAAACAAAATAACTGAGGTTTACAAGAGAAAAAACATAATATATTGAGGGGTCATGGTTTTTGTATTTATATAAAAAGTAAAGTTAAAATATAAAAATGCATCACTTTTCCTTTTGTCTGCTAATTGCCCTGGTATGAGGGGTTGTGCAAAAAGCCTGGTGGCATTAAAAGACTACAAAGAGCATAAAAAAATGATACCAAAATTGCTGTGGTAAATGAACAAGAACGGCTGATATTTACAGTTCATCACAGTGACATGTTATTGTTCACCAAACACCCAACTATTAACAAATGCAGGTAATGAGTAAAGCCTAGAGAGGTGGGTTCGGATCACGAATGTGCTCCGAGAAGCACTTTATGTGACAGATTCAATTAATGAGCTTCAGATTAAAAATCACTAAAATGGCTTTTTAAGTACTCTTGAGCCATTTGCTTACTTTTCCATTTGTCTTCCAAATTATGGCGTTCAACAGGGCTCGGACAAATATCAATATGGTGCTATATTACAAAATTTCCCCTGGCTTAATATTATTGATGCATTTGCACAGAGTATCAATTTTTTTTTATTATCAAACACGGAGTCCTGTAAATGGATTTTCTCACATTGAACATCTTGCCGTTTGTTTTGGCTCGCAGCACCACCACCTCATGACTCCTTTGTGGTATTTATGACAATGATTAGTAGGGTGAGACAACAAAGAAGAAAAGCTAAAATTATGAGGCTTCGGTGCATAAAGTATTATATTTTAGCTTCGAAATGAGTCCTAGTGGAGAGAAAGATTTGTTTGCTCCTTCTGCTTTCACACACAAAAAGTAAAAAAAAACAAAAAACACTCCAACTACTGCAAACTTTTAAGCCGGGAATTCAGGCCTTGTTGTGCCATTCTGATTAAATTTTCAAGCTCAGATTTAGGACTGCTGACTTAGCAGACGTAAGGGTCAGAGCCAAAAGCTGGCATTTCTTATCTTGTGGTCTTTAGCCTCAGAATAATGCTGCACACCAGTCACAGGCTCCAAATCTGCCGATCCAATTTTTGACCATTATCTGCAGCTAATCTCCCATTCAGCATTAAAAAAATAAAAGGGAGAGGAGAAAGAAATCAAGAAGAGTCAGTCACACAGTCGAAAAGGCTTTTCATTTTGAAAGTCTGTTAAATCTAATAACGCAATAAATAAATAATATATAAATAAAATAGCAATTTCCTGAAGAAACAGCTGTGCATTTATATTAAAAGAAAACTGATACGATCTTGACAGGCAAATTTCCTCTCCAATAAGTCAACTGCATTCAAAGTGAGGCATCTCCATGCAAAAACAAAATGCGAAAGAAAAAAAACAAAATTATGAAGCCTCCGAAGTCGGCGTCGCACAGTTTTCTTAAAATGGCTGGCGACACACTTCATTTAAGCAGTGCAGTCTGTCTGGTGTGAGGTGACTATGAATTTACAGTTTTTACATTTAGAGAAAAATCAAATGAGAACAAAGCAGTTACTGAAAGTTAAACGTCGCACTGCATTCTGAACGAACGGAGCAGAATGCAGGGGAGTCCTGCAAGAAAACCTGTTTGAGACTTGATCCCGAGGCAGAGTTTCAACTTCTGGTAAGATATTGACACTAAACATACAGCCCACATATTCAGGTGTTAGAATATCCCTCATACCGCCCAGATCTAATATCCAATTCAGAATGAACTACAATTTGACTTAGCATGAGCTGTTTTTCAAACAAGAAAGATAAACCATTTCAGTCCCTAGATGTTCAGAGCTGGCAGACACTTACCTACAGCAGCACTTTATATCGCAGTAATAAAATACTGCTTAGAGGCAATATATGCTAGGCTATAGTATATCTGATGTTGTTCAGTCAAACACTTTTTCAGCAATGAAAATTTTGGTCATATATATTGAATTTTACTGCTTTATGCCCACAGCAGGTACAGGTCTTAGTGGCCAGGATGCTAAAGCTCAGGTAGGGCGATGGGGTAATCATAATGATGCAGAAGAAAAACAAAGAAAGAAAATGTGGATTAATTGCCACCGATTGTCAACAACGTTGCAAAGTCATGTTTTACTCGTGTCACTCATCCCAGAAAGACTTACATATACAATCTTGCAGTGAAAGATAGTGCGGCAACTTGTTGCAGACACAGTTTTTATGTGTAAAAATGTTGGAAAGCCATGTATGATTCTCTTTCCATGTGGCAATGACGAATTATATTGTGTTGCTCTGTCATATAAAATATATTGTCGTTTGTGGCTGCACAGGAACAACATGTGGAAAAGTTTGGAGGGTAGTAATACTTTTACAAGGCACTGCGTGTGCAGCTGGGTTTTACTGGCAACGTCTCACCACAGTAAATCAAATGCTGAAAATTTTACCATAGGGATCATAATAAAGATTAGTTTAGTATGGTTACATGTTTTGCAATCAGACTGTCTGATTACAGCAATTAAGAGCTGCATACATTTCTTCACCCCCCCACCCCCTCCCCTGCAATCAAACACTGCATAGTGTTTGCACTCCACTACATGTACATTGTTCACCAAATTCTGGGTCGCCCTAAAGTGCTGTGTGCTCATGTAACTTAGAGTAACACTCCAAGTGAGCTAATAATTTTGCTCCTGTTTATATTCAAACAATGTGAAGAGCCCCAGCCAGACAGACTGGCTCAGTAAACAAAGACAACAGCACATTTTCTCATTACCAGGATGCGTGAGGGAGGCCAAGGCATAGAAATTAGCAAGCAAAACTGCAAGGAAAGCAAAGCAACCAGGTCATCTGCAGTGTTTGGCACCCACTGATTTTAATTTCAATATTACCGTGCAAACAAGAGGCAGGGGGGGCAGCGGGTGGGGGCTGGATTATATGATAAACACATACTTCTCTCTCCCCGCTGGCAACAGATAGCGGCTGTGTGCACTTGTGACAGGCATGGCTACCTGTGAAAACGGTGTTCTTGGTGAGGCGTGCTGTTGTAAAATAAATCCATACGCTATTGTTTGCCGATTGTTAGAGGCAGGGCAATCCACAATGCGAGGGGGCAAGGCTTCAAGAAAGGAAAGCGGCAATCCTCATTGTCGCACCTGCTTATCCTCGCATACCCCCTTGGAAAACCCACAAACCTTTACTCAGATAGTGTTGATGCACAATTCAAACCGCAATGACACACTTACATGTTTCTTCCCTCCACCCCTCCAGTGTAGTTTCCTTTTGTTGATTGCAATAATGTGCAAAAGGACACAGGCTACAGTTACAGCTCTAAACAGCCAAGAAACCCTCCTCTTCAAACCCAGCCTACATAATAAACGGGGCTTTTTAAAGTGAGAAAGAAACAAACCCACCCCTTTCATTCTCAAAGTCTATTTTCACTTGATGCCGTTGTTAATAACCTGCCAAGCGTCTCTGCATAGCAATGTTGTAGATACAGCTGGGCTATACCTGACTGAGATTAACTGCTAAGCACAGCGCGAGGAATACAGGGATAATATGCACTCATCTACCATCGTGCTCAGAGCAAGCAAAGGAATTCTACTTCTCACCCCTCGCTGATTCAATATTGCCCCAAAGACACGGCACCGAATAGGATTCTCTGGCTCCGCTTCCAACGTGGCGCGGAGATTCTCTTTTAAAAAACAGAATACAGCAACTTCCCGCATGATAATTGCTTTAACTATTGAACAACACAGCCTGGAAGCCTCTGGTTGTAGCTGGTTGCATTTTTCAAACCAGCCCTATAAGTTTAACTGCGTGAATATCAAAGGAATAAATCTCGCTTTTGAAACTTTTGCTTATAATCGCGTTGCCTGTTGAGAGATAAGGAAAAGAAGCCTAATGGCGAGTTAGAAGTAGACCCATTAAGGAGCCTTGTTATGCTGTGCACTACCTGATGAGGTCCAATTTTCCAACTCTTGCTCTAAATTTTGTCAAAGTGTCATTAACCGTGTTTTTTTTTTTTTTTTTTTTTTTTTTTTTTTTTTTTTTGCTTTGAACACATGTCGAAGTGCTTGAGAGGACTCAGTTTTAAGTCATATCATAGCTTCTTAGATAAGCTGGGCTGACATTTATCCCCATCACAGATCACACTATAAACTACAGCTGAGTGAAAGTGTGCCGCACGGAGCACAGTGCTATTACAGAGGCAGACACCCACCGCATCATTTATCCTGCCCATAAATCAGCCCTCTGCTCTACTGCACTACCTGCTTCCCTTGTCCCAGTAGATCTCACTGATGTATCATTAGGCCTCATATACTTCCACTAAAATAACCTCCAACATTGCCAAAAGCCCAACATGGCGAGAACGAACAACTTGGACCTTCTCTCTCTTGGTGCAGTAATGTTTTTTTTTTGTTTTTTTTTTACGAGTGTATCAATTAGACTTGTGATTTATAGTCTTCCAATGGTGTTTTTTAATATTATGCATTATTCAGATAAGAATATGAGGCATTTCGTTCCAACATCTCAGCTCAAGCTCAGTCAGATTGGATGGAGAGAATCTGTGGTCAGGTGTCAATAGTTGCAACTGTTTACCAGTCGGATTTCGGTCTTATGATTTCAATCATTCTCTTCTAGTTGTGGAGGTATGTTCAAGATCTTCCACAGCCTTGAACGAGTTTTGTTCGCTGCCAGGTACAGCATTCGCAGTGCCACAAGCAAACGCTGCTTTTGAAAAACATACCCATTTGAAACGAGCCTCTTCAGGATGACACTTAAACAAGCATGATTTATATCATTAATCTGCAAACACAGACTTTAATCATATTTTTGAATTTACTGATATTTGTTGACGTTCTTATGGGGAAAAAACCCAGTGAATGAAATGAACATCTTAGGTTGTTTTTAACATTAACTGATTTTTTTCAAGACAACAATAAATCAGAACTCATAAGAAATGTTTCATGATGAATGATAAATGATAAATGCTCACCCCTAGTCTTTATCATCCTGTTTTCTATTTAGAGTGAGATTAAATTATAAGTGAACTATTCAGAATGCACTTAACTGTTGAAGACAGCTGGTAGCACTTGATTGTATTTAGGGGTGTTTGAGTAAAGGGAAGTGAATACAAATGGGTTAGAAAACTGTATATCCCCTTTTCTTTTACTTTCTATTGGTCCATTAGACAAAATCTCAATATGCTACCCTGGAGTTAGTGATTGCAACCTGACAAAATGTGAATAAGTTCAAGGGATCTGGATAGTTGTGCAAGGCACTGTAACAGAAACTCTCATCTTGCGCCGGTAATATGTTTATACTGTATTTCACAGCAGGAGTATCTGCAAAATGAGGAGGAACTGTAATCGTTATGATAGCTGAAGTGTAAAGCTGATGGCGGGTTCTGCCTGAGCCTCCAGAAGAAATGCGTTATGAGTCTAAGTTTTCAAAATCTAAAACTGGAAACTGCAGCGCGAGGAAAATGAGATGTCATTAAGTTAGGCAAAAGTGTTTGAATGCGGCAGAGTCTTGAGGAACAGATGCTCGGAGATGAACATGCCCATGCGGCTTTAGAGGAGCAGCTCATCGGGTGAGCACTGGGGCTGGGCAATGAGAAAGAGATGGAGTGAGAAGTGTGGTGAAGGAGAAAAGGTGGTGAGAGAGCATCAGTGCTGCAGTGAATGAAGTAAAACAAACAGTTTTACCTCATTCACCTCAAACGTGGGAATTCCAAAGTATTGAAATAATAGAACAAACAGCTTCAAACATGAGAGAAAGACTGGAAACGAGTGCCCGTTTTTTTTTCTTTTTTAAACACCTATTCAGCATAAAAAGAGTATTTGCGTTTTCTCCCCTTGACTGCCCATGCCTCGCCCATTATTTCTCCACTTTCCCCTACTCTGTGTCTCTTCCTGTCTCTGCTTTGAAGCGCGACGCTGTGTTTGTTTGAGAGACTCTTGCATCACACCTGTTTGTTTAAGCTGCAAATGACGCTTGAGACAAAGCCCGCCTGTCTCGGTAGACTGCCCGGATATAGCCAATGGTTGCCAACAACACAGGACTCCCTCTACCTCTCACCCTTTTCCTTAATTTGCTCGCACTCTGTGCCGCTTTCGCTCCTGCTCACTGGCAGGGGAAATACAGAATATTGAGCCTCGGTAATAATTCCTACAAGCTCGGCGCAGCACTAAATACTCCCAGAGCGCCTCGGTGTAGTCCCATGGACAATATGCGGTAAAAACATCCTGACTCGTTTAACTTCGACTTATCAACCCAATAATACCAGAAAACCATCATGAGCATTTAACTGAACAACCTGAAATCAAGGCAAGACAGTGTGTTATTACCGGTAAATAAAGTACAGGCAGGAGTCCAAGAAATATGGATCTCTGTCCATTGCAATAATCCACCATGAAAAATCTTTACCCAAAGCTCTTTAAAATCCCTACTAGTTCAGCCTTAGCCAGCACCTTTACAGCCACACTTTCATACAAAATGATAAGCAGTCGAGATGTGGAATGTATTTAGCACAGCACTTTCAAACAAAATGCAGGGCACTTCTGATTTTATACTAACAATAGGTCACGGATCAAAGCCCTGCTATCAGCAGTCTACATTATTCTCCTCAATGGACCTGGGAAGAATCGCTGTGTAACCTCTGCTGTGCAAATCAGTTTTTCCCCCCTCTCTTTCATATGTATTATTCATAAGTTAAAATTTCGGAATGCCTTAATGGCTGTACACACATAAACTCACAAACTTTAAAAAATAAAAAATAAAAAAATAGCAGAAAGCCGGACCATGTGTGACCAGAAAGGGTCACACATGGTCCTTCCAAGGTTAGGAACATGAGGACAATTTTAATGGAAAGTAAGTGAGCTATCAAGAAAAATAGATAAAAAACAGTATGCCTTTATGATATCTGTAGATCATGGAACAGATATACCGCAAAACATCTGTTCTCAAACGGGTCTAATGAACAACAGAATGTCAGGTCAAATTAAAACAAAATGCAGAGGTGTGTACAGTCAAAGGTTTAAGAGCAACATTTAGCAACAATAACCTTGAAGCAGGCATCTTCGGTATAACAATCGAGAATAAATCCTGGAGAGAAATTGTGCCCCATGACTTTTTATGCTGTTGGTTGTGTTTACTGAGGCTAGCAGATATTTGTTTATGCAAAGCTCACTTAAGGTTGAGATAAGAGCATTGCCAGGGCCATTTCAACACAGATTTTTTTTGTTTTGTTTTGTTTTGTTTTTCCTTTAAATCATTCTATTGCAGATTTACAGGTTTGATTTGGGTCAGCCCCCTGTTCATAATTTGATCCAATATTGGTCAACAATCGAAATGTGGAAAACTTTGATAAACATCGGAGCTTTTGGAAACCACAAAGTTGCTATGCAAGCCCTTATTATTATTCCTTCACCTTTGTATGTAATTTGTGGACCACAATTATCAAAATGAAGTGTCAACATACTAGCATTAGCACTTAAGTAAACACCTCCATGTTAAAACTGCAGGTGCAACACTCTTGTTTTCTGAGACCTTAGCTGTACGTAAAGAGAATGTTTTGATACATAAGGCTAACCACCATCTGGAAATTCATTGGTGAGTAAATAGGAAGCAGTTACACTCCGGTTATGTAGGGCATGTAATGCCAAACAAACGTAGCATTTCATTTTGTTTCACTTAAAGGCTGCTGAGGTTTTAAAGACATAGCTTTGATTTTAATGATATACCCAACTGGGTAGTGGTCTCTGAAAATGCCTGTTCTCGAATGATTCAGATCACTATTGTTAGGAACAAAAACTCCTGATTGAGGCATCTAAAAACATTTTATTGCATTTGTATTATCAAGATACATTCATTTTTTTTGATATATATGACACTTTCCGCAGAGTATTCAGGTTGAAAGAAAAATAAATTACCTTCTCTGAACACTACTAAAACACACGTCTTTCTATTTTTTCCTCTCGCTCGTTCATTTCTTTTTGTTTGTTGTTTCTCTGCCTGTTTTTATAGCTTTCCTTTTCGGTTGCAGCACATAGCCCTCAGCTCTGTGTCTACCTGACAGGAGTGGAATTGAGGTAAGATGTGTACCCCTGAGGGCCTCTATTTCTTCATTGCGTCTGTGAAGTTTTATCTAAATATTTTGTTATTTGCCTCCAACCGGTGGACAAACACAACAAAACTAAGAGGTTACTCTGGTGATGGGGTAACCTACACATGGAAAGAAGCTGAAATTAGTATTTGCTCTCAGGAAGTGATGAAAGACTTGGCCCATTTTTTAAGGATGTGACAGCCGATCCCAAACATATTTGCTCTGTTCCCATCAATATTCATCTACAACATTTGCTCTTATGCCGTTTGTCAACACTAGTGTAAATAACACTTGCAGCTTAAACATTTTAAATAGCCAAGCATCCCCATGCTGCTTGACATTTAGTGGATAGGCACACTGAAATATTAAAGGAGCTGAAAGATTGTTGACGCAGATGAAAAGAGTAACTACACTTAAACAAGAAGGACGCATGGATGGAAAGAGGAACAGAAGAAAGGAAAGTAGGGAGAAAAGATGTAAGAAAAGAAAGTGAAAAGAACAAAGGAGGAAAGGGAAAAGGTCAGGACACACTGGAGAAAGAAATTGGGAATAAAAAGGGAACAAAAGAGGTAAGAAGAAATAACTCAAGGAAGGGCAGGAGAAAGACAAAAAGACACAACTTTTAGACAGAGAATAAAGTCCATCTGGGCTTGGAATGCAGAGAAATTTCAGACTTTTCTAAACAGTCTTAAGAATCCAGTTCGAAAGTTTATTTTTACTTAACTCGGTGTTGCTATCTGGTCATGTTAACCGAACCTTCAAGACTAAATCTCTTGAAATCTGCCCGTATGGTCACCATTTACCCATGTGTCTTCACAAATCAGTCAAGAAATACCCCTGGGCGCATTCCCACAATTCCCTTTGGGGTTTTTTCCTCCATCACTCAGCAACCTGTGTACAGCTCACCTCAGACTTCCAGACTGGACTCAAATCAAAGGAAGGAACAGGGTTTTAGAATTAAGAGCTGATAAAAAAAAATTTAAAAATAATTTTTAAAAAAATTTAATGCCACAATCTTATCTTTTAAAGTCAATCCACTTGATATAAATATGACGTTCAGTCCCCCAACGGGATGTTTGTTCATGCAGGAAAAGGCCCTCGAGGGAGAGCTGTGCTTGGTTTCAGTTCCTGCAATCTTGTTATCCCTTCAGGCACATAATGGAAAGACAGGTACACGGCTGCAATTCTGACCACCACCTGCCGTCCACACACCAGCCCATTCTCCACCTCTGTACACCCTCAGTGCCGAGATAAAAAAAAAAAAGAAACTTTGGTTCTATTGCTTTCCTCCTCCTCATATCACAAGAATCCCCCCCCCATCTATCTAAGAGTCTGAGGGAAAGGATACCTGCAACCAAAGGGTCAGTAACATGGCAACCGAGTCAAAAGGCCTCCGTGGCTGTTACTCGGCAGGGTGCTGGCATTTACTTCCCCTATTTGCCCTCCCATTTCAACCCTGAGGCCCCAAGACCCACCCAGGACCTTAAAAGAAATGCGCTGTCCTTGCTTTCTCAGCTGCTTCCCTCTTCCCGAGTTTCAAAAACAATATTTCACAAACAAGGGGGGGAAAAAAGAAAAGGAAACTTTCTGTCCTTTTGTCTGTAGTGCAGGCCAAAGGTGCTGTTTACTGCATTCCAAAGCTGGTTTCTCATTTTGATTCTCTGACCATTTCAGAGAAAGAAGTCCTTTGTTTTTCGCTAAACCAACTCGCCATAATAGTGTTGCCAATTCTTATTTATTTCTTTCACAGAAAGATTGAACTACATTTCCGGGGATGAAGTTTAAATTTAGGTCATGGTTTTATTCTGGGTAAATTTCCATAATGCACGCCGTCTTCCACCTGCTGCTTTCTGCTTCACAGTATGTGGGCATAATTTCCTCCAAGGTTTTAATTGGGTCACATTCTGGCTAAAGATGTCAGATATTGCACGTACAGAAATACATAATGCAAACTACTTATGTAACCCGGTGTTAAAAACACAAGTAAAAAAATGAATAGATGTTGATTTAATATCTTATTCTACAACAAGATTAAAAAGAAATAAAGTTAAAAAAAGAATATGTTTGTAAATATGTTCATAAATATTGATAAAAAAGTGCTAAAAATCTTTAAAACCTGTGAAATATCCCTTTAGTGATTGCTTTTAGTGAAATATTAAAAAACCAATAACTGGCACAGTCTGATTTCACATCAGCCAATCAGGTTGATTGTCCCGCCCCTTTAACTGCAGGGCTGAAATTTAGCTCAGATTGGTCTAACAACTCCCTTGAGAACTGAGAGCTGACGGTTGTTTCGTAAATTGTCTGTAAGATTGTGTTAAATTCTACGAAGAATCCTGGAAATTGATCTCAGAAAGCTTCTGTTCTAACAGCTGACGTCTGGAAAAAATCCCCTGTAGTTGTGTAGCATTGAAGTATCGGTCAGGTTTTTTTTTTTTCTTTGTGGTGCGCTTTTGAAGCATCGTGCCCAGAGACATCAAGATCACCCCCACAAGAACTTGGCTGGCGAGCCCCAGCCCAGAGGACCGAGTGAACCGGTAGATGGTGACCCGACTGGTCACCAGCTGTGAAACATTGAAAAAATATTTCACAAACACATTGGAAAGACTAAACAAACTTTGAAAGAACATTTGACAGACATCAAAAAGACTGAATTTATTTATTTATTTATTTTTTTATTTTTTAGAAAAAGCGTGGAATTTTTGTTTATTTGTACAATGTGGATCCACAAATGTTTATATTAAATTCTACTTTTTTATATATATATTGTGTGCTCTCCTGTGTTGTTCACACCTAGGCTCCCCCGAATTTAGAATCTCCTGATCAGGCCCAGCTTCCTTTATACTTCTGTAGTGTCGGTATTAGTAAAGTAAATTAATTTAACTTGCCATCTACTATTAAAGGTATTTAAAGTAACCTTTCTTGTGGGTTACACTTACGATACTGCAATTATCATTTTATGTCATCGCCAGGAAATGCCTTTTTTTTTTTTTTTGCACCTGTAAATATGACGCTCCTAGTTTTTATGTTCACAGAGAAGCTTATCTAATATCAGCACCAAGAAAATGTTAAACTTATTTTCCTTTGTTTTTTGGGGGGTTTTTTTGNAAATACTGGGTTATTTCTTTTATCTCTTTTTTTTAAAGTGCACAATTTTTGTTTATTTGTACAATGTGGATCCACAAATGTTTATATTAAATTCTACTTTTTTTAATATACATTGTGTGCTCTCCTCTGTTGTTCACACCTAGGCTCCCCCGAATTTAGAATCTCCTGATCAGGCCCAATTTCCTTTGTACTTCTGTAGTGTTGGTATTAGTAAAGTAAATTAACTTAACTTGCCATCTACCATTAAAGGTATTTAAAGTAACTTTTCTTGTGGGTTACACTTACGATACTGCAATTATCATTTTATGTCATCGCCAGGAAATGCCTTTTTTTTTTTTGCACCTGCTCCTAGTTTTTATGTTCACAGAGAAGCTTATCTAATATCAGCACCAAGAAAATGTTAAACTTATTTTCCTTTGTTTTTTGGGGGGTTTTTTTGCAACCGTCAATCTATTTTTACTGAATTTAATTACTTATGTCCTGATCCCATCCATGATATTGGATCGAGGTTCACTAGACATTTTTACAACAAGTGGTATGCTAATTCCTATAACCTGTTGTTGTTGCACTAGCTGTGTCCCAGACAGCCCTTCAGATGGGAGTTACACATCTTGCAAAGTAGTACTGCAGGCCAGGCACATTACTTATTTTCACAAGTAAAAAAGTGTGTATTTTCTGTGACGTCCATAGAAGAGAGACAGAAATGGCCGATGCAGCTTTTGAGTGTGCGTGTGCCCTGCTTTGAGCTTAGAAATTGCCTAAGTTTTAATAATTCTTACAACTCTTAACTTAAGAAGTAAGGCAAGATTTTAAGCAAGCAAGGCAGTACTTATTCATTTTCTAAAAAAGATTTTTAAAAAGGGTGACCCCCTCCACACACAAACGCACACAAATGTGCTGCTTCATCTGCTGTAATAGATGGGAAAACAGCCAACTGTTAGAAAGAGAAAACGGATTAAAAAAAAAAAGGCAGAAAATTTAACCCAGTTATGATTTTGTCTATTTCAATAGGATCCAAATCTTGAGCACAGAGCTTTTGGGACTTGTGCGTAGGAGAAGTTGTGAGAGACAGACTCAAAGTGCGTTTGGTCTATTGTATTTGCATCTGGGCTTAATTAGTTGGTTGATGTTGGATAATTGAGCGTAAATATTGTAAAATACAATAAAGTTATTCAGAGCCGAGTGCAGTTTGTTCTCAGCACTGGAATTCAGTGAGAGGGCTGTGGTTTTAAATCCTGGAAGGATGGCATGAACAATTTAATGGTAGTTTAACATCCTCTGACCAATCTATAAAATTATGACAAAATAAGAGATGATCCAAGGAATACCTAAACAACAAATTCAAAGCAAGATCTTGTAATGATGAATAAGTCTTCTGCATATCTTGCATGGTGAGAGTTGCAGTGGACTTTACAATGATAATGTGGTACATTATCATGAAGTGAAAAAGACTGTGCTACACAGTTATCCATGTTTCATTAGTGCAGCACAAGATGGCAAGAATGCAAATCAGAGACAACGGCATCTTGATACCATTAAACAGAAACTTGCGTTTGCTCCTCTACAATCACGCATCAGCTCTGGATTTGCATATTCAATGTAATCAGTGATAGCCTAAGTGTGAACACACCTGTTGCTGTAATGCAGTGTTGTGGCGTACTGTAATCCAATGTAAATTTCTTCTAGTGATGATTTATAGCTATTCTGCTTTGAATTGCTTCTCCTTGAGATTCCACCACTGCTCGGAACAACTCAGTATCCTCACAAAAGGAGAGGAGTTGTGCTCATAATCCCGCTTGAGGAGGCGCCAACTTCACCATCTTGTAGAGTTCTCGGCGACAGAGAGAGAAAGGGTGAAGGAGCTACTGGCAAGCTCATCGATCAAAGACTGGGAAATGTCAGGCGGCAAGTACAAGGCAGAGTTTTTAAGCAGTCTTGCTAAAGGTGTACCTCACACCGAGTTACTATGACTAAGGATGCGTTCTTTGTTACAAAACACTTGGGAACATGAGCCGTATCCAAGTCTTTCCCTAATTTTGTAAGGTTTTGTTTGGGATTTGTGATATTTACTTTCCCCCCCCCCCCTGGTGTAAGCAACATTTACAATATGAAGATGATACAACAATAAGATTTTAAACTGCCTAAACTTGTACTGAGCTATACACATTGTACACAATTAGTGCCAATGAGGAAAATTATATTACACAACCTTGAGATATGCTTTATGTCCTAGGAAATGTTTTTTCTGTATTTTACAGTACCTACGGGGCTTAATTCCACTAAGCACTGGCACCGTTTACTTAAAGGCACCTGAATGTTCCACAATCTAGTAGATAATTGCAGAGTGAATCCAAATGGCAAACTAATTACACTCTGTCCTTTAAAAAAATAAATAAAAGTGCTGTACAGTTTGATGGAGAGCCACGGCAGGACGCCACTTGTGTTGCACAGGAGGACAATATTCCACCCTTCATTTTCAATATAAACAAGAGGGCTAGGTGCAGCTACACAGAGGAGGATAAAGGAGGAGCGATGCTGGAAAAAGGTAGATAAGAAAGTTAGAAAAGCAGTCAGAAACGGTGAGAAAACACAAAGGACAAGGAGAATGAGAGAGAATAAGCGGTCGCCAGCCCAAGGCATTACCTCGACTACAATGAAGATGTGTATTCTTTTATGTAGTCATGTGTATATCTACAAAACCAGGTAGAAAAATTACATTTCAATTACAGCCTTTCCAATATCCAGGAAGGCCCATTCTGCCTTGTGAATATTGATGATGTGTGCTTTGTAAGCTCTTCGCTATTTGTGGCATTCCCCACATGAGCATTATTAAATCAGGGAGTTTAAAGGAAATCTAGGAGATTAACACACAATGGTGGGGCAGTGTTTTTTGTTTTACGCTGATAATTTAGCCCACCATAAGTAGTTCAACTGCGCCGTTTAATACTCTGATCCTTGCTAAATATGCAGTTCGGGATCTGGCAAAGCTGGTGTCTTTATTTCACAAGCCTGAGCAGCAAAACAAACATTTAGTGTACAAAGGTCCATTCAGGAACCTATTATTTCAATCATGTAGAATACGTGTGGTTTAATGGCTCAGCAGGTTAAATGGTAGAAGCAACTTACAAAACTCCAAAACTGTTTAGCTGTATCAATTCAATAAGATTAATTAAGAATGAAGAATGAGAAAAAAATTGTTGATTGTTTAGTTTATTCAGTGTAGTACGTTAAGCATTAGTTTTTCCAGAATTAAGCTGTTAACAAAAAGATTTTAAAATCCTTATTAAACACTATAATGTTCTAATTTTCTAACCTCATATTTTTTAAGAGAATTGAACTGAAAAAAAAAAAAAAACTCAGTCAAATAATCTTGTTTACTAATAACAGCTATGTGTCGTTATTTTTTATTTGTTTTTATCCCGTTTTAACACAACACTGTTGGTTCTGGATTGGTTTAAACTTGTTTAAGTTGTGACTGTTTTCTATTTTGCATGTGTAAATAGGGAAATAGATTTTTTTGAACATCCTGTCCCGTCACATCTCTGAAGGATGCTCATCTCTCTCAATTTGCTTTAAATCTAAATAGTATAAGTATATTGGAATCAATGGTGAGGAATTTACACTGTCCTTCTGTATCCGGATGGAGGACGTCACTTTAGACGTAACACCAGAGTTTTGTTCTGTTTTTGTCACATTTAATGGTCAAGAGGCCGTCTGTGAATTACATTTCAATGCTCCATAAGTGCCCCCGATTGGTCAGATAGTTATTAGCCAAATTAATTAGAAACTAGGTCAGGTGGTCAGCCTCACTTTCAGTTCCAAACATCCAGCAAGCCAAGGTGAGTGAACCTGGGCAGACAGTATAGCAGAGTGTCAGATTAAGTAGTGGTGTTATTTTGTCAGTGCTGCTGTGTTTGAGAGACACATGACATGGTGCACAGTATACATGCGAGAGCTGCAATGCTCATGTGGATTTTCTGACATGTCCAAACAAATCAAAGGCACCATGGCCCGTCTGTTGATCTAATTGTGTACACTACAGTGTCAACTGCATAGTAAGACAGGGCGAGAGAAATACTTTCCTATCCCGTCATGCTTTCCTACATCACTTGAAAGAAAGGTAGACACTCAGTGCGGCGGCAGGGATATTGGTAAAATATGAAACGAAATGTGTTGCTTCTAACCCAGCAGTTTCTGCAGTGTGCTTTGTTCTTTGTTCATCTTGCCACAAAATAGTCATTCATTGACCAAACACAATGTGACCAGCGTGAAATATTTTACAAACATTTCTCACTCCTATTGCATTCTCTGCTTTTACAAGGCAACCCTGTTTTGACACTTCTCCAGTTCAGTAAAGATTCCAGCCTCGTCTCCAGAGCTAAAAAAAAAAAATGTTCCTCTAAAGCGTGGATGAATAAATAAGTGTGTGTTGGAGTGTTGGAGTGCTTCGGATTACGGGCTTTTTCATTTGTCCATTGCTATGCTTTATTGCTCTTATTTGCTAATGTGTTAGCCTGTGGCTAATAAGGCTTCATAAAAATGAGATGAGCCAAGCTTGTAAGGTGCAGCTGAAACCACTCCAGCACGAGCACGCATAATTTCTGTCTTGTGGGTGCCATATTGTAATCAAACGATGTTAGGTCTAACAAAGAATTCCAGGAAATAAGGGGAAAGTAATGAAGGCCGCACTCAATGACAGCACATTTTGCAGCTGTAATTTCAATGGCGATGATATTCCATTTGAATCTCAACAAGCCTTAATTTTATAAAGCATAACCCCTCGGAGCTGAACGATGTCAGCTGTTCACGCAGTCGGTTTAAATGCGGCCCTCTTGAGACGAGAATATGGCCAGTGACATTTAATTGGAGAACAGGAAAAAGTTACGGCGGCGGCAGAGAGACAAAAGGCAGAAGGAAATGTCTGTGACGACTTCCCGTTCATCAAGGAGATAAATAAAAGATGATAAACATGAATTAGGGAGGCCATTTTTTTGTCTGCAGACCTCTCTCTTTCTAGTCCCTTTGACTTTGAAAAATATGTCTCTAAATTTAGCATCAGATTTATCAAGCTGAGGCAATCCAGGAAAAAGAGGGACTTGGGAATAGAGAGTGCAAAAGACAGAGACAAGGTTGAACGGTATCTAAAAGACAGGTGCAGCAGCAAAAAGACTGAGGGTGGAGAGAGGGGGCATTGTCTGGGAGATCCTGTCCATCACTTGCCACTTTCAGGATGAAAATACATTTTCGCTAATATCCGCACACACACTTCCCACACACACTCGCAAAACGCACGCACGAAACGCCCAACGCAGGAAGACACACGAGGAGAAAGAGATGTGAATTTCAATTAAGGAGGTAAGGAAATTAAATGGTGTTACAGTTATAAATGCAACCAAGCAGATAAAGAGCTTAATACTGGAAAAAGCTTGAAAAATGAAACAAAAAGACAAATTCATTCACATACACATGCAGAGGGGAAAGCACAAACAGGCTTCCCCCAGCAGAAAAGCAGAATTAAGGTCAAAAGAAGCTTTTCATTTTATGAATTTCCACTTCATGTCTAATAACTGTCCACTCTGGAGCAAAATAAGGTCTCAATGAGTGCAAACACATTGATATTATTATTACCAATGATTTTAATGAGCTCTATTCCACAAGTGATTTTTAATGCATTCATAGATGTTTGGTATTGTAGGTGTTTTTCTCTCTTTTTTTTTTTTTTCTTCCAGAGGTCCTGTCAACGTTATGCAAATTAATTACTTCACGGCTTGCGGCTTTTCAAATCTCTGCATTCCCCGTGAACAAACTTTAAAACTACCTCCCTGCTCGCTTTAAAAATTATTCAGGGAGCGCACGCAGTATTACTTATTTTCTGCTCGAATTATTCGCAGATGTACACCGTTTTCCTCTGACAGTTGAGGTCAAAAGAGAAACGTCTTGAGGTCGACACTTTGTTTAGCTTGAAAACAGAAGGGCCAACATAGGTTTACTGACTATGTTCTGATATTCAAATGCAAACCGCAGGTGAAATTCTAGCAAGAGAGAATTTCTTTTATTATTTTTTTTTATCAAATATAAAGTGCTTTACAGAGAGAGCCGCTTTGCCTCCTTTATCTGCTTTTTTTGCCGTCTTTTATTTGCAATCAATGGAATCTTGACACTCGCCAACTCAGCTCCTTCACCCACTTCTCCTAAAATGATTGCGATGAAATTGTCCTCGTTAGGATGGAAGACTTTCATAGGATGCAAATTCTTTAAAGCACAAAGCAGCCCACAGCAGCACTCTTAAAAAAAAAAAAAAGAACAAAAGAAGAAAACCACTGCCACTATCTTGAACATTGTTTCAGCTTGAAATCACACAAATGTTGCAATTATTTGCTGGAGAATCAAAGGTTGAAGCTTTCTTTGGCTGGCGAGGACTGCACAGGGTAGCGTGTTGGCAAACAACTTTAACATTCGGTGGACGACGTCCAAACGAAAGCCGAACACCTTGCGAATGTAGATTCATCTGCGCTCGTTCATTTACCAATACACACATCTGCTCAGTATTACATGGGAGATTAACTAGTTCTATTTGAGGGATTTATCCAAGTGGAGAGTCATCACACACCTGTATTCCCTAATGACGTATGTAAGGAGCATCTCCCTTAGTCAATTAGTCAACTAAGTGGTTGTTACAAACTGCCTTCATTGGGCTACTTGCTTATATTTGTTGTTTTTTTTTAGCTGGCGAGTGCAAGGGATATCCCTTTCAAAGATTATTTAATTATGTGTGATCAAACACGCTAACCCTCAAAATGTCACAATAATTCATGTAGCGCATATATGGATTAATGTGTTGCAAATGCTGGTATTCATTTGGCACAAGTTAATGAGGAAAGAAGGGGGAAATAATTTGGAGCAATATAAATGCAAAGAGAACAGAAGGTCAAAGTTGGCCTAATTAAAAATGCAATAAAATCTCTGAGTGCTGTAAAATTGCTGCGTGTAGCTATCAATTAGAAATCACAAAATGTTCTTAGGCAGTAGCAGCAAGGAAATGAATCTGTCAACACTTTTCATTATTGTATGATAACACGAGAGGAAATCAAGTCACAACATAACCGCTACAAGCCGGACTTGACCTGCTTGTGTCCGACTTCTGATTATTTCACACCCTCAGCTAGCAGCACAGGGAGAAGAAATACACAATCTTTCATATGTGGGGAATTGTTTTTGTTTGTTTTGGGGTTTTTTTGCCTTTTCCAGCAGGGTGTCACAGGGGATCTTCTTTTAATGAGTCAAGGTAAAAAAGCAGCGACTACGGTCCACAGTCATGGCACTGCTGTGTATACCACATGTAGAGCCGACTAGGTGCGAGAAACACATTTTCTGGTTGTTTTGCGACCGGGGACGTCGGAGGAGTGGTGGCACACCTGCAGCGCAGCTGCAAAAGAAGCTGGATAAGAAGGAATAAATTACCAGCTGATGCGCTTGGAGCCGGCGTCAATCACAGTCAATCAAATTAGAATCTCCAGTTCCATTTAGAAGCAAAACGTTGCCCACCGTGAGGCACAGGCAGTTTCAATCTAAACGAAGGGCAGAAAACATTGCCCTGTAAAAAAAACAAAAAAAAAAACACCTGAACAGTGAAAGACAGTGGAGCTGTAAGCAACAAATACAGAACCTAAAAAAAAAAATAAAAAAAAATAAAAAAAAAGGTGCTACTGGGAAGTTTACCAAGTTTAATGAGGAATTTGTTTTACCTTAATCCAACTGTTGGCACAATAAATCAAGTCTGTTACCTCAAATTCTTTTACAAGAATGGAAAATGAGCAGTAAGTGCCTTGGTTATGTCACGGCATCAATTAACCAAGGGAAAAAGAACCCAAAACATTCAAATTCTACCTAAAACATTTTAATTAAAAATCAGCAGCTAGCCTTTGCGTTGACTGGAGTGGGTGGTGCTGTCAGAGTAAATGAAAGGGAGTTAAATAACAAGGTCACTTATTCGAAGGGACTCAGACTTTTGTCAATGTGTGATTTATGAGTAGATGTGAAAGATAATTATGTTATCGTTTAGTCTTCTGTGAAAACAGTGAGAAATGTTACATGAGCTGGTAAACAGCATTTCGCAAAAAAAAAAAAAAAACAAAATTACTGCTTCTGCTAATATTGGCAATATGAGCTACAATTACATGTTGTAGGTCTACCATAACCCGGCATGGACCACTATGAGATTCTTTGAGGAAAAATGACTCAGTATATACATCACACTGTATATCAAGAATGCATAACAGAATCTAACTGCTTTAATCTTAAAAAAATAAATAAATAAAAAAAATAACCATCTCTGCTTCTTTAACCAAATGAAGAAGTGTAGCAACCTTTCAGCCAGCTGACCAGCAGTGTGGACAAAATGACAAGAGAAGGGAATATACGCTCCACGCATGTAGGCTAGTCACTGCCTCCCTTTCCTTTCTAAGGTCCTTTAAACAACTTTAAAGTCGTAGTAAAGACAAGATGAAAAAAAACTAAAACCTTGAACTTGGTAACAGGTCGATGCCCAATTCTCACCTCTTCAATAACAGCTCAGATTCATCCCTGGTGTGTTCCCCAGAACAATGACTTTCCACGTTGTTTTTAAAAAGCCAAGTTTATTGCACATCACATCTTATTCCTCAGTGCCAGCGCCACCAAAGCACTCAAACGTGAACATATCCGTTTTGTGAGCTTTGTGTTAAGCCACTGCTGCTATGTTAAGCATGAAAGGTGCTAATTTTGAGACACAATTTGCCACTGGTAAAATCAGAACTGAAAAGCTGTTCGTCCAAATTGAGTAATACCTATAATTAAGAGTCAGAATAGTTTGAATGTAAATGCGTGGCCTTATTGTAGCATTTTATTGTTGCTTTGTGATGCAGCGCTTACAAGGTACACAAAGATGCATCGCTTTTGTTCCAACTCACCCTTTAATGAGTAGTTTTACACACTCACAGACACCAGCTCTATTTTAACAGTTGTTTCTTTTCTCGTCATTGTTTGATATTGTTTACTTTACCACCACGTGCCAGTATTTTTATTTCCCCCCCCCACCACTGGTGCCAGATTGTGTTTGCTCGTGGATTCTTTTCTGAGACGAATTGAATGCAAAAAAAACAAAAAAATCTAATCTCTAGGACAGACACATAAACAGACAAATACAAATTATGGCGAGCCCACATGAAAAACACAACACAAATTTATCCAGATGATAAAATATGATGTGGCTGACAGTGCGTCCAATGAAAAATTATTGGCATGAGCCAACATGTCAGCAGTATAATCGTGAATGATGTGCGGAAGAGAAAGGTCACAGCTGAGGACTGAGGCATTATGTAGAGGAACAGCTAAGCTCTTTAGCACTCTGACTTAGATGCAGTAATTCAGAATTGCAGAGTCTGTGTCCAACACAAGCACAACATTTATGTTTTAGCAGAAAAATGTGACAAGCTGCTACACATGTCATATCATCACATGAAAATAAACACACGACTTAAGCTCGGCGCAGATAGCAAAAAGTCCTAGAATGTTATAAATAGTTCATTGTTGCAGCAGTGAGTGACAAGACCCCATTGCGTGTGATTGCATAGAATAAGGCAGGTGAGGGTCTTCACCATAAATGTGCAGCTGCATGCCTGACAGCATGTGCTGCTGCATATTCTTCCTGCTTTTGCTTTGTTATAAATCAGCCCACTGAATCTAGTCGGCTCCTCTACCACCTAACAATACCATGCAGATTTTCTGCCACTGGGGCCATTTGGGAGCTATTAAGCGCTGCCTTGGCAAAGCACGAATATAGCAGTAGCCTTTCAACAGCTCCCGCATCAGGTGGAAATCACAAATATGCTGCACACTGATAGAAATCAATGTGATTCTTAAAGTCAATTTTGCTTCGCGAAGAAGAAAAACTTCAGAAATTATGAATGCTCTTAAAACGCTTATCATGAAAAAAAGTTTTTTTAATATTTTTTGAGAATCTAAAATCCAGACTGCAATAAAACCGACAAAAGTACTCTGTGCCCGAGATATGACTATTTTGGTGCGAAATGCGTTTGACAAACCTGGAAGACCTTGCAGTGACGTTGGCCGAAGCTGGTGAGAGTCAATAACAGCAGAACGAGTTCATCCAGGACTTAAAAGGCAACATTAAAACTCAGATCACAGTCTGCAAAAGAACTAAGTAAGATCTTAATGAAATATTTTAAAATGATTGGCTGTAGAATAGACAAGACTGCAGATATCAGTTTCTGTGGTAGTACAATTTCCACTACTGTGCGTATTGGTTCTTATTAGGGTGTATTTGAAACTTGAACTATTAAAACAGGCAGTTGTATACATTTTTAATAGTATTTGTATGGTTACTGTATTCCCAAAGTGTTGACAACAGTTGTGTGTCTTGTCTGTAACTCTATCCCTATTTTATATTTCTCTTTTAAACAAAACACTGTCAAATAAATGAACTAAAAAAATTGTGAAAGATCTTACAGCCTTTTGTGACAAAGTGTTATTGGCCTGCCGGGCAAGAAGCTGTTTTTTTTTTGTTTTTTTTTTAATCAACTCCGTCACCAAAAAAAAGGGAAAGTTGAGAACCATCTCTCCTTTTAATTCAAACTAAAGATACAGGGTGTCATATTTATATTCCAGGATCATACTAATAGCTTACACTTACTTCACCAGAGAAAGTCACATGCTGACAAACAACTGGATAGCACTTTGCCTTACAGATTTTACTTTGATGGTGTTGAAACATCACAAGATCTTATTATACTGCTAAATTTGAGCATATTTCAAATTATGAGGAAAGAAAAAAATCAGTTGTATTCCTTGATTCCAGCTTTGGCATTTTTATAGGCCGGAGTTAGTTTGACAATAGTGCAAATTCTGAACCAAGTAATTGCAAAAGTACAGCCAGCAATTGAGATTCATAGTATGGATGATCCAGGAAAGAGATGCTCTATAAGACGAGGGCAACAAAAAGCTTTTTGTGCCATTGCCACTAAACACGCTGCCAACACAGGCACAACCATCAACCTGACAGGTTTGTCGAGCTGAAAGAATATCGTAATCAGAGGGGCTGGTGCCCCAGAAAACTAAAAAACAAAAGATTCAGGACAGCACACGAAAAACACAGATACAAACTGTCACACGTCGTCAAAGTGAGAAAGAGCGGTCTGGCAGGTGGGATTCCAATATCTAACCCTGCAAATGACAACTGGTTCCAATCATGGTGAAAACACTTGGGTGAGTTGGTCAGGCAATCTTCCAATCAGACAGACACATCCATCACATTAATGATTACAGTCAGGCTGTAATTTTACACTTAGAAACAAACTAAAGAGATGCTGTATTTATTGGCTGTTTAAATGCTAATGTTGAACAAGTAAAAGACCAAGCCAATTTGGAAACAACACAATTTAAATCAGCTCTGTAACAGTTGGAGCTACTGCTTAAAATTAGAATAGAGAGAAGACCTGGAAAAATACACCTGGATGCTTTCTACATATCGTCACGTTACAGCTACAAGCTTCAATGCATCTCTTTAAAGGTTAAAGGAACAGCAAAAAAGCTTTTTTATAAAAGTTTGTATTTTACGTATTTTGCATTCATACAGCGTCCGAGTCAAAATTTAGATTCAAGTTATTTACAGTTGTAAAGAAAAAAAATAGTACCAACCACAACTTTCCACCTACTAAGCGGCTCTACAAAGCAGAGCTGAAAATCAGAATCCTTTTATCTAAGACAGACGGCTGTTGCTATGTGACATCACTGCGGACAAACTATCTGGCTGCTAGCATGTCAGTCTCTGACACTGAATCGGATTTCGCTACAGAACTAAATATATAACCCATCCAGCTGTACCACTTTGAACCCGTGATGCAGAGTGCAGAATCTGCTGAAGAAGATCTGAGGAATAAAATGAGGAAGAAAGTGACCCAGACAGGAATGCTGAGAGGATCGAAAATGCAATATGGTGGGTAGCAGTTTGTTTCATTTTCTGCACATTCTTTTGGTTCGTGATGTTGCTGGAAAAGGTCCCATCATGGCCGCTGCAGATAGTCCCACTGTGGTTGCTGTGTTTTTGCTTTTGGGACAGCAAAATACTGATGCAGATGCATCAGTATTCCTTCAGGTAGTTTCTTTTGGGTGCAAAACTGTACAGTTATGTTGTAAAACCTTTGTCTTTTTGGTGCTTTCCAGACTCTGCAGTTCCAGACTCGGATTAGTCTGCTATGACTCTTCCGCCATTGTGCATCTTTTGGAAAACTAATATGTAGCCACGATGTCCCATTTCAAATCCCCAAAACTTAAATTTAAAAGCAAAATCTATGTCTACCCTGTAATCCAGGTTAGGTGGTGTATAATGAAGCACTGAGGGTTGAGTTGTTTGACCACAATAATGTTATCCATCACTCTGCCTCCTTCAAGAGTTGACTTGTTTTACAAAAAATATCTAAACATTTAAAGGATAGTCATACTGCATAAAATATCAAATTATGCAGATATTTAAAAAGCTAAAAAGGCCTTATTTGAGTTGTAATAAAGAGAAATAATAAACTAGGGCATACGGGCTAAGATGAAGGACATCTAAAACATTTTTACACAAAAGTGTTTTAAAAATGTTTTACACAACAAGGTAAGAAAAAAAAAAGATTTTTCTTTCTCTCTTCTTTTACTTCAATGAGGGTGCATGAAACCTGAAGGAAAAATGAATCTAATTAATGCTGATTTGGTGCTACAGGGGAAATAGCAGTATTTTCTGTGTAGCTAACTCTACACATTTGAATGCATCCAAAGTCATTTGATCTGATGATGGATATATCTCACTCTTTGTTGTGTCAGCTTCAAACGGCATATTTGAGAACAGAGTAGAAGAAAGAGTAATATAAGGAAACAATGCAAAAGAAAAACTTGACAGCAGGAGGACGTCTTTGACCCCACCACGGAGCTCATCATGCTAACTGAACACGGCATATCTTTTTATTTATTTCCTACATTCTAATCAAACACAGACGGAAAAAAGGTCAATGTTGAAAAATTAGAAATGCATTCCTCATCAGCCTCTCGAGCTGCCAAAACAGCTCCCTGAAGTGATGACTTTCAAAGTTAAGTGCTCCTCCGCCTCTCTGACAATCTTTGTTTTTCACCCTGGATTGGCGCAGACTTGAAGAGATTGGAAGAAAAAAAAAAAACAGATCAGACTGGGGAATCCACCTATCACATTATTGCAGCGGCTAATTTAGAAGAGTGCTACAGCTGAAGAGGGCCCAAGGTCAGTGTCACTGCTAGTTTGTGATGACCAGAGCCACTTAGTTCGTGACACTGCTGTGATGAGAGAGCACTAAAAATCAAATACTAACAACCAAATGGAGACAATCTTTTTCTCATTTATGCTGTAAGAGCAAAAAAAATACATAACAAATACAAATGTTGTATTGTAGGATTTACGGAAAAGTTGCAAAGCACTTTTTATTATTTTTATATCCTGAAAAACGCTTCTCAGCGTTTACAATGCATGATGCATGATGATTACAATGCATGATGAACAGGATGGCCATCCGATTACAATCAAATATCAATTTTAGCTACCAATAAAGACATCTATTGTCTCCTTGCCTCACATAAGGAGCTTTAAGCATCACAGAAGAAAAAACTGAACTACCAACCTGACTAGATACAATAGCTCAAAAGGGTTCCACACACCATTTTGTACTTCTGTGGTTTTCTGTGCAAGACTTTTTTTTTTCAGTATGAGAAGTCTGTAATTGGGTGCATTGCATTGGCAAATGTAAATTTGATAAGTCATATTCATCAGCAAGAGGTCACCTACCAATATCCTCGATTGTTCAGGGGTAATCTTCATCTGTCATATTTTTATTACTCACTTGACCATGACGGGGATCAGAATCCCAATTTTCAGAAAACAATTTTCTTTTATTACGTGAAGGATTTATGTGATCAAATGCACATTTAAGACAATTAAGTGCAACTACCAACTGCCGTCTAAAGTTTCTGCACCAAATCTACAGGGTTCATAATTTCTAATTTGTGTTATTTAACGGCTTTGATAAACAGTGAAACGGCGATTAAGCAGAGAAACAATCTAATTATCTTAGAGATCTTTTTGCAGTGTGGTTCACAGCAAATAATTCTGAACACTCTGCTGAGAAATTCACCTAATCTGTTTGAAGAGACCTTTAAAGGGACGTAATGACGCGGCTCAGGGGAAGCTCCCTGGCTTTGGAACATCAAACCAGTTGTCAGCTGGTTCTTTATAGCATCAACTTAGGAGTAAGGCAAAAACCTGAGACACTGGCACTGATTTTAATAGCTCCTTATAGTGTGTAGTTTGGGGAAAGTACAAATATTGGACTGAGACTCCGTATCGACGGATACTCGGTCTTAAATGATCAATATCAGGTACAACCTCTGGTGTAAACAGTGTAATTTCCACCTCAAAGGTGGCAACATTGTAACATGCTTCCTTTGTGTAAGTCAAAAGCTTTCTCCCAGAAGACAAAAGTTGCTATTCCATCTGAAACAGTAATGTTTTTTAAACTGAATAACCTTTGCAGTGCAGCCGTTATTTCTCTGGATTGAGTCACGCTGGGTGTTGTTTTTCCATTTCTTTTATGAGGTTAATAACTGAAGGCAAACGGCAAAATCCCTGTGACGCGCTCGCTGCGCTTTACATTCATGTAAATGCTGAACTCGTGTTTGTTTGTGTTTGTCTTGTACATGTGTCTGTGTGTGCACATCCATTGATAAGAAGTCTTGAGAGGCGCAGTGAAGGGCCATGCCCTCCTCTCCTGTGCTCTCTCCTCTCTATCCTGGCTAGCAGGCTGTCCTCATTACTGTCAGTCAGCATCAGGTTTAGCAGTGCCAGGCTCCTGCACAGCCCTCTGTCCTTTCTGCCCTGCCAGCACTAGCCTGCCTGACTGCTGCCATTGGTAAGCATTGTAAGAGCCCCCTCAATCCCCTAGAAAACCTAATTACTCTCCACCCGCAACCAAGGAGACCAGAGCAGAAAAGACGAGAGGAAGAGGAAAGAAGAATCACACACACATCCCCTCCATTTATAAGCGCTCTGGCAATTATTCAAACAAAAGAAATGTGTGTTCATATTATATCTGCGGCAAAAAATAATTACACTAGCATTCACTTTTACAAATCATTTATCTTTCCATTGAAGCATAAATATTGGCTGAAAGCATGGTGAGAAAAAATAAAGAGAACACAAGATACATTTAGGAAGTGTAAAATGAAAAGAAAAAAAAAACATGCATGAATCAAACTGAGCATCGCTTTGACTACCCGTTAACTGGGTCACTCAGTTGGTGATTGTGTCTGACCACCAAACAAACAGTCATTCATATGTCTCTGCTCTGGCCCCGTTTTCATCTGGAGCAGTTCCATCGAGGCCGCTGAAAGCGAAGGAGCTGACGGGTCAGGGATTTAAACCCATCTCTAGCTTCAACACAGCAGCCATTACCACTGGGGGAGAAAAACTCCTCGTGTCATTCTCTATCTGAGGGCGGGTTTGTTTATGTTGCCTCCACGGCTCTTTTTTTTTTATTTGTGTTTCCCCCCCCTTCTTCTCCAGGTTCGAGAGGAGTGTGACAGTGAAGAATTCCCATCAACTTGCTTGTCACTTTTCTGACATCTTAGTCAAAGTTTTCTTTGGTTACATTCTGACTGCCTTTTGGTCTCTCTCCCTGTCTCGACGCATTTAGTGTCAGTTGTAAAATCCATTTTCAAAAGTGCATTCACAGAGGAAAAAAAAGAAGAAAAAAAAGAAAAAAAAAGAAAATATTCCTTCAGCTGGACATCTTGGTCGCTCACCGGAATAAGACCTGTGCTACAAACCTCAAAATGCGATGTCGGCTTTGGATAATAGTCTGCACAACATAACATTCTCTAACACTATGAGGTATCTACACACCAAAAAGACTTTGAGGAAAAAAAGAGAAAGAGAGAGAGAAAGAGAGAGAGAGAAAGGAATGTGTAATATAGAAAGAGCCTTCTATCATAGCTGAAATGTTAGGGAGGGCTCATTGTCATGAACTGTGATGCTCATCAAAGATAACGACGCGGCATTCTGATGCATTACACTGTAGACTTTTGTCCTTGAATATTCCCTCGGACTCGTGCAGCTGCGCGGATCTGAGTTGGAACGGGAAGCTGGTGCTTTTAATAAACTCGCAGGGACATTCAAAGGGACTGGCAGCTACAGCGGTTTCATTTTCCCAGCAGTGAGCTGTGTCATTTAAAATAAGGATCATTTTGAGGAGGGGAATATCATATTGCTAAATCTAGATCAAATAACTGAGGAAGGCGCAAGGCTGGATTTACAAGGCCTTGTAATCTTTAAAGACTAAGAACAAAGTGCAGAAAATTGAAGAGAGAGGGTACGACATGAGACGCAGTGAAGAAGAATGACAATGACAGACAAAGCAAAAAATAAAGAAATGTTTGAATGGAGACAACATCTGGTGCCTTGTAAAAGTGAGCCCCTCTACGTTTTGTCACAATACGACTTCAAGCTTCAATAAACTTTCTGAATTTTAGGAGATTAACTCATGTACAATTTTTTTTTTACAACACTCCACAAATTCAAGTCAGGTTGAATGGACAGCCTCAGTGAAGATCTCAGCTAAATTTAGCTGTGGACTTTGACTGGACCATTTTAAACAACAATATGAATATAGGTTTGACCTCATCTGACCAGACAACCTGACAAATGGCAACTGGCAAACTGCAAAGTTCCTGCCACTCATGAAAAAAGCCAGCTGTTTTAAATTAGGGCTGCATGACATATTACAAGTTTATCAGGATTGCAATATCACTTTATATGCAATATCATTAGTGCAAAAAAAAAAACATACCTTAAACTGCAAAAATATTAGCTAATTAGACAACTTCCTGGCTTTCTGAGCTAATTATGTAATTGGTGATGCCTTTTTAAAGCAAGGATGTCCTGGTAAAGTTATTAGCTAAAGCTCCACTGTTTCATTAAAACAGAAGATGTAGTGAGGTGCCCTGTTGTCAATAAAAACATGTAGTTGTGATCCATCACAAATTGTCTTGACATAGACCATTTTTATGTGATGTCACATGTTTTCTTAATACAAGTGTTCATACATTGCAGGTCTATAAACATTCAGCTGTCGAATAAAGTCAAACTCCAGCAGATTTCCACTTCTGACATTCATGCCAGTAGTCAATAGGTGAAAGGTCACAGAGTTGGAAACATAGCTAAATATGAGAAGAGCAAAATGAATATTGAATTTAGTTCAACTGACATTGTTATTACAGTCTTCACCTGTGATATTGGCACCTATGATTTTCCAATAGTGAGCAGCCTGACCGCCTAATAAGAATCAACTTATTAATTTACTTATATTTGTTGGATTCTGTTGTTTTTCTCCCGTCTGAAATAAATGCTTAAATACTTAAATTAGGGGGCTTCTGAAGGTAACTGACTAGACTTTACTTATGAGAGACTGAAGCAAATGCATGTCACACTTTTAAGATTTATAGTTGTATAAAAAACAAACCTGAAACTTCTTAACCTTTTCTATTTGCCATCATATAAAATCCCATTATAATATAATAAAGTTTCAGGCCATACAGGTGGAAGTACACAATAGAAAAGAACAGTAGATCTAAATCAAACTTGGATTCATCACGAAAATATTTATTCTATGCAACTTCACAACATCTGGCATTTTTATTTCCCAACAAGTTTGAACATAAAGCACACAAAGTTCCTGACATAAATGTGTGGAATGCAAACAGGTGGAGGAGGTGGTACTGGTCAGTTTGCCATTGAGAGAAGAGTAGACAGAAGAAAAAAAAGGGCGAGGGGGGAAGCAAAAGGATGAACAGAAAGTGACAACCAGAGACGAGTGAGACAAGAAGAGGGAGAAGACAAAACAGTTGAGGCACATAAAAAGTAAAATTTAGAGAGTGCCTTAATGGTACTTCTGTCTTGTCATCCACCTTAACCCCAATCGTCATTGCCAATACTGTGCTAACTCAGTTTTCTTTCTTGGAGCTGAAAGGAGAATTTTAGGGAAGAACTGTCAATGAAAACAAAACAAGCATCTTCCTTCAACTGTTGCTCCAGCTGCTCTTCTGCAGCACACGTCGATTCATGAAACAACAAACCCTTCTTTCTGCATCCCAAAGTCCGCTCAGCAGGTCACAGAGGTGACTCGGCCGACTGGGCCTGCACGGCAAAATCCCTTTGAAAGGTGCAACGAAAGGGTTACGCCCGGTGCTCAGTAAATCAAAGCTGCTCCCTCCTTTCATTTCCATAACAAGCCATCAGAACTCATCTCCCACTGAAGTGGCCACAGTCCCACTGGCAATTAAAATCATGCTGGGACATGTTATGCTTGTGTGTGACTGCACTGCGAGAAACAAAACCAGCGGCGGCGGCAGCGGTAATGACGCCGGCAGCTGAGTGGTAAATCTCAAGCGATGTCGGCAGAAACCGTCTTTGATTCCTCTTAAAATAAAATTGAAAAAAAAAAAAACAAGAAAAGAAAAGAAAGAAAACAAAAACTGTGTCCTCGTTTATGTGTTTCAGTTCAGGTCTTACTGGGAAATATCAAACAAGGAGGCACAGAGACAGTGAATTATCTCATCTCCGTCTCCTTTACCACGTTTTGTTCACAGTTGCAAAACTAAAACGGGAGGGTGGGTTGTTTTGGCGTGTGCACGTAAGCATGTATTTTTGGGAAATAAGAGAAAAGCAAGGATCTTAAAACCACACTTGTTTGTAGGAAGCTGCATAAATAATTACACCTGATAAAATGAAAACATCTGCTAATAATGTTTTGATTCACTAAACCAAAAGAAAATGTATATATTGGAACGAGAAATGACTTATTTATTTTTGTTTTAAATTAGTTTCAAGCATCCACTTTGATCACTGGATGATGCGAGTGAAGATCTGTCCAATTCGGCTGAAAAGGCGATTGATCATCACACCTTACAATTACTTCACAGCTATTAATCCAAGCATTTCATGAAAACCATAATCCTCTGTTTTTACACTTGCCAGCCACTTATCACATCTGCTAAGCAATTTCCAGGTGTGAACTGAGGGTAGAACTTCGAACAACGCTTTGGAGAACAAAGCAATGCACGATGACGGCTGAATTCGGTACATGCTTCCTGTGTTTGTATCCACGTTGAACAACAACCACTGCAGGGACCAGCTTCCAATATGATTGGTTTTTAGCCAGTAAGCTGGCGGATAAAGAACTGTTTGGTTGGTGTGGAAGTAAATGCTAAGATGCTGAAACCTTTACAGAGGAATCCTGGCATTCTAAAGCCACGTCCAGCTGCCTATCTAACAAAGCCTTGGCTATCCCCAGACAGGCGAGGAGGACGCGAGGCATAAATGAATGTGCATAAAGCACTTTGCATCACATCATGATTGTTTAATCCTTTCATTCGCACCTGTCAGTCATCCTCAGATGCAAACTAATCCCTGAATATTTGCAGGCCAGCCTATATTGATATCTTTTCATTTTTTTTGTACTTGTAAGCACAACCTCTAAAAAAATCTAAGATTAGGTAGAACATTATTCATTTGTAATGTATGGCATGGTCTGCATTTCCTTAGTCTGTTTTCTTTGATTGACGGGACCGCTGGTTATCTCCACGTTGTGCCCTTTACCAATATTGTGTTGCAAATGGACACAAAACCGTAAGATTCCTTAAGTCATGCAAACATATGATTCCCTAAAGGCAAGTTTAAATGTTAGGAGGAAAATCTATCGTGTGTGATCTTTACTGTACCTCGCAAAGGTATTTTTACTCCTCCTCCTTTTTCATAGATCTTTCTACATTTCACATGATAGCCCTGAACAAAATGGTGCATGGCTGTGAAATGGGAGGAAAATGATGCACGGGAAATATGAGTATGAAAATAATTTTGAAGTGTGGCATTTAATCACTTGTGTTCTGATGCCCTTAAATAAAACCCAGTACAATTACCGGAGTCCACCTATATGAACTTTTATCTCAGTATAAATACTCTGTTCCGTGAAGGCCTCAGGGGTTTGTTGGAGAAGATTAATGAACAGGCAGCAGGAAGACCAAGGAACACAGAAGACAGGGAAGGGATAAAGTTTGGGAAAAACTTAAAGCAGGGCAGGGTTATATAAAAAAAAAAATCCTAAAAATGCAATCTGAACATGAACACACCATCCCTGCTACATAAATGGTGGTAGCATCATGCCATGGAAATACTTCTCTTCAGCATTGACACTGATGTCAGTCAGAGTTGATGGGAAGATGAAGGTGGAAGTCAATCTGCTGTCAAGGCAAACAGCCAAAACTGAGGTGGAATGGTTTAGGTCAAAACATATTCATATGCTATGACCTAGTCAAAGTCTTGAACTAAAGCCAGTTGATTCTCATTGTGCTCTTCAATCACATTAAATTCTAATAACACATACTTAAGCTCGAAGCTAAGGTGGTATTAAGTTCAAAGCGTTCAATTGGTTGGGTTGAATACTTTTGCAAAGCACCATGAATAATCTATTCTGTAACGTATTCCCACAGCAATTGTTTGGTTGACTTTTTACAGGTTTGTGTAGCTATAGAAATTGATTTTGCATTAAATGTTAGACTATACTTAACTACACTTCAGCGGATGTGTGAGTTTTAATGTATCCTAATGACTGATGTCAAACACCCTTGAGTCTGTTTTCTGTTCTCAGCAGTCCATGTTTTGGGGCAGTGTCAGGAATGTCTGCTGATACAAGTTGGCTTTTTTTTTTTCTCCCTCTGATCCTGTCATCCCGGCACAAACACCCGCGCTTGTTTACAGTGAAATGTCCTCCTTGTTCACCTTCACCTCCTGCCTGTTTTTCAGCATTACGCTACGTGATGTACATACTGTATAGTTTTACCATATTGCAGCACCGAGCGGTGGGAGGTCACCGGCGAGGTTGGCGCCGAAGCCGTCGCTAACTCGTGAAAACGCCGATTTGCTCTCTGAAGCCAAAGCTACTGAGGTACCTGCCAAGCTGAGCTTCTTTAAAACAAAAAAGCCAACCTATTCAAGCAGCCAAGCAGGCAGACAGCAGAGGCAAAAGAAGGGACAAAAGAAAGCTCATTCTAGACAGAGAGGAATTTAAAAATAGGAACATCTGAATGGGTATTCTTTCAAAAGTCTTAAACCAGCTGAACCTAAAATACAAACCACTGCAATGTTAAATCTACTGGGTTTGGTCCAATTGTTTTAAGAACCTTTTTAATCCACTTTCAGTAAAACCATTTTGCTACTCTCACAAAACTGCTTTATGGCTATTTAACAATTCATTGTAGTGATATTTTCACAGTGTCATTATAGTGCCAGTTATGGAAAGTATCCTTTAGAAAATAACAGTGTACTTTCCTTTTAAGTTGTTGCGAAAGTTTGCATAATGGTTGGGAAGAAAAATATAAGCAGAAACCCACACAGCAAGCTGACTCACTTGTTCACCTAATAATTGGATGCATCATCAAACATCCGAGTTGTTGTATTGCACCTTCAACTTTTATTAGCAAAGCTCGGATGAGATGAAGTTAAGTCGATAGGCTTGCCGTGTAAGAAAAAGTGGAAAAACACCGGTTGTTTCTCAGTCGCACGCCGATATCCTTAAGTCACAGTGTGCTCTGGCTCTAAAAGCTTCCACTGCCAATTCCTTATTTGAAACGTGAACAAGTCTTTAACAATGCCCCTCTTTGTGATCCAGGGAAAAGGAGAAAATCTATTATCGATTTCCACCTGGTTTAGGTGGGGGTAAAAAAGCCCCTGAAAGCGATGCTGAATGGCGCTACAGTGCACTGCGCTATAGCTTGCACATTAATGGCTGGTGGATGGTGTGAGGGGGCATGTCAACAAAGCCCCTGACTACTCCACCGCGCCATCTGCACATGCTGAATATTTAATTGTCGATGGAAGCGCTCAAGACCAGTAATCAAGAAAAGAAAAGATAATACGCATCATGAAGAGCCTGTGTGACAGTTCCTGCATGATTGGAATATGGCTTATTTCTTCAATCACCCATTGTTTCATTGCTAATTGTGACAATTTCTGCATGCATGCCACACAATAAAGATATTTCTAAATCACTCATGTCATTCAGTCTCATTCAACTCCGGATGTGACAAAAGAACTCCAACTTGTAATTCAGCCAGTAAGTGTAATTCATCACTGTCAGCTGGGGAGTCACTATTCAGTTCAGAAACATGCATTCAAGGAACCATCAGCCTAATCAGTTAAAAATAAAACTTGCCCTTTAACTTTAAATGTGTGCCACCAAAGACATTTTAACAGCTAACAAAAGACAGGAGCATCTTGATTCTTTTCATCCCAGCTAAAAGAATTTAAACTTCTTTCCAACAGCAATGCACTGCTGCCTTAAAGAGGCAGTAGAGCTCGACTTCATACCACTGCAGCAACGGGACTGAAAACCGCATCAGGGAAGAGAGTAATATCACAGAAAATCTGCCAGATTTAAAACACTACAGAAATAAAGAAAAATAATATATTCTTTCATCGCAGCTGAAACCTCCTCCTTAATAATCTGTAGGGGTAATCGCTTCAGTAAAACAATATGGCCAAGCTGAGAACAACAAATCCAAACTCAATCTTTGTTTCTCCTTTTAAAGGTTGTGTGAGCACAATAAAACTTAGCAAGCAACATGACGTATGATCACTTTCTAGAAGCGCTAAGTGAGAAATTCATTCTTACCTTAGGCTGGGCGCGACGGGGAAAGGCAACCTTAGGATCAATCTGAAAATGAGAAGAAAACGACACATTTGTTGTGGATGGAAGAGCCACGTCCGCAAACGGACCACAAGTACAGCTGCTCACAAAAGCCACAATCTTTGTGATCAAGAATAAAATTTCATTAAATTTAATAGGGGTTTAAAAAATAGAGGAAAACAGAGCAACGTCGCTCTATTTTTCTGCAATTCTGAGAAGCGACATTGGTGCTCAGCTGAAGAGAACAGTGAACAAAAGGCTTATGGGTATTGAAAAACATTCAGTGGACAAATGACCCCAAAATACAAGCTTTGGTTTCAATACACAGATGGTAAAAGGAAAAATACCTTTTTCCAGCGCACTAACGTTATTCTAATGGCAAAACACAATAGTAGTAGTGTCATGATTTTATGCTTTTTAAAAAAAAAAAAAAAAAAACAGGTAATGAGAAGATGATACTGACACCAATTTATTTTATTTAACTCTCCCGCAGTCTTAAGCGATGGGGTCACTTAGACCACACACGTTTTTTACTCTGTGCGCAGTCCGGTGGGGTTGGATTGGCCCAGTGTGCGCTTTTTTGTGTGTCTTCGGAAACTAATAAACACCTAGACCCCTTAATCTAGTTCCAATAAGAATCTTGCCCACCAACTAAACAGAGGATTTCATAACAGGAAACGAACAAAAACTTCAGAGCTGAAGGTGTGAAGTTTCTTCAAACTAATGTAAAACAATAATCAGAAATGAAAAACAAGTTGTTCAAGGAAGTTGCACAGGGTAGGGTGCTATTATCCTGTCATCCATATTTAATTCTGCATTCCTAAACTAAACAGGATAGATATATTTTTAGGCCTTTACGCTATATAAAGCTGTGGATAAACCTATACATTTGGAGAAATACAGAAAATCCCATAGGTTCAAAAAGCATTAATTGGCACTTAACTATATCAAATATTTATAGTGAAATCAGCATGATGATCATTTATTGAGACAAATTGGTGGTTGCACAGTTTTCTTTGCTGTCTCCCATGTTTAATACAGCCATGTTTTAAATGTAAACCAGGAACACGCTTTTGCTCGTCACATTCCCTGCCATGTCCCTGCCATACAACAAGACGTTTTTATGTGCAATTTAGTCCAATTTAACATAGTGAACTTTCTGAACTTCCGCAACCTAATTAAAGTTGTAGTTTGTTTTCTCAAAGAACAGATTGATTCGGGATTCTCCGCAGCTTTCACAGAGCCACGCTGCAGTCGAACAATTCAGCAAAACAAATGGCAAACAGCACTTAAATGTTGTAGTATATTAAATCACTTCCTAATTCGGTGTACAGTTATAGTCACAAGTTCATTTGCAAACTGCTATGTAAAGCCCCGTGTGAAAGGCTTTATCACTCAGTACATTAATCCCAACTATATAGCAGCTTGGTATTTAAATTCACAGATGACCTACTACCTTACCTGGCCTCCTCATAAATGATCCAGGTATACAGATTTGCAGAAATACTGGTTTAATTAGGAGAAGTTAGGCTTGTCACTCATCAGGACAAAGCATGTAAAGAGAAATGACCATTAACAGTGACCTCATTACTTTACGCTGCTAATTATCTACAACGGAAGGAGCTCACAGAAACATTTCAGGCGCAGCATTTATTCCGTTGAGCAACGTACTTTGTGAAACCTCACATTCATTATTAATAATTACTGTGTGCATCCTTAGACCAAAACATTCATGGTACCAAATTATCTCGTAGTCATGAAACCTTTTATTAATAACACCCCCCAAAACCAAAACAAAAACAAAAGGGAGGAAAAGTGAGCAGAACAGCCACACCAAGTGTTCTGCTGGTCATGGTCACACTAGAGACTCGCTTTTTATTTTAGGCAGGAATCGCTGATTGAATATGACAGGAAGAAAATGAGAGTCTGAGGCCGGTGACGCCTCCAGATATTGCCAAATAACCGGGAGGATGCGTCAGATCAGCCTGTTTCTCCATCTTGTGCTTGTTATCTCATTAGCTTCATTTTCCTCATTAATTTCTGTGGTATGAAGGTATGTTGTGGGGGTGGCAGAGTTTGGGGTTGGGGGGTCTCATCAACCTTGCACTTACAATGAAGAGCAGTGAACTGCCTCAAACCACAATGTCTGCCTAAATTGTCCTTGGCTGAATACAAATGACTTGAAAGATGAACATCTCCCTGTTTGTTTCATAGAACCCTTTTAACCAGGTACTATGGTTCCCTGTGAATGAACTTAGCGATATATAAATGAGTGAGAAATTCTTTGCATTTGTGAAAATGACTCCATTGGCACAGATGGATTTATTTAAGAAAATGACAATACGCCCTACTGAGGAAAACAATTGAAACAAAAGACACCATCTGCACGGATCAATTAAGCCATTGACATTGACTGCATTTCAATCTGCTTGAAGGGAATCCATGATGTGCAATGTCACTGTCATCTTTTCTGCCAGTCTCACTTATTACCGTTATCGTTATAAATCAGGTCAGAATGAGAAATGAATTCAATAACACCTGGGCATGGTAACCCCGCTTGTAATAAATTTCATTTAAAGATTTGTTTTAGCACTTAGCCCCAGGCATAACCAATTCAAACTCAATTATTTTTTTCTTGCACCCCGTTTGAGCAAAGACAACAGATTATGTTCTGAATACCAAAGTCCTATACCTGGTAATATATCTTACATTTTAGGTTTATGCTCAGACAAAATACACATATATTTATATCAAGCCTTTGATAATTATGGAGACTAAACTGATTGTTTTTGAACTTGCTGAGATTATGTCTTTTCTCTACATGCGCAAGCAAGCACTTAAACACAGTGGATAATTAAAGTTAGTTTTCTGCTGAAAGATGAAGCAACTAAATGCACAGAAATCCAGTAAAATGATACTTCAGTTATTTAAATCACACTTACAGGAAGGAAATAAAAATTAGGCCATGAGAACACCCCATGTAATCTTTTCAGGCAATCCATTTCCCCAAGGCTGTATATTTATATTATGATTTTTATATACAAAGTGGCTTCATCAGAGCAAGAGGTAGTACATGCATTCTGATTTGCACTGGATAATGTAAGCATCAAAACCGAAATGTTGTGTCAGTTTCACCTGATACTTCCTTCCTGGAGCTTTCATTTTTTGTTATGTAAGACACTTAGGTTTAGGAACGGCTAAGTGGACCTGCAGTGCATTTGTTTCAGTGGTATTACATGCACTTGAATATACTTCCTAGTGTTCTTGCACTCAAGTTTGTGCAGTACTATATATTTTTTCCATTAGACATCTTGAACCTAATATTAATAAGGCATGATTAGCATATTTTCTATACTTGCTGTTGTCTAAATCAGTTTTTTTTTTCTTCCCAAGATAGGGGAGCCTTTTTTATGTTCGATTATTGAATGGTTTTCCATTAAATTTATGCAGAAAGTTTTGGTATATTGTGTGACTTTAAATGTATGCTGGATACACTCTATAACACAGATCTGTCGAAAATATTTCTAAGTGAAAAAGATATGCAAATCTCTAAGGTTAGCAGTTTCTTTGAAGGTGAAAGAGGCGTGTATCAAGGATGATCATCAGAAAACATGTTTCTGAAAAATGTAGGAGAATAAACAAAGAATATCTTAAGAGTTTTGAAACTCATGAGTCCAGCAAATTGTGCCTAGACATGCAGCGATCAGAGTTATGCAAGTGGTTTTGTCAAGTGCTGACCTGCACTACCAATTACCTTTGATTTAAGAACTATATTTAGCAGCATTAAATGTATTTCAGCTATGGGGGGTCATTAGTTATTTATATTAGAAGAAGAATCGATGTCACGGTCTATCGTCTGCAGAGATGACGTTTTATGACGTCCTAAGCATTCTATAATAGCAAAAGTCAGTGTTTAGCTACTAAACACTGAAAATGCCAATATTAAAACTAGTGCTGTCAATCGATTACAAATTCTAATCAAATTAATCACACTTTGGGGTTGTGTTTAATCACAATTAATCACCATGTCTAACTTCGTAAGCTTGAAATATAACTGCACACATTTCTGAAAGCCCTTTCTGCCCTCTCCAAGCAATTATTTGATTTTGTTTTGCAGATGAAAGCAGGTAATGTAGTCTCCCACTAAGGAGAAGTTACTTTACTACACATGCATAGAAGTAGTAGCAAACTTGTTCAGGGGACAATTGACAAATAAGATACATTTCATTTTGTAACACTTGGATGGCCCACCCCTTTCAGATGCTGCCCTGAGCAACTGCCCATATAAAAAAACGCAACTCTATGCATGTTTTCAAAAGAATGTTTAAGAAAATGTTTTCATGTCTGAAGAAATTAATTTTGTTTTAAATGTTAATTTAGAAATGTCCCTCTCCATTCCTTTCCTATGTACATCGTGCGAGGAGGTGACAGTCGCTTCCTCTCATCCAGGTGACATTGGTGTTGATCATGGCTTATGAATCAGAGGATCAAAAATATGAGGCCAAATGACTTGCAGCTGGAACAATTGTATTGTTCAGAAAATTGTTTTTTTTTTTCTAGATGAAAATGCTTCAAACTCAAACTAAGTCCAAAGTCGCTCCCTCAGCATGTTTACTAAAACCAAAAATCAACTTCGATCCCAGATCTTTGTGACAGCTCTCATTGTTTACAATTATTCTCACAATCTACTGTCTCTTTCCAGCCCCGCTTACATCAGTGACCATGATGTTCACTACACAGAAACACTAGTTTTGTTCTCTTGTTTTTGGCACACAAAGCTGTACATCTGTATGAAACCCTCCACTGGATAATCTAATTATATCATCCATAATATTTTTCTTATGAAGACTGCACAGTTGTTGAAAAGGCAATGCACTTAGTTGTTTACATTAGGGAGCTTTTGAGAATTTTATAACTTTCTTGCTTCAGTTTAAAAACCTCATTGACCCTTTGGGTCTTCCTTCTTGTGTAACAGCTTTTGCACTGAAGAGTGTTGTTTTCAGCATAACAACAACCAACAACCTTAGGTGTAGGATCTTAACTGATCAGACAAAATATACATGTTTATGTTTGAGTTTCCAACCAGTTGGCCATCAGTCACAGCATTTCTAGTTCTGCCACAAATGGGTTTCAAACAGAGAGGTAAAAAATTATCAAAGAAACCTAGCATAACATCCAAGCCACTGCATACTTAACTGGTTGTCAATGTTCATGAACCTAAAATCAGGTGTTGTATAACAGTACAAAGAGTAGGGATTGCACAGGATAAAAATACTACCAAATATCACTTGGTTAAGTTTGAACATTTGCAATACAGTAACTTAATTTGAAGATCAATAAAGAAGAAAGCATCCAACTCTGGACATCCAAAGTGTGTCTTTTTTTCTTTTTACCAAAAGGTGTTCCTTAAGGTTTTCTAGTGTTCATTAGGCCATTAGGCCAGAAAACTGTACTTAAAACCCAAATAGTCAGCCTCTTTTGGCTCCTCTGATCAACCAAAGTAAAACATCAATACATCTATTTTGATTTCATTTCAACAATCACTCTTAACCATATTTACCCTTTCTTTAAATGGAAGATGACATTTCTATGTCAATTCAATGAAAATTTACTTGGGGGGCAACAACAGCAGAATATTTTATTAACCCTATATTGTATTCCTCCATTTGAAAAGAATATCACGAGAAGAAATCAGACTTGAAGTTAAGTGAACAATTTACCTGGACCTAAATGGAACAAAAACATGGTGAGCTGGAAGATGAGACCATAGCATCAAACAGTTATTGAGAGGAATTACTGTAGCTGAAGGAAGAAAGGGTACAAATGTAAACAATAACATCAGCCTTGTTTTCACCCACTGTTGTTCAATAATGCACAACAAAATGACAGTTTTTACCCAGGGCAAAATCTTTAACGCACACCTAGCAAATGACATGCTTTTTGGTGAGAAAATATTTTATCTCTTATATAGATTTGGGTATTATTATTACCAGCAGCTGTTATCAACAGCTGTCTATACAACATATGAGGTCCTTTTTTCCCATCTATTCAATTACTCTAGCAATCTCATGGTAGCAGAACCTGTTATGTACAATTGACTGGCATCCACTAATGTGATGCCATTTTCAAAGAGCTCTGCAATTACAGTATGTGTGCCTTTTTGCAATGTGAGTGCCTCAGATAAATCTTAACTATCTAACCAGTCTGCACGGTTCAGTTCATACGGCGCACATAGGCACGATTACTGACATGGTAATGATGTGCTGCTGTTGAGGCACCTTATGTAGCTGTAGCCAAAAGCAAAACGGAGCTTTCCAGTGAAGCACTTTAATATATTTGCTCCAATTCTATATGGTACATCAATGCAAGACTTTCCCGAATTAAGTTCTGATACAGCTTTGTTATACGAACTCTCAAAGAGAAAAAGTGAATTTCCTCGAGACATTATACAACCTGATATGTCAACATAAGAAATGAGAACAGACCAAAAGGAATCCCCCACCAAACAGACCATCTTTTATCTTCCGCGGCTCTGCGTTTTACTAGAGGGTCTCTAAGGGCTGCTTTTGCATGCAACTGTGGGAGATCGGGGCAGAGAACCAGCATATATCTTAAGTTCACATCATACAAAAGGATTTCATATATTAATGCAGCTCCTGGGTAAACTCTCTTCCTCTCTTAAGACATATCGAAGCTACTGTGATGATGTGGTGTTTAAGCTAAAAGGAAAAAGCCTTATCAAAGCTCACAGCTTCTTCCTAATAGGAGAGAGAGCAGGTCCACAGGTGTGCATGTGCGATAGCAACAGAACAGACACAAAATTAAAATGTCATATCTGGGCTGTCGATCTGTACTGATTTTTTTTTTTTTTTTTTGCTGTGGAATAACACACCTTTTTAAAAAAGAAACAGTTTGTTATGATCCCAAAATTTGCAAGGAGGGTTTAACCGATGTCATGCTCTGTGAGCAAATTGTCACCCTTCCACATTCTTAAAAAAAAAAAACATCATAATGATTATGATCCTGACTAATATTTCAAAGTTACAACATCACTGCCTAGACAAACATCCAGCGATATGTACCTGACAAGCGACAGATCCTCCATGTGCTAATACTGCCATCTCCCTTAATTAACTGCAGAAGATGGAGCACCTGCTATACTTAAACACGAACAAGTCGGTTTAGCTCACTAATTTGACTTTATGTCTAAATCCTATCGAGCCGCTACTCATCCATCCCTCCGCTCCAGATTTGTTCTTGGGCCGTTTTCCTGCTTAGACCCGAAACATCAAGAATGTCAGGACAAACTGACTTGGGGTCAGTTACAGCTGAAGTTTCCAGGACTTAAAGAAAAATAGAAATCACAGTGCAAACTAATATAGCTGAGCTGTGAAAGTTGGAATAATGTAAGACAAGAAAAATCAAGACAAAAATCACTTAATTTCCCATTTAGAAATATTTCTAGTGATGTCAGCCTGAGGTCAATGTTTTATATGCTCTCAATTATTAAAGCCGCTTTAAATAACACAAAAAAATATATAAACTAACCAGCAATCAATCGGCTGCCTTATACATTTTTCATTTGTCACTTGCGAAACAGAAAAAAATATGTAACTGTGATCTCTCTGGTTCACAACACCCTGCCTTGAAACATCTTCTTGAACAGATGCTACGGGTTGCTTCTATCTGAATTGAACCAAACATCATGAAAAATGGTAAATATTAGAGGTGTGCGGATCGATCGGCCACCGATCATAATCGGCCGATTTCCGTGAAAAAGTGATTGATCGGTGATCGCCAATCACGGTCTCTTGTTGCCGATCACACAAACCGATCACCTGCATCTCATTTCCAACCTGCCTGTGCAGCTGGTCTCCTTTTTCCTTCACTGCGCAAACGCGCAGCAACAAATCCTAAGCAATGTGTAACTATAACGCACTGAGTGAATGGGGAAGTTTGCGTGTTGCGGTGGAAAATTGAAGCACGTGGGGTGAAGCAGGTCAAAATGCATCAACACGACGAATCTAATATGGCATAAAAACAATGCCATACTTGACGGAGTTTGGCTACATCGAGGCTCATTGCAGTAAAAAAGACATACGGAGGATCAGATAGCAGGTAAAGCAGCGCACAGCTACAAACACTCACCCGGATTAGCATGACGGTCAGAAAGCTAAACAAATAACCCGCAAAATTGTTTAAGTCATCGAGCTGCGATGTAAGACGCTGGTTCTGCTCTAGCTGTTGAACCGCTGCTACAGGTAGTAATATCTGACATACGGAGCTTCGCTTCTGCTCCACCTGGTAGTGACTCCCACACCGAACCTGCTTAAAGCTGCAGCATCTAACCTAAAAAAATAAATTTTACATATGTATTAAAACTTTCACTGTCCTAACATGAGACAGATAATCTCTGAAAAAATAACCGATCTCCTCCCTGTTCTGCATAATTACTCTGCTCAGTCAGAAACAGTCACTCAGAGCTAGCAGTAATCAGCTAGCCGCCATGCTAACAGGACGTTTTCATCAGTAACTCTGGATTGTTTATTGTAATGGATCCTGTATTTCCCTTTGAATGATAAGTTTAACACTTGAATTTTTTGGCAATGTTGAGAGGTTTTATTTTGGCTCTTTGTATTATTTAACCTCTTCAGAGCCTTCATATGTTATCAGTCTGTTAAAGATAGTATTATCAATAGCAGTACAATTTGCACAATGCCTGTTTTGTTTTGTTTTCTTGGAAAAAGTTATTAAAAGCAAGTTTTTGTCTAAATTAAGGTGAATTCATGGTTCCTTTTTCCACATAATGTAACCGTAGTGCTTATGATTAAAAAAATAATAATTATGTGATCGGTATCGGTGATCGGCCCTCATGGGTGATCAGAATCGGAATCGGCAGGAAAAAAACTGATCGGCACATCTCTAGTAAATATGTTCTGAATTACCAGCACGTGAGTTTCAAAACCCTCCAGCAGTGTATGCCCATATGTCTCATTCGCATTCATCCTTCCCTAAGTGTTTTCATAACCGGACAAAATACAGAGGATGAACAATGAAAAAAAAAAAAAAAAGCAGGAGTGGAGAAGTAAAGGCCTGTAGTTTTGTTTAAAGTAGCTTAGGTCTGTTAGGTCTGTGACTCAAATCAAACTGGTGGAAAATCTGCTTAAATTAGGATTCGTAGCATTTTGCGAAATCTTTTGGTTAGATTTGCTTTTAATAAATATTATTTTAAACTGCTGGTCAGAATACCCCTGCAGTTTAATTGCATCATTCAAGACACCTCAAGAAGCAAATGCAAATGAACCAATTTCACATGATTGGGATATTTTATTAAAAGGTCACACAGTGACTGGTTCCTTAATTTCAGCTTCAGGAACAATTATTCTTTCTGGAGTTGTCTGGAAATTTTGTGTGCATTTTGATAGAGAGATAATCCAACCTATATGACAGAACTGTATGACCTTTGAAAGTTCGTATGACAGAAATGAATTTTGAAAAGCTTTGAAGTGGTAAGTTGCATGGCAGATATAAGCATCAACCTTTTCTTGTGTATTCTTAGCCATGTGTCTGGGGCCTATATATCCTGATTAAATACCCAAGTACTGATTTTCTACAGGTAATTTAACATGGAAACACCCAGTTTCATCAATACGTTGATAAAATCTATGCAACAAATTGCTGCAGTAAAATTCTAAAATGTGATTAAACTGCTCTAATTACAACCAAGGAATAGTGTTCTGCACATTCCTGGCTTTATTTTATGCCTGATGTATTAACTTATGCAATGAATTCTTGGAGCGATGCTTTAGTTTTCTATGTTCGCCTCATTTTAGAGCATAGCTTACTTAGTTCAGTGTACAATAAAACATCCACTCCAATCTGCCGTAGATATTTTTACCATTTCTACAGCAGCTTTAAGAGTTTCTTTTCAGCTTTACACCATTTAAGGTTCACTTTCTAACACAGGACTTCAAGATCATTTATGACATTGAACAAATTCAGCAAATAAAAAGTTAAACTAAGTTAATCTCACCAGCAATCTAGATTTCACCTTTTTTGGTGGTGGTTTAGAAGTGGCTGCAGCAGACTCTTGCACCACTAAAAATGCTTATTGTTGGTTCAACAGCATGCAGTGCTGGGTCCTATTTTGTTGTCTATGATTGAGATACAAATAACCTTGACAACATACTGGAGATAATAAATTTCTCTTTGTTTAGGAGCAGCTGTGTGACCAACTGGTGAGGAAGCAACAAACCAACTGAGCAAACCAGGTGAAGATGCATGGAATGTGGCGGAGGCTTGGCAGCAAAAAAATATTATTTAGAGGTCAAAGTACACACACTGCATGCACAAAAGTAAACCAGCTGTGATTTTGTTTTCCAACTGTTTACATTAACATCTTTAAGTCGAGTTGAATGGTCGGCCAGGGAGAGCAGCGATCATCCTTACATTCAAATTGAATATCAGTGAGTCTGCTCAGAAGCCTATAACCAACCGGATGCCGTGACGCACGTCTGCGATAGCACCTGAAGCGGTTATGGAACCAATAGACCTTTTTCATAGGAACCGGAAACACTTCCAACAAAACAGATGGAAAACATTTTGCTTGCTTGAGTCAGCTACATAAAGTGCATAAGTGACAGTAAAAAGGGTAGTGGTGCTGTCTTAACTTCTTTTCTCGGTTCTGAAGTTTTTCCCCATCATCAATGTAAGTTGTTTATCTGTGTCTAGTCAATAATTTTATAATATTTTGTTAGTTAACATTTTTTCCCACAATCCATTTGTTCATAGAATCAAATGTTGCTGTAGCAAAGTGCTGGCTGGATTACCATGAAGACTGAACACAACTTCTGGGCAGACATAGATGAGCAAGAAATTTTGCTTAATTAAATGACAATTAAATGAAATTTTATTTCACTGCACATTTCTTATATATGTGTAAAATAAAAAATAAATTTGTAAAGTAACTAAAACTAAATAAAATGGTACCAAATAAAGCTATATATGAGGAAGTACTAAGCCTTACCTTTCTGTACTGGTTGACGGAATGTTAAAACTTTTAATGTTGGAAATAACACACAAAAAAGAAATTTCCAGTGTACTGCTGACATGACTAAACTTGCTCACAGTCATTCCACCTCCAGCCACTCACTTCTTTCAAGGTTACCAGGGACAAAAGGGGGCCTATAAGGATTTCTTTGGGCACTATAAAAGTGGGAGACTTGTATCAAATCAGCATCTGCAAACACATCAAGAACTAGCCATTTTTTGCTGGCCCGAATATATTTTTATTATTATTATTTATTATTCTTGCTTCTACTGCTGTACAACTTTATAAAAGATATGATAGATCCTAACGCAATGCCATCTTGATAGTGGAAACGTTCAAGTACAAAACAGCACAGCAGATAAAGCAAAGTGACAAATGGCAACAAGGACAAGGCAAACAGCTTGTGCTTTTTTGCCACACACGGATGAACAACTGCACTTTAGAAACTAGAAAAGAACAGTTTCAGCATATACCAATGCACGTCAATGATAATGTCATCTACGACTACAAACACCTGCAAGTAACGAAACAATAATTAAAAAAAAAAGCCTACTGATATAATTTGCGTATGATTTCAAGGTCACTTATTGCACCTATAATCACAGAACCATCTGAGAAATTTAAGTATTTCAGAATATTGTTGACCAACTTGCTTTTTATTCTATGAAATAAAAAAGCCAAATTAATTCAATTATGATCATAAAGACTATAATATAATATAATTTGTGTTGATTTTGAAGGTGGGAAAAAACTGGCAGAGTTAAGATAAATAAACGGGGAAACATCTCAGAGCATCAAGAAACAGGAAGGTGTGTTAGGAAGCAGAAATGTTTGGTTTGATAAGCAATGATGATCTGGTGTAAGACCTTAAAATGTCACCGTTTGGTTCTCAGGGCAAGGAACTGTCAGATATAAAATATATGACACAAGTCTGTCAAATATGACCTCAAGCCTAGAATAGGTGTGATATACAAGAACTCATTTCCATTAGTTGAAAAACTAACTTGCACGCTTTTATAGTTAGTGTAATGTATAATGATTCTACCAGCATCACAAATGGCAATTTAGATAACCAATAGTGCATTTTATCTTGATTAAACAAAAGGTCATCAGTAATGATATTATCTCCCTTTTAACAGCACAGTTTACAATAAAAAAAATTAATAAATAAATAAAAAAAAGGCTAAATGAGCTTTTGTACTAGACCAAGAATAAAATCTTCAATCAATGACCATGACCTAAAAAAAACAAACAAAAAAAAACTGTGCTTTGAGAATAACGTTGTAGCAGGTCATCGCTATAATCCGGTGAATATCTTAATGGACTAATTAAAACAACTGGAGGAATTTAACCGTTTCCTCCTGCCACTATTCGCAGGGTGCCTTCGGGCAAGGCAACAGAGCAAGAATGGCTTCATTTATCAAGCATCAGCACAAGACTGGAGCAGCGCTGGCCAGCTCTCAGGTGTGAGTATATATTTATATATATATATATATGCAACCCTCCTCCCCCAATACCGACCTTTGCTGTAAGTATATATGCTGTCAAACTGTCACAAAGCTGTTCATTCAAAATGTCAAACTTGAAGTTATCAAACTGCTCAGGATTCAAAGTATGTTTGAATCGCTCTCCCCCATTCCCGTTTAAAACAGCCTCTTAACGTGCCTGTATGGAGTCCCCTCTATGGACGCTGTTAGTGTTACTTATTGGTAATTTCACCTTGCCTTCACTCTACATGAAGGCACTGTACGGCTTTATCGCCCATTTTCCCATAACACTGTAACAGAGCCGATAGGGCAGAGGACACAACAAATAAAACGTTTCTACGAAGGAAGGCTAAAATAAACCTTCAAGTGAGAGACGGGGATGAACTGATCTTTCTTGAAGGAGGAAGAAAAAGCCTAAAACAAATCAATTTTTTTTTGCTTTCACGATCAGATTTTATGCATAATTTAAAAAAGAATAGAAAATAATGTTCTTTTAATCTTTTTTTTTTTTTCAATTTAAGAGCAGCACAAATACCAAACCCACAAAACCATTTAAAGAAGTGAAGCCTCGAAAAAAAGAGCTATTTTGAACGCCATCCAAAAAGGTCAATGTCCCCAATAAAAATAAAAAATAAAAAAAAAGTAGCAGCTAGACTACTACAAACCTTGTAGTTAAAAGAATTGCTAAAAATGCTGGGTCTGCTGTCCACTGTATAGCGAAAATAAAAGCATAAATTACCACTGAAAATATTCTCCACATTTTCCTCAGGTGAAAAATATTCTCAGTTTTTTTTATATGACAATAATAATAATAAAAGATCTGTCACACAAACACGTTTCTTGAATGTGCATTTGCTATTACATACACTGTGCCTCCAAATCTGGATATTAAGAAGAAGAAATCCCTGACAAATTTAATTCCAGCTTAATCCCATCTAATCAATGACTGTAAAAACCTCTCTAAAATCTTTTATTATTTATCTGATGACAAATTTCGAAACTCTAACATGCCTCACAAAATCTCAATGTATGTGAATCAATTTGCTTATTTAAGCAAGTCAGATGGCTGAACTCTTTTTCAACCATAATAAATGTTTGCAACATCAACCATCTAACTCGTCGCTGCTCATTGATTGCCACCACGCTAATATATTTATCTGATGTAATTATATTTTATTAAATTCAATAGATAGTTTGAACAGCATGTTGGGTGTTTTAAAAAGATTAGTATGGATTGTAAATGCAAAAACATTGTTTTCAGTGTGTGTAGGGGGACTCAAGCTCATTCTTTTTAAGCACATGATCAGTGCATCCAAAGTGATCAAACTGAACCCTGAGACAGCGCGCCCTTTTGTGTCCACAGCAGATATGTGCACGCTGCACATGTGGCAGCACAGAAAGAGGGGGCGTGTCAGCCCCATTTTTCAACCAGACAAGTGAATACATCCATGTTTTTTTTTTTTGTTTGTTTTTATTTTTTTTTCCTGTAGCTTGTGCACATGTTAGCCAATGCACCTGACTTTGATTGAAGCAGCCTGTTAACCTTAATAGGTGCTTGGCCAGGGAGCCCCAGGCAAAGCGGAAAAAAACGTCACAGTTGGCAAAACACATCAAAGACAGAACATGAATAAAACTCTTATGTAAGTGCAAAAAGCATAAACTCACCGTCTTTGAGTCTAATTCATGGTGCTGTTGAGCTAAGACTTTATCTACACTGGCAGCATCTGTAAACGTAACAAACCCAAATCCTCTGCAAAACAGAAACACAGAGAAGTTTAGAATTTTTGTACATACAAAATTCACACAAAAACTAACATTTTACATTTTTTGCCCAAAGTAAGTATTAAGAATTTTATATAAAGTTAAAACAATGTGAAAGACAAACATCCTAACATTCATGTGACCTTATTACTGTTACAATTTTTTTTTTCTTGTAAATATATCATAGCAGGAATTTAAAACAGGCACGGGGGGGGGCAGCGCTGAACATTATGTGGTGTGTTACACAGTGAGACGACTCCACCAACATTGCGGTGCAGTCACAAAGTCAATGTCAAATTGCAATCGGCCGCAGCTTTACAGCAGCGAGCATTTAAGCTTATCTGGCTCGCTGTGAAACCACACGCAGGCGCGCGCGCAGACAGGGACACTCAGTGACGCGCGCGCACGCACACACAAGCTGGATTAATACTAAACACGGTCAAAGTAAGCGACATCGTCATGTGCAGTGGGAAGGAAAAGTAGGGAAAAATCCCTGTATTTACCTTGAACGTTTTGTCGTGGGGTCTCTCATCACCATACATTCTCTTATTTCTCCGAATTTACTAAAATAGTCTCTAAGGCTGTCTGTGAACAGAGAGAATATGTCGGGTTATTTGACAGAAAACATATGGGAACGCTGTTGTCACTGCATTTCAAATAAAAAGGAAGGGAAGGGGGGAGGAAAGAACACCCCGCGATGCGCATAGGGGTCGAATAGAGGACTTCAGATGGACGGAGATCAAAAATAACATCGTGCGCACACACACCACTGAGATATCCCATACAGAACACTACTGCACAGACAGGGCACATTCGCACATACACCGCCAGCAGCTAACGAGCACTCAGTCACAGCGACAAAAAAAAAAAGAAAAAAAAACAACAAGAAATATTGGACACGGCGACAAAAGAGAATAACAGTCTCACCTGGTGAGGTTTGCCAGCTGAGGCCACCGATAAACATTTTACTGTAAGGGGAAAACACAACAGAAGTGAGTCCAGATGTCAGTTCGGCCATTTTGACGACTAACTACTTCTAAAAGCGACCTTAAAGGATAAAGGGAGACTATGAAAGCACATTCGCGCTTAGTAATTACTCTCTATCTACATAAAAGGGGGAGGCCACTCTCGCTACAAAGCTGTGGTGTTTAAAACTGCATCTGGGAACGGACCCGTGCACGGGTTTAAGTGCGTACTGCGCGAGGACGAATCCAACACGGCAGCCGAAGTCCTCTCCAAGATGTTGTAACATGAAAAAAAAAAACGTACCTTAGGTTTAAATTTAGAAAAAGATTCTTACCCCGGGTCATGTTGTGAATCATTTAGGCTTCCGGACGTGGCTTGACTCCCGTCTCCTTCCATATCTATTCCAAACTATAGAGGCTGGGACTACAGTAACAGTGACAGACACACACAGATAGGGCAGGAGATATGCAAAGCCCCGCTATGAGAATATTACTGAGCCGGGAATGAAAGCGTCACACGTGGGATCAGCTCAGCCCCTGCTCCCTCCTCCCTCTCTCAGCACGCTCTACCTTGGCCCATAGGGGGCGGAGCTTGGCTCTGTCACCTAACCAATCCAATTGACGTCAATTCAGGCAATCTGCAAACCAATCCTCCGATTTGTCATTTAATTAAGCAATAAGCCACTGGAGGTACTACTGGCTTATTGCTCTTCTAAATCAGTGGACACAGACTGTAGCAAATATATGTATTTTAATTGATATTGTTTACAAGTTACAATACAATTAAAAAAAAGACACAGGCATTCAGTAGTAATTTACATTTATATCTTATTCTTCTGCAATAAAGCTGTCTCATGGGAAGAATATATAATTTATGACTTTTCATATTTTCTCCTTCATATTTAATTCATCTTGATTGTTATGTTTTTGAATATATTCACAGTTTAATTCAGCTGAAAGCTTCATGATGTGTGAACCAAAGAGTACGGTGCAGCACCATAAGCGTCCATCTTGTTTAAAATTCAACAATAATTGGAAGAGTAACAAGTGGGAAAAAAAAGTTATTCATTATTTAATCTAATTAGAGCAGCAGCGTTTATTATCTGAGACACAGCTACAGTGAACTGCAAACATATTCAAAACCATTTGAACTTTCATGTGTTGCTAAAACTTTGGTTTGTAGTTTTATGTATTTAATATAAACTTTATGTGATAGAATAATATGAGTGCAAACAGTTTTTTTTTTGTTTTTTTTTTGATCAAGCCACATATTCTCATTTTGGTTTAGATATTTTAGAGGGCTCTTCAAACTAATTAATATGCATTGTCCTTAATCATATCATTATAGCTCTGACTACATTTTTAAGACTATTGCTCTATGGAAGGTGAACTTCAATGGAACTAAATTAGCTCCATACAATTGAGTCCTGACGCAGCCTCGTGGGGTTCAATTCCCAACCTTTGGACCTGCATGTCTTTCCCTCTTCTTATTCCCTGGTCACTATATATGAAGTTCACTAGAGTCACAAAAAAATCTGTAAAAAAAAAAAATCCAGTCATCTCTCCATCAACTGATTTCATTCCCTGTCCTTGCTGAATAAAGGCATCCCAACAGCATGATAGTACCACCGTGTTTCATGGAGTTGATAGTGTTTTCAGGGTTGGGCTGCACGACATTCGAAAAAAAAAAGCACTGCGATTTTTTTTTTCTAATATTGCAATATTGTTATATGAGAAAATTTAGAACTTTTCAACAGAAGATTTAAATAGCAACTTAAGTCTGTTATTGTGCTGACGATTGACATGATGCCACCCGTCAATGATTCTAGGGGGTTTGTCAGTAACTGACCAATCGACCATAAACATTTCTGGGTTTCGTCACTGCTGATGAAGGAGGAAATTATGGTCCAACGTCGTCAGTGGGGAACATGCAAATGTGTGGTAACTGCTAGTAAATATCCCATTGTTTGTCATAAGGACACTTATTGATAGTCAAATCAAAGATCAATAGGTGAATGTAATCATACCTGATTTTATGTGTGTAAATTCTAATGGTACCTCTATGACAGCATGAAAACATGTGCTGCAGTAACTGTGGTATTTACATCTAAGCATTTTTTCTGAAGGCATGTTTTCACAAGCCACTGTTATTCAAGTCATTACTCACTCATTTTATATGTGCAAAAAATGCGTCCGACACATCTTTCACACTCACATCCAATGAGACTTATTCTGGCTGTGAAAGACATGGGCTTTACCACTGATTTGACCATTGTTTCCCGCAAATAACTTTACAGACCTGATGTAGGACTGTGCTTCAGTGTTGGCTGATAAAGCAAAAATGACTCAAAAAATGTATCGGGTAATGCATTGAGTTCCACTACGTCTGTCATTATAACACGGTTTGTTTGTCTGAGGTTTGCTTTACTTCTACCCAGCAGCGGAGCCATTCTAATGTCAGTTCAGGATTATGTGTAGTAACATTTGTGTGAGCATTCGTAACTTGGATGGAATGGGCTGGCAAAAAATGTTGCCCATTGACAACTGGAGATTGGCACCAGTTGTCAATAAACCTTTCACTGATTAAACACATGTAGGAGTTGAACGGAGAGAAGAACGCTCTGTAAGATGTTCACACCTCTGCATTGTTCATAAGTTAGCCCTGCTATCATCTTCTTGACACTTTATCCCTGTCACATTTAGTGTGTTTATCAGTCTTAACGACGCTGTTGTTTTATGTTCTCTACACAAGAAAATGTTCCGAATTTTTTTTTTCAATAAAACTTTAGAAAACAATGCTTTAATTTTTTCTACCACCTTACTATTATTGGTGCACTGCTATTTAAATTTTACAAACTCGAAGGTTTGCTTGCAGCTAAATCATAGTTTTAAACATGATATAGCTATACCATCAGAGCTGAAATTGTAACAATACGCTCAGCTTGCTGAATTATTAAAAGATCTCCCACCCAAAGTGATGAAATGCAGCAAAGATTGAGCAGTGGTTTTAGGACAGATAAATTAAAGAAAGCTCTTTGAGGCACAAAATCAATGTTCAGCTCTGTTCACGTGTCCCTGAGCAAGATACTGAATCTCAGCCGCTGACCCAAAGGTCTCACCTTCAACTGCCTTATTCATCACAATAGCCAACAAAAAGAAATTTCCCATGGGGATCAATAAAGTCTGGTATCCGTACATACAGTAGTGTAATTATGGATCTTTTCATGTAGATGACCTATAATGAGCTGTCAGCCCTGCCCTCTGCACAGTGTACACGGAGATAAGCTGGCTCTGCCTTCTAATAACCTTGAGGAGGTACAAAAAAAAATGAAAAGAAAAAAGCTTAGTAAAATATTAAGAATGAATGAGCAAACAGAGTATGGCGGAGAGGAAGAAATGTTTACGGTCTAAGACGCTATTTTAAAATGAGAAACAAAAATATCACATAAATGCAGTTCTCATTAATTCTAGTATAAGGAGTCTTCCAGTTTTCCATGTGAAATGTGACTCGTGATCCTGTTTTATTATTCACAGTTGGAGAAGCCTTTTGAATAGGCCTGTCTTCCCTGACTGTTGAGGGTTCCACCACAGGGAATTTCTTATCTGGCCAGGCAGCATGTTTTTGAAACAATGCTGAAGATAAAACCCAAATAACAACACTTTTGTCAGTTTAGCAGCTAAAAGTCTGTCATTAGTTCTGGGACTTTCCACACAGGAGTCGTCTGTAGCTCTGAAACAAAGGTGCACAGCCAAATGGTAATTCCTCGCCGCATCGGAGTGTCATAGAAAATGGAAATATGACGCCGTGTGAGAAAGACTATTACACCCGTCTTTGCACCGTAGTTCTGTCCCATGCCATTTTGTGATGCATTTATGATTACATTACTGTTGTCAGATGGGAGGCAGGTTCTTTATATGTCTCCCCTAGAAAAAAAATAAATAAAAAATGCACGCTCTCATCCAGCTGCACAGACACAAAGAAGTGAGGGAGGCTATAAATTGATGTTGAACGCGAGCTCCAAGGAACAACAAGCTCTAAAGCCCATTGCGAGGTGTATGAAAATCACTGTGGATTTAACACATGAAGAGCAACCTCTGTTTTACGCTCAAAATAAAAAAGCACTGGAGGCTCTGCTTTCACGGTGGGATTGTGAATTATTCAGTATTCTTATCATAGTTATTACTGCCGTACCATGACGGGAGTCGAGTTAAACATGTTTGGGAAGGTACTGTTGGTGTGACATTTTATCATATTTTACAAAGGGTTGCACATATGAAATCAAGACATGTTTGTGGCAAAGTAAACACCGCGCCCTCATACAGTTGCAACTTTTGCCCCTTTTCATGTCTCTTATGTTCCAGTCAAATAACTCAATATGTTTTTGTTGTATATTATGTGATACATGAATACAAATAAAAACATTGTAAGTGTGGTGAGCATTTGCACACAGCTCCACTCGGGCAACACTTTGTAGAACGACTTTCTGCTGGTGTTTTGGGGGTATGCCTCCACCGACTTTCCTCATGTAGACAAAATGAAATGCCTGCTAAAGTTCAGTCAAATTTGAAGGAACATATATGAATAGCAAGTTTCTAACCTTACAACAAATTCCAGATTCTTACTCATTAATTTGGATCACTCTAACCAGTGCTATGTTCACTCTGGGAGCATGTTTAAAGTCCTAGCTCTTTCAATCCAAGGGTGTCCTACATTTAGCTCTATCCAACTTCCCATCACCTCTGACCAGCTTCCATGTCTTTGCTTAATGTATCTGCACAGCACAATACTGCCACCACCATGTTTTACAATAGGGGTGGTGTGTACATGGTGGTGTAGTGTTGGTTTCTCTGCAGGTCCTTCAGAGATATCATGGTGTGACTGCTTTACTAAAAAATATCTTCTTTCCCAGTCAATTAGTTTAGGTCCAGTTTAGGAGGGTCATGTCCTGGTTTTACAAAATTCATATTTTCAGATGATGGACTGAAGATCTCTCAGTGAGATCTCAAAATTTTGGGATATTGGTGTATAACCTATCTGTACTTCACGTTTCTCTGCATCTTTACCCCTGTCCTCTCTGCTGTGCTCCATGGTCTCTATGATGCCTTTACAGATCAAAGGTAGACTTTTGTAGCCGATTGGTTGTGCTAGATTGTATCAGAGTATAAAGGGCTCACCATAAATGCCCTCTATCCTTGTCAGATTTTATTTTGTAAAAAATAATTCGAAACCGTACAAAATTTCTCTTCCACTTAGCAATTCTGCTCTCCAATCAGCACTGCAATGTGTGGCTCTAATCTAATCCAACAAGTTCAAAGGGTATGAATGCTTTTCCAGGCCACTGTATGTGAGTTCATGATTTCAGTCTCTGGATCTGTGTACAAGACAGACTGGAAGAGAAATCTTTATAGATTTTTAAATAAAGCTGTGCTCCGCTTTAATCCGAGCTGCCCCCACAGCCGGATGAAAGTGCCTAAAATGTTTATTCCTCTTTAAGCAACTTCAGTCTGACAGCCATGCTGGTTGGGGCAGCTGAGCGTTTACTACTGAATAATAAAAAAAAGAATAGCAGACAGGCTTCTTTTGCTTCTTTATATAAAACTGTGCAAACCTTCCCCCCCACCCCTTGAAAGTGATGCAGAGCGTACAGTTCCATCACCATTACTTGGACACATTTATGAAGGTGACAGCGTCTGACAATGTTTTGATTAATTGGGGGACAACGCATTTCAAGGAAGACATCTTTTGTGTCCTGCATCCCCAGAGCTCTTCGTCATTTACATAACATTTAGGGAAAAGGAAAGATTTTCTCCGAGCCTGTCGGTGTATTAGTGCGAGCCTGTATTCAGCGGTGAAATGTGAAGCGCTTCTGAATTGAGAGAGGGGCTCGGGGAAGAAAATCTTTGTTGCTAACCGACTCGTTGCATAAAAACTGGAGGATTTGTGGGAACTGGGGGAAGAAGCGTACTTCGTAGTGTGTGGAAGCTAAAGAGACGAGGGGGGCAAAAGAGAAACGACATTATGAGAGGCATTCCGTTTCCGACCTGGTGATCTTTACCTGACCTTGTCAAGGAAAACAAAAGTTCCTAAAATTCTCTGCAGGACTTTTTTTATCTGAATGAAATCAGAAAAAAAAATACATGAACCTCTCGAGAGAAAATGATGTCTAACATTCTTTAAAATGAAATCTGAAGCTGAACTGGGATCTTGCATGTCAACGGAACCACATGTTCTCGGAGTGTACTCCTGTGTGAAATGATCTGCTGCAGCTCAGAAGAAACCGCTTCTGTCTCGTTGAACCGTTTTGTCATGAGGATCACTCGGACACTTGAGACCATTTTCGGAATTTGTGAATGATTTCATATTGCTTACTTTAGGCTGAGTGATTTTTCTCTCGAGCAGGTAAAAGTCAGAAGCCCTCAAGGTGCACCTGCGGTAAAGACTGCAGATGTGAACAAGCTGTCTCCCTCTAGTGTCCCTTCCCTTTATGCTTCTCCTTTTTTCTTCCAACCTAATGCACCTCCCAAGTTGCAGGGAGAGAGTCCAACCAGAAACATGCATAATTGCACAGGCCCTATTTCGGGAATTAGCCACCTACCTAGCCGTGGACCGTACCCTGCTCTATCATCTCACCGGGAATCATTTAACATTTTTTCTTCTTCTTTTTTTGCACTTTTCAGTCTGCTTTGACCAACTGGGGATTAAACACGGATGAATTTGGCAAATAACATTTCTGTTCTCCTCATCGATTGATGCGTTTCCTCGAGGGCGGTTGTGTTTCAAACCTGTCGACTGATCATGATTTGGCAGGATTACCAGGATTGTGTGTCTTTCTTTCTTAGCACACGGAGAAACGGTTTCAAATGAGATCAGTAGGAAGGATCTTCTTCTGATTAATGGTTTCCCTTCCCATTATGCCTTCTGTAACCACACAGATGAGTTAATTAAACTGCGCCAGAGGCTACACACAGGTAGATGGACTACTGTGATATTCAGACATCCACATTATTACACATTTCATATGAGGGAAAAAGAAACGGCGATACTGAGATTTGAGATACCCCTGTCCTGGAGGCTCCTCTGTACTTGCTAATTGTGCACGGAGATTTCAGAAAATATTCAACACCAGTTAAGTGCTCAAAATGCACCTCAAGGTAGCATGAATTAGCCCGTGGTGCCCCGAAGGGCCCCGGATCATTGCTTACAGTACCACAAAGAAACCTGGCAGTCTTTTGAGGTGCGCCCGCGAACGGAAGATCTAACATAAGTTTTCCCAAATTGCCGAGAAAATGGCTGTTTCAACACCGAGAGGGAAATCTGCATCTCCGACCTCGATGGCTCCCAAATCGCACGCGCGGCTCTTTCTTGGGCCAATCAAGCTTCGGCACAAGTGGATGATGATGACGACATCGTTTACCTGCTCCACTGGGCTGAGAGATAAGCTCGTGCCCCTGCAGCTTCCTGGAACGTTCTGGCTGCTGCTCGCACGACTCCAGAGAGAGAGGCGTGCGTGGCAGATGATGACGAACGAAGGAGCCGTCCTGTCACCTGTACAGCTCAAATATGCAAATCTCTTTCTTTTCTTTTCTTTTTTTTCTAAAGCAGACCAGTCAGAGAAGTTGACTTGATTATTTTTTTTTCTTTTCTTTTCTTCAAAAGGGAGGATTATTTCGTAAGTTTCCCCAAATATGTGTTCAACTGCATTTATTATTTTTCCAAGTGGGCACTTCAGAACCCGGACACTCTCAAGCCTAAAGCCCTCAGTCTGACTTTCTGTTTATAGGAGCGAATATGCTCCGGCCGAGACGTTTTTAAACATCTCACCGAGGCTAAGAATGGTAAGCAAGCCTCTCAGGGCAACCGGCTAAAGTGGTGCTCTCTGTCTCCTGCCTCATTCCCTGTTTTTAACCAGTCCCCCCCACCCCCTCTCCTTTGTTTCATTTTTGCTCTCTCCTTTTCCCTAACTAGCTGCCACGATACATTCTCTCAGTTGCCAACCACTTCCCATTCTGCAACCACTGACCTTAACACTGACCTTCCCTTGTCTGTGCCATTGAGATGAGAGGGAGAGATACCACAACCTCACCCTCCCACCACTCACCCACCCACCCACACCACCACCACGCTGCAGGGTTGAATTTTGCCTGTCTCATCAGTCTTTCCTGCAGCTGGAGAATGGTTTGTTGTTGTTTTTTTCTGTCAGATTCCAGCACTTTTCTTTTCTTTCTTTTTTTTTTTTTTTTTTTTGCTTTTTGGCTGATCAGTGGCCAGACAGAAAAACACGACTCTTGGCTCAAAGCGATATCGAGCTTTGGCATATAGACCAAGGCTGTCAATACAGATTAGGTTGATCAGATAAAGTTTATCTGCAGCGTTTGAGCGTCCTTTGGTTGGGTACCAGCTTAATTCCGGGGCCACAATTGATAATGTGACCCGAGGATCAAAGCGGATCGAAATTCGGGCCATTGTTTTAGCCAGGAGCGGACCGCAGTGGCCTTGTCAAAGGTAAGTCACTTTGTGTATCATTATGCATGTAGCACAATAGCTCTGGTCTGTGATAACAGGAATTACAAGAGGTGCGCCATGGCTCTGCAGGTTCATGGCAGATTAGTGAAAACTTTCATAATTTGTCTCATCTACAAATAATCTTTCATGTGAGCTGCTAGACTTTTTTTTTTAAAGTTATTTAAGGAGCATTTAAAACTAAACCAAGTTTATCTTAAATTTTATTGTAGAAAAACAGAAGAATCTTGAAACTACTCTTTTGCAATTTTCCATTGCCTACTTGGCTACTTCGTACTAGCTTTTTTTTTTCTTCTCTCTTTTAGACTTTTTTTTTTTTAGAAATATTTCTCATGTTGAATATAACAAGCCTGCACGTTTCCAAAAGAAAACTATCAAAGATTTTAATGAATGCTCTTTACCTCTAGAATGTTTTTAAGCCCATAATTACCTCCGTATGCAACTGACCTAACTTTGAGAGTTTTGGTTAGTTAGCTGTGGAAGGTTGTTTGTGCTTTCAGACTCGAAAACCTCCATCTGACTTAGTGTATGTTTGACTTCAACCTTCAATGCTAAACAGTGTCAGTCACCACAAGAGGGCACTTGGAGCATGTGTATGCAGCAGCAGCAGCAGGAGCTCTAATTACATATCTTTGCCCTGTTTTACTGTTGTGTTTTCACTGGTGCACAGATTGGAAGCTAATCCAGGTTCACTGAGTCCACAGTGGCCTCTCTCACACACAGTAAGGACAACGTGCATTCTTCAGATTGCAGAAGGACGAGTCGAGTTGCTGGAGTTTTTCTTTTTTCTAGAGTCTTTAGTCTTGTTTCTCTTGTATTACATCTCAGAGAAGATGTACAGTTGCAGGGGAGCAACAAACTCTGCAGAGGAGACAGCTTTGCATCTTACAAAAACAGCAGAGAATCGACCTGTCTGCAACAAAGATGTTCAACGCTTAAAACGCCCCGTGCCCTCGCACAATGACTGCATGTGTTATTGGAGTAATGCGTGCCTTTTTTAAAAGCCTGTCCGTACACTACAGTCGGAGAAAAAGTGAGGGGGGTGGAAATTAAATGCTCAAGAACACAAGAGGGCAGTACAAAGAAGTACACCGAGAGTGAGTCTTATTGGATGTGGCTGGAAGTGAGAGGGAAACACACTGAAAACAAGCTCGGGTGGTGAGATGAAGAGGGGAGGCATGGCAGCAGTAAATGATGCTCGCCCTCTACACCTTGTCAGTTATTAGGAGAAGCCAGAGGAGAAAGCTGACATTACTTTGTGCTGTCTACAGAGAAAATAATTGGCTTGCAGGCCAGCTTGCTGGCACCTAAAGCATTTCGAAGTGATGTTGCAAAGTTGCACACCAGAAAAAAAAAAAAAAAAAAAAAGGGCAGGCGAGAAAAAAAACAATAAAATAAAAAAAATACATGTGTATTATGTGCCACGCAAAAGTTTGGGTACTGTCGAGTTCTGCTTCTGCTGATTTCTAAATGTAATGAAAAAAATGACATGCCCTTTAACTGGCATGCAGCTACGCCAAGTAAGAAATATCACTTTATTATTATTATTATTATTATTTGCGCAAATTTGGAGTAAGAAGAGGAAAAAAAACAGCAAATGCAAAAGTTTGGATCCCTCACCCCCCAAAAAAAGTTTGGGCTTAAAGAATTTGTAGAGTTCAGACCTTACTGTGATTTTCAGGGCTGCAGCTGGTTGACATTCATTTAATGTGGGCATTTTTTTGCAAGGCCATTAAAAACTTTCCAATGTGAATGTGTTTTCCCCAAGTTTTTATCTATCTACTTCTGCTGCTGTAAAAACAAAAATAAAAGTAAAATTCAAATCAAGTCGCTCTTTTTTCATATTTACTGAAAAGGGTGGGTTTTTGCAGCTTGCTCGATTGAGAGGTCCTCTGCACTCTCAACAAAATGTTTAGTGTCAGAAGCAAAGTCGGCCCAATTCATAAGTAACCAGAGTTGCTGTTTGGTCCCTTAATGCCAAAAGCAAATAACCTCCCACAAAAATTCATATCTCAAAGGGTAAACCCACAAATGCTCATATTTTTCATAAAAGCTTTTTGTAAATTTGCTCTGAAACTTAAAGAATATTTTTCAAGAATTCAAAATTATTTTGCCATCAAATGAACAGACAGCATTCTAAAATGACAATCATTTAAAGATGCTAAATACAGTTGTTCTTCAGCTAATGCACTTATTTATTCTTGTCTGTGCTGAAGTCTCATTTTCATTTCACACTAACTAATGGCAATAAATTTCTGTAATTTTTAAGAATAGCTAATTAAGCTTCATTTGTCCTCCTGTGTTCTTTGAGTCTGTCCTGGAAAGTCAGACATCAGACATGACTGCCAGACTAAATAAGTAACTCAGTAAGTTGGCTAGAGATTTTATTTCCTGCTTTTGTTTTTTCTTTTCTTTTTTTTTTTCTCAGTAAACAATGTGGAGAAAAAAATTATTTTATGGTCAGGAAAATTCCAATCTGGGATCTGGTCATTTTAATTGCTTATAGTAATTAAAAAAAAACAAAAAACAAAACAAAAACAAAAAAAAAACAAGGGGAAACAGATGTGTTTAAAAACACAGCACACAGAGCAATCAAGCTGGAACCATTTAAAAGAGATGTTGGGGTTAGAGGTGGTGACTGGTGGGTGTGGTCTTTACAGGAACTGGGCCACAAGTCAGATTCTGCTCAGGGCCCATTTAATTTGGGACTGGCTCATAAAGGAACATCTAAGTAAATTTAATGGACTGAGAAAGCAAACGGCGTTACAGAGATTTTAACAAAAAAGGAAGGAAACAGAATGGAGAGATATAAAGAAAGAAATACCTCTGCAACAGGCACAAGGCGGATTGACTTGGACTCGAGCTGCAGTCTTACTCACAGGAGACATTTCACCGGCTGAAGTGGGGGAGAAAAAAAAAAGACCAGCAAACACCAAAAGCCAGGATCTATATCTACAATTCCCACAATTGTTGCCCGTCTAGAGGTGTGAGCTGAAGATGTCACAATGACCTGTCTTTCACATCGTTAAAAAAATTTCTTCAACAAGGCTCCGCTATTGGTGACCCAGCGACATGATGGGAGGAAGCTAAGAGAATAAAAACCACGACACACTCGGCTTTTTTTAAAAGCTTAGACCAATTAGTTCCCTATTCTTTTTTTCTGGAGTTTATCTTATTTGTACAGAATAACAGACGTGGCATTTTTTTTCCTAAACTGTATAAAAAAAGAAAGATTTCTTTTTGTTCCACTATTGAACTGTAGTAAACATATAACACTTTTGAACATGTTCTGTAATTTCTATCACTTATTTCCCAGAAGTATTCATAGAAATCAATGTTTTTCAGGCTTGATTCGAGATCTGCAACTAGACAGGAAATAAATATAGCAATATCAAACATGATAAGTGATTAACAGGTTTTCCATTTCATTCTTTGACCGGTCACCTGCTCTTCAGACTCACCTCTTTCTCTGCCCTCCAGGAGGATCTCCCCCTCCCCCTTCCACTGTAAAAGGTGCTTTACTTTTGATATTTTGCCACATTTCTTCAGTTTAGGGTGTGGGCACCTCTTCTTGCTGACACATTTAAAACAAAAATAATAATAATTCAAATAGACACTAAAGCTGCTGTTCTGAGAAGTTTTCAGGTTTTGGTAGCTATAAAGCAAGTCTCAACTTAGTGCTTTATGCTGCTTGATAAGAATTCTCCAATAAAATTAACTTTAAAACATGTTATGACTACTGCTATTATGGTTCACAGAAAATACTGCAGGGTATAGACACCCCTAGCGATTGGCAATAAATTGACTGCAGGCATGAAATCCTGAAGAGAAATAATATCCATTCAAGATGAGTTACTTTAAAATGACGCATCGGGTTTTTGCTTATTTTTGTACACGATATATGTCATTCTCATCGTTTGACAACGCAAATAAGTGGAATTTTAAATGTGTTGCAGATATACTGAAGAGCCACTGCAGCTGCTGAGTCAAAAGCAAAACAATAACTTCAAGTTAGATCTCTTCTCTCAGACTTCCTTTATTGCGCATTTTAAAAGTCTTGCAGCGTTCTAAAAAGAAAAAAAAAAGAAAAAGAAAACTACACTATTTAGACAGCAGTTATGGACAAAATCCAACAACAATCAGAGAGTGTTGATTGCTTTAAGCGTACGTTTTATTAGAGATTGCAGAACCTTGAAGAAGTTACCAAAACAAACTTCTAAATTCTCTGGCACCGGTTCCGCTGTACGGTGATGCATGCCTTATTATTTTGGCAACTTATGCGTCTCTATGCAAATAACACTACATTGTAAAAAGACAAAAAAAAAAAGAAAGAAAAAAGCTGCAGAGTGGTGCATCACAGCTGTTTAATGCAATCAGGAGGATTTGAATATCTTAGCATTCTACAGTTAAAAAAAAAAAAAAGCTGACAAACTCTACGCTTTATCGCTCTGCAGTGAAGCACCAGGAAGTTTGCATTCCCCAAACGTTCGGTCGCCATGCAGATGATTTTCACCAGCGTCAGTGAATCATGAAGGACACTTAAGTCTAAGATGTGATCAAAATACGCAAGAGGCGCTCTGCACTCCCTGTTCATTAGATATATTGTCCATTTGTTTACCCTCCGTTGGACAGAGTCTCTGTTGCTTCCTGTTGAGCTCGTGTCGTTACAAATGTATACATCCTGTCCAGGGAGATTTTGGCTCCTACACAGAATGCTCAAAATGAGTTAGCAGAATCACAGGAAACAGGGATTGGGGACGTCCACACAATCACTGCATTTGTTCAAAAGCTAAGAAAAAAAAAAGTGGGTTTCAGAAAGCAAAATAAAACTTGCAATTCAAAAAAAAGAAGAGTGAGAAAATAAAAATGACACTCAACATCTATTGAGGACATCAGGCAGCGTTGGCAGAAAGTCAAAGAAGGCTTTTCAGCTCCACAACAAGCTGTTTGCTGAATGTATAGTGCCATCATGTGCTCAGCTTCATTCATTACATTCATTGTTCTGTTTTTCCTCGCAAATGTTCAAGAGTCTTTTAAAAGAAGCAGCATTACAAATGTTGCGCCATTTTTTTAATTTTAATTTAAAAAAATGCTTTTGTGTTGATGTAAAAGCTGAAGAGTGTCAAGAAAAGAGCGTTCGAGAGAGGGAAGGAAAAACAAAGAATGGGGAGGGATCATCAGAGGAGATCAGGGCTTCTTCTGTGTAAAATTGCAAAGGCCGAGAAGCATTCATTACAGACGGAGCTAATGAGGCTGAAAAGCCGATGCAGATTGGCCGCGAAATCTCGGCCCTCTCACATTAATTTTCTGGTGATCCTCCGCTTGGGTTTAAAAACACTCCCATCAATACAGTTACTCCAGACACAAACAAAGAAAGACAAAAAAGTAAAAAAAAAAAACCCACCTCCAAACTATTACAAGTTTCACAGACCCCACATTGACCTTCAGAGATTTGTGGACGATTAATCTAAACTGTAAATTGCTTGTTGGAAGAATTTCAACAATTTTTAAGATAGTTCCTTAAACGAGACTCTGAGGGCGAACGATGGGTTGCAACTGTCGGCCTCTCGTGAGCGAACCATTTCAAACATGTCGGTGGCGTCGTAAGGATGGTCCGTTGCTGTAAAGGCACAGTTCCCTGTTGACAAGACATGCTTTGGATGAGCAAATGTGACCGCATGCAGCGTCCTGCATAATTATTCACACGTCTTTAAACGGTTCACATTTTCTCACGTTCTAACGTTGGTGCGGCTTTCAAGATGGAAGCTCTTCGTTTTTGTGAAGAGGAAGGAAAAAATACCAGATTTTAACAGTGAACACATGCAAATCTGATCAGGTTTTTGCTTGTGAAAACGTCTCGAGACCATGCATCCTTCTTTCTCTCTACCTTTCAACCATATAAAATCCTAATGAAATGCACCGAAGTTTTGCAGTTGTAACATAGCAGAGAAGAGTTTTATAAGCCGCTGCACCTTGGTGTTTGTTTGAATCATTGTGTGCCAGTTTCCAAAATAATACCACACACACACACGCACACACGTTGTGGTTTCATGAAGGATGGTGTCAAATGTTGAGGCAATGACATAAAGAGATAAACACCTCATTTTCACATTTTAAAAAAATCCATTTTGCTGGCATTAGTGTGAACCTTATGTAATCCAAAAAAAGTGGTTAAAGACATATTTTCTATTTTCTTTTCTTTTGTTTTTTTACCATCTAAACTTTCTCTGAAGACATGGCTTCTGTGGGTGCAACAACTGTTCCAGTATCATCTCTCTTGTGCTTTAGTATTTATTTATTTATTTTTTGCTTTAAATTCACATTTTGCCTCAAACTCTTCACACCATCCGTCAGACGACTTGAGGCAAAACGAGAGGGAAAAGCCACAAGTTGTGAAGGAAACCAAACCAGGAGAAGGTTGGGCTGCTGTTTCTGATGCCTCCGGAAGGCGACTGATTCTGTCTCCTGACGCTTCTGGTGCGGAGAGTGGCTGTCCTCTTTGTTTGGGTGGAGGAGGCCTCGGTTATAAAGAATCGATCGGTGGCCAGCTCCACGCCGTTTCCTTTAGATGTGTCGGTAATGAGACTTTTGTCAGAGAAATGGGATGAGTCTGCGGTGTGGAGCGGGGCCGAGGATGAAGCTTCCTTTGTGCCTGAGATGAGATGATCTATGTCCTCTCGGCTGCCGGTTCCAGCCAGGTGATTAATCGTTACGGTGGAAATGCTGATGGCTGTTTCCGTGAAGGCATCGTGCCCCATGTTTAGAGACTCTCTGCGGGTTTGGGGCGTGCTTTGCTGAGCGGAGACGGACCAGTACCACGGCGTGACGCCGTCTTCGGGCAACGCCGAGGTCAGATCCGAGGCACCGACTGCCAGAGGAGGCAGAACAAAGGAGCCAAAGTGCAAACCTCCGGTCCTGCTGGAGTGCGTCGCTCCACACACAGGCTGGGTGTAGCAGGGGCAGCCGAGGACAAGCGCAGAGGTGCTCTGAGTCCAAGACAGCAAGTAGTCGACCTCGTGAAGGTGGCAAGCCCAAGGGTTGCTGCCCAGAGTGACGACTCTGAGTGAGACCATCTTGTCCAAAGCTCCAAAGGGCAGTGAGGAGAAGCGGTTAGAGTGCAGGTAGAAGTGGGTTAACTTTGGGAGTCGGTCAAGAGAGCCCGGCAGCACCTTCAGAAGCATGTTGTGGGACAGATCGACGGTCTCCAGGTGCGCAGGCAGGTTGGTGGGCAAAGTGTAGAAGTGATTCTTGCTGAGGTTGAGCATGCGCAGCTCAGGCATTGTGTTATTGATGAAGACGGCCCTCTCTACCTTGTTGCCCGAGAGGTCGAGGGTCTTCAGGTTCCAGTGGTAGACCGTGTCGTTCTTGTCCAGCAGCTGGATGCGGTTGGACGCGGCGCGGAGCTCCCAGAGGGAGCGAGGCAGGCCTCTGGGAAGGCGGCTCAGCCTGTTGTGGGACAAATCCAGGACGCGGAGGTGGGTGTACGAGGCGAGCCTGTCGTCCAGATGGAGGAGCTGGTTGTGGGACAGGTTGAGGGAGAGGATGTTGTGCTGCAAGCCGTCGGGGAGCTCTCTCAGGCTCCTCCGGAAACAGTCCACCTCTCTGTGGCTGCGGCTGCAGGAGCACACGGAGGGGCACACGGCCAGGACGCGGAGCCCGAGCCACAGCACGAGCACCAGCTCCAGGAGGGCCTCATTAAGAAACGGCTTCAACATCACGGGCCTGCTGGGGGTTACAAAAAAAAAGCAAAGAAAAGAAAAAATGAGAAATTTGTCGGCGTATAAGAAAGCTGAATGAGCAAAAACACACCGAACTACCTCTCATGTATGCAGCATAATGCCTGCAGTGTGTCCCCCCTTTTTTTATACAAGCGAATAACACCAGAGCTGAACTGTAGTGAGCATTTTTCAACTACATTGAAGAATACCATCCATCAGAAAGGAGGACAAATCCCTGCAGTCATTTTCCCTGGCATCAGTTTGTGTTCACTCATCAGTGGTTGTCAGTGGAGTCAGTCCCATGCTCTCAGAGGAGGAAAACTAGTCCAATAGATGGGTTTTGGTAACGACTCCACAGAGGACTCATGCATGAGTTGGTCCAAAGGCAGGCAAAGACACAGCCGACAAGATACTGCAGTGTTTTGGGTTTTTTTTTTCTTCTTTCTCTCGCCCAGGGTGTGGCTAAATGTGTGTGCTAGAAGAAGAGCCTTCAAATATGTTTAGAAACTCACCTTCTCATCTTATCATTCCAGTCACTTTTTCTCTGCTCCTTTTTGCCGCTCAGCACCTCTTCTGTCTCCTCTCTGCTGCTTTCAAGCTCGGGACCAGCTGGTGCTCTGCTGAAGGTGAATTTTTTTTTCTTCTCCCCCCCCTCCTCCCTTCTCTCTCCTATGTATGTCTATCTTAGTATTTGACCCCTGCTCACTTGTCCAGTGCAGGTGTTCTGCCATACACTCGCGTGCAGTTCAGTCCCTCTTCTTCCTCCCTGTGCAAGCTGAGAGTTTACTACTGCATCTTATGGATCTTTAAGGGTTTGGCTCGATCAGGCACTGCAGGCTCTGGATTTACTGTGTGCAGTGGAAGTGAGAGGGGAGGGGTGGCGTGTTAGCAGGGAGAAGTATTGGGAAGGAGAAATGGAGCGCATAATGGAGGGGCTCTCTGCATACACGGATCCCCACTAGGGAAACTCCTTAGTCCCTTTTAAATCTCTCGGCTTTAAAGATCCACTCCCGTGTTCCAAAGAACAACTGCTGTTCAGTTTGGTTTAACTGGCTGTTTGTACTTAAAATAAAGACTGTTATCAGTTATCTGCTCAATATAAATCATCCCTCTCTAAAGAACAACCCCCCCCCTCCCTGTACAAGTCGATGAAGTGCTGTAATTGGCTGTAAATGTAGAGGCTGCCACAAAAAGCTTCAAGATTTATTACAGAGGACTCTCCTCCTCTGCAGCATCCCACCTGTCATCAGCAATACAGCCAACTCTCCATCTTGCACTGCACTGCTGCACTTCTGCCTCCCGGTCACCCCAGGCTCGGCTACAACGCCTCGCCAAAGTTTTCACACCCCTTTAACTTTTTGTTTTGTTTTTATTAGTATTTTTGTTTTGTTTTACATCTCCTCATTTTTCAGTCAAAACCCTCTGTGTGTGTTTTGGTGTGATTTTATGTGACAGGCACGCAGTAGGGCGTAATTGTGAAGTGGGAGGAAAACAAAATGGATTTTCGGTCTTTACAGAAACAAAATCAGAAAGTTGTGGCGCGCGTCTGTGTTCAGGCAACTCGAGTAAACAATCTGATGATTTACCTTTCGCTGTGATCACAGCTGGAAGGGATTTTTTTTTTTTTTTTTGGGACAATATCCATATCTGAAAAATGAACGTTGTGCTCGTTATTCTGTCACACTATAGCTCAAGCTTGGTCACACTGGATGAAGAGTGCCTGTAAACAGCAATTTGGAGTTTTGCCACAGCTTCTCATTCAGGTCTACGTCTAGGCTTTGACTGGGCCATTCTATCATTTCGCTATTCTTTGATCTAATCAGTTCCCTTGAGCCTTTGACTATGTTTTCAGGCTTAATGCTGTGTTAAAAGTTGACCCTTCACCTGCCTCGAGTGTTTAGCAGGGTGCTGATTACCTTAATTTTGGGAAATATGCGAAGACTTACATAAGAAACCAATCTTATTTACATCTCCAAAGGTCTGGAAATCGGCCACTGTCTCCCGTGGAGCAAATGGAGGCAGTGGCAGACTGATGTATGCAGTTAGCAATAGTTATTCAACTTTTGCCAACGTAATGATTTCATTGCGATATTTGGTGACTTTTCAGACAAAAATAAATACATAAATAAATAAAATAAAAATCTAATTTGTAATCCCAATTGGTGCACCTGTACCTAAAAGTACTTTGCCACATTTTGCTCCATCCAAATTCAGAGCAATTTCATTCCCACTGAAGAAAAGAACCTTCCCAGTGTGATGCTACCACCACTACTATAAAGTTCAGTTTGCGTAAGACCATTAAAAGCTACTTAAATCGATCTTCCCATCTAAAATGATGGAGTAATTTGAATTATTTTATTATGGAAAGCATTGGGGTCTGTGGGTTTAACGTGTCAGAAAGGGGAAAAGTGAAAGGGCTTTTTCAACTGTCTCAGAGTAGCAATGAAGCCGAATCCACGCAACCTCATTAATTGAGAAGCAGAAGTTTTATTTTATTATATTTTTATTATAAGGCGCCTTATTTAGCCAGGCTAAATAAGGCGCCTATTTGCAACACTCTCACTACTTCCTCTGCCACTTCTCTCTGTGTTTCCAGTCAAACCGCCTCACCTCCCGCCTGCCTCGGCTCTTCCAGTAGTTGCTCCACTGAGACTGAAACTCATGTATACCGTCACTGCTCCTTCCTGCAAGCCTCTACTACGTCAAACTCTCTGCGTGCGACGTTGCCAGTTTGAAGCTGTGTTGCCAAGTAGCAATTCGGATCCTCTAGAAAAAGAGGACGGCTCCTCCCGAGGAAAATAATTTCCCATTGGCTCGTCGATACGCGCTACATCCTGCATCCGGCCCGTTGACCTGCGCAGAGCGGGTCATAAAAGCTGTTTGCTTTTTATGACTTTTGGGGTTATTTAGCAATTTAGAGCTTTTACTCAAAGGTGCAAATCCACCCATTATGTCACAAGTAAATAGATGAACAAAATATCTGCACATGACAGCTAAGAAAAGGCTCATATTTGTGTTTTGAAAGGTCTCTTTTTGTTTGGCTGTGTCAGCTCTGGTTGCTATGAAAAGAGGCTGTGTGGCGGAGTCTAAAAGGAGCTCATTCTCCGCTTGCTAATCAAGCTCATCTCCTATTCACTCTTTTTTTTTGCGCTCTCTTTTTCTCACAAGCCTACTGTGCCTTCCCTAAAGTATTCAGAACCAGTGAAATTCTCCACACTTTGCCACGATACAATCACGCACTTCCATGTGGGAGATAGAAGCACGGATGGCTGTAATTTTCTAAATCCTAAAATGTGTGGCAGCCATTTTTTTTCATTTTCAGCCTCCATGCACTCGATACTTTACAAAACCACTTTTCATCGCAACCGCAGCTGCAAGTATTTTTGGCGTATGTCTCTATGAGCTAGACTAAAATGGCAGGCTTCTGATTTTCTCGTTTGGTTTTAGGTTTAGACTTTGACTAGGCCATTTTAGCACATTGATGTGGGTGGATTGTAACCATCCATTTTAAGCTCCAAACATCTTCCTATCAACAAACCAGCTTCTTTATCTCTGCTAAAGAATAGCATCCCCACAGGATCTACTGTTGCTGCCTAGTTTTGTAAGAAACTGAATTTTGTCTATCTATATACTGGTTAACCCCGCCTTCTCAATTTACCCCCGGCCAATCAAACTCCAGCTCTTATCGCAGTTTCTTCTGTAAAAGAGATGGGTTTGAGGTGAGCCCCCCTTAGCACACTCCCAAGATGGCACACCCACAAGGCAACAAGCATTTCACACAAAGGTTCATTTTTACTCTCTAGAATTCAAAACCTTAAAGAAAAACTTGATGCTTCTTAATAGAAAACCATTGTTCTACTCTTTTTCACTCAATGCACCTCTTGCATCAAGTGAAATAAAAAAAAGGAGGAAGTTAGGACTTCATTTATTCCTATTTTTGAGGAATCACTGCAGCTGAAATTAAGAATGTCTTGGTTTTTATTTATATTATATTTATATTTATACTGTTGGTATTTCCTGCCAATTTTATTATTCTCTTATTATTATTATTATTATTTTTTACCAAGCTTAATTTTACTTTTTGTTTAATCACTTACCTATCTTTGGTGTTGTGATTGTCGTGAAGCATTGTGGACAGCTGAAGTTGTTTATGTGCTACGTAAATAAACCTGGACTTGACTTTGTGTTGATCTGTCCCATAAAGTCACATGACAAAATGTGAAACAGCTCAAGACAAAGGATTATTTTAGCAAGGAACTTCTTGGACACAGACACATCTTGTGCAACCAAATGGGAACTGAAAATAAATATCAGTCGTCCCGCGTTGAACTCCATTCACAAGAAATATGTTTTCTTTGACACCTTCTGCTTTTGAGTCAAATTTAAACAACAACAACAACAAAAAAGACCAAGTAAACACATTTTGTCAAATTTTAATTTGGAAATGACAAAAAAAAATATGCAAGCAAAACAAAATGTGCAGGTGCACAAATATACATTCTGGTGGGTTACAATTACATGCATAAACGCTTCAGCTTTAAAGAACTAAGAAGCTGCTGAAAACGACTGCTAAGTTGCGTTGAAATGGAAACTCATGAAGAAAACTCTACGGATCTTTTTTAGGTTCCTCTGTGTTTTCAGTGGAGGAGGAGGAAGGCGGCGGAGGATCTTTGGTGGGCTCCGAGCTGGCGGTCTCCTCTGCCGGCTTTGAAGGAGGAGAGCTTTCCTCTGCTGCCGCAGCCGTACCGGCCTCCTCACTCTTCTGAGTTTCTCCCACCTCCTTCTCGTCTCCCTGTTGCTTAACCTCATCGACCTTCCCTCCGTCCTCCTTGGTGGCGCCGTTTTCGCTCTCCTGAGTCGTTTGACCGTTCTCCGTCAGCAGAAAACAGTTTTCTTTAGCTTCTGGCTGTGACTCGGCTTTGTCCATTCCCATCCAGTACTCGGAGTTGCCGCCTGTCGTCTTGAGGCGTCTTCTCAGCTGGCACACCTTGCATGCAAGTGCCAGGGTAGAAAACAGGAGGACGCCGCAGGCTAAGACCAGCACTGCACAGATTAGCATTATCTTCTTGGCATATTTTTTCTCTATTTGATCAAAAAATGTCCATGACATGGTGGTTGTGGTGGTGGTGGTAGGGGTGGTGGTGGTAGGGGTGCTCAGAGCGGTGGTGGAGGTGATGGTGGTGATGGTGGTAGTGGTCTCGGCTGATGTCATAGAATTTGGAAATTCAGTTATTGATCCATTCTCTGAGATGCCATTAGAGGTGGTCATAGCTGTAGTATTGTTTGACGTTTGTGCTGAACTTTCACACAAAGACCACGGGATACACAGCAACATGGTCAGAATTTCAGCACAACACAGCAGGCCGTTCATGTTGATATCTATAAAAACAAAGGGCAGGAGAGTTCAGGATTCGAATATGTTTCTGATGCAAATGGACGACAGGATGGAGAAACTTACACACGAACGAAGCGTGCCTGAGATATCTGAACACAACGTTAACAACTCCATTGTATTTTTGGCGATAATTATCATCATGTTTACATTGATGAAAGTGGTTTTTTATTTTTATTTTTTCACAAGCTATACAGTAATGTTAATGGAGCAATGTGCATATATGAGCAATTTAACAAAACAATCTGGCTGAAGTTGACACTTGTAGTTTTGCTTTGAAAGAAGACATCGCCATTGGTAAGCGACAGGATTCCACTAGTTTCCTGCCTCTTCAGTATTTACATTAAATAAACTACTGTTTCTTTAATGCAAGTGCTGAGTTTAAGCATTGGGGACCAAAACTGGTTCGATTTTTTATCAAACATTGGGTCTGAAATTGTGAATTGGATTAGAAATCGGCCTCACCGGTCTACAAAGGCGACCATTTTGAAATGTAGAACCACCTGATCTGTCCCCATTGAGCTGCTGCTACAGAATAGATTACTGTCAGCAGTTGCATTAATTGCTTTAGATTTGATTTGATTTTTTATTTTTTTTTCATCTCAGATAACATTAGCTGCTTAGTAGTTACGCAAGCTAGTTCTAAATATGTTCCGCTTGTTGACTAAAGATTTGGTCACAAGGTCTATATAGACAGGAAATCATTAATAGAGTGTTATGTATTGGATGATTCCCCCCCCACCCCACCTTTTGGTTATTTTAAAGCTGAGTTTAAAATAACTCAGCTTTGCCTTGCAGGAAGCTGGGACCTAGTTGACCTTAGTTGTGCCTTTGTTTGGTTGGGTCTCTGGCAGACTGGATGCTTTGTAACCACTAGAGACCGGCATTGCTGCTCTATTGGGAAGCAAAGATAAAGTTAGTGTTGTAAACGGGGAGATGGATCGTTTACTTATTACTTGTTGAGGGATCCATCTTATAGCTGCGACCCAACTCTGATAAGTCAACCTCATCGTGAACCAGTCCGTATTTAATCCAAGACTTTACTGCAGATTTGGTTGTTTTTTGACCCAGATGTGAACTGCAAGTCAAAGATAATTTGAGCGAGTTGTGATTTTATTCCACTTAAAATTCTCTTTATTTTCCTCCTATTTCTAACTTTTTTCTATGGTTTATTGGTGTCGTTCAGACAAGCCTGACAAGAAGGAGGGCAGAAGACATGAAGTAAAGTCAACCTAAGGGCCCACTGAGCTACGTGTCGCTCATTTCGGACAATTGAATTTTCTAAAATTAATAAATAAATAAATAATCTAGTTTTTAGAGACAAATGAAGGACAAAACAATCTGAACAAATTTGCTACATGGTTTACAAAATGGCCAACCATAATGCACAATACAATATACAGCTTGCCTCACTTAAAAAAAGCACCTGACCTCAGTTTTTTAGGCTCACCCAAAATAACGAAAACCATGAACAAAAACCCATATATTTGCTAAATCTGTTTCAAATTATACTTTGTTTTTTTTTCTTCTTCATTTTAATAATGCTTTGATAAAGGACTGCTGCATAAGCTATATAAATCCCTTGATACCTGAGTTGCCCGTAAAACAGTAAGGTCATGCCTAAACAGTTTCTCACCTGAAATAGAAGATAATAAAGAAATTAAAACAATAAGCCCATCACTTACATTGTTTGTTTTGCCAAGAAGAGCAGGAGCTTGTGTGAACAGATGGGAGCCACGGATGAGTAAAGTCCAGTGTTGTACAGGAACCGAGACGCAGTGAAGTCAGTTCAAATCAACTGTGCTCTTCTTGCTGTCTCGACTTCTCTTCTTCCTCTTAGGACTATATTAAGAAGAGGAAGTGGTGATGGGTATTCGGTTTAGTGGAGTGGCCGAAGGAAACCGTGCTCTCACTCACTGTTTAGATTTGTTTTCTCTCAATTTCACCTCAAGTTATGGAATCCTCAAACACACTTGCAACATTTTTTTTTCCCCAAT
>NW_006799953.1:3325487-3385392 GCF_000485575.1 Poecilia formosa | reverse complement strand
GACCCGAGCTCAGAGGATGAAAGAGACCACCCGCGGAGGGTGAGAAGGGAATTTTTTGTATATATAAAGTACATTAATACTTCAACTTTCACTGATACTACTTGAGCTTTTTTACTTCTCCAGACGACAATCACACATTTATACTATTAGAGTTTCACAACACAAACACGTTTGGTTAAGTACAAACAGAATACAGCAATGTGTGTTTTTCAAAATGTTGAAAACTCAAAAGTGTGTTGTTATTTATATCTAACACATGACCTTCATAAGTGGTTTTGGAAACACGTTGGTGGCCGTGTCACATCAGCCATATCTTCCGGAGGGACAAAACGTCTAAAGGTTCAAAGTTTTTGGCTCCTTTTCCAAAGTGCTGTAAACTCATGAAAGAAAAATGATCAGTTCTTCTTCTTTTTTTTTTTTGGTTCTCAAATCATGAATTTGCATTGGGGAAAAAAAAATGTTTCTATTTTCTAAAGTTCCTCATCTTGCTTCCTCTGCTTGAAGTATGCCGTGTTTCCCAAGTGGCTACATATCTGCACCTGCGCTGCAGTGCAGAGTTTAAAGGGGAAATGCCCAATTTCACAAAGCAGGATGCTGCGGATGATGAGAGCAGCAGAAGAGACGTGATGAAGAGGCTGCAAGACTCAGCACTCCTAACTAAAGCCGCTCCTCCTCCACGTGACCCGCCAGCATCTGTTGGTGAAGGGATGGAAATAAAGACCCTGGAGTTTGGAGCGTGTGAACGCCTGCTGTTCAGACCGCTGGGCCCTGAACAAACTCATCATCACGACTGTCGTTAGAATTAAGAGACGCAACAAAGGCGGTAGAAACCACCACAAAGCTGTAGTGTTCCTGATGCTGGTGTTTTCCTTAAATATTGGAGGAAATGAGGGGGAAAAAAACAAAGTAAATCACTTTCTTTGCACATCTGCAGGAGCCACAAATGTGAAAATGAATACAAAAGAAAAACTGCAAGAATGCAAAAGGTGGGATGAAAGCAATCATAATTTTTCTGTTGATTTTTATGATTTCCTTTTTTTTTTGTTTTTGTAAATGAGAAGCTCGGAGGTGTCGGATGTCATCTGCTGAACGATTTATTCAGATGAAACAGGAAGGCACCGTGAAGTCAAGTAAAAATCAAAGGAGGAAGCGAGAAAAAGAAGAAACACAGATGACTTCATTTCCAAAAAGCCACACGCCGTCCTCCGAGAAATGGAAAGTCCCATTTGTCAGTAACGCCACACTCATCGATATACATTTACACTGGATGTTCGTGCCTGCGTGTGCATGCATATGTGTGCAAGCCAGACGTCCCCCCCCCCACCTTTTTTTCTCCCTCTCCATTTAATTGCGTGTGTTGTGTTTTTCTCATCCATCCGGCGCTACCTTTCACAGCTATAAATAGCTACGTTGCTGGCTGTGATGGTGGACAGCTTCATTACAGACAATCCCAAGGACATCAGCTGATGGCTGACAGTTGCAACGGGTGGGCTCAGCAAATGTCAAAATGGCCTCCAGAGTGCAGCCCACCCACCTTTCTGTTCTGCTCTTTCAGTCGACCAAGTTTAAAAGCTGAATTACAGAGCCTTCGCGAACTTCAGTTTTATCTTAACGTCATCAAATGACATGTTACTAAAGTGCCTGAAACGTAAAATGAGCTGAAACGGCCACTATCCATTGGCTCATTGTTGTCGTGTGTGTGATGAGAGTGCTGAAGAAATCCCCTTCTAATCGCCCAATGCTGGTCATGTGACCCGGTGCCAGTTGGAGTCAAAAGGCCTTTTAGTCAGGGCAGAGGGCACAAAGTGCTCTCTCTCTCTCTCTCTCTCTCTCTCTCTCTCCCTCTCTGTCTCTCCCCCCCCCAACCCCTCCATCGCATTAAAACCAGCGCACACAGAAATCAATTCATCACTCCTCATAGTCCGAGCCGTGCTTCGGATGCAACTTTTCAGTTTCAAGGGCTGAATGCAAGCGCGGAGTATTTCTCACTTTTATGACAGCTCCCCCAAGGCCTGGCATCTTTATCAGAGAAAAAAAAGCTGCGTAAGCACCAGAAGCTGAGAAAATATCAGCTGTCGAAAAATGTTTTAATCACACAACGATATCATTGGTAAAATACAGAGTGCAACTTTGGAATGATATTCTTAATTATTGAGGAGGGGAACACTATTCAAGGTAATCTGGCTTCATGTGGAAAAAGTAATTGCCTCATTTAGAATAGAACCCGTCTCACAACATGAAGTAGACTAAGAAATTGACAAAAAGTCACTGACCTCTATCAGTCAGGAATGAGCTACAAAGCTATTTCTAACCAAAGAAGACCCAGATTTACTCCGAGAGCTCATTGATGACTCATCCAGGAGCAAAGTAGTCCTCAGTTCATTTATATGTTCATGATTTAACAACGAGAGAAAATGTGGAAAGGAAAAGCCTCCGAGAGCTAAAAACAACACTGCTAGTCAAAAAAAGTAAAAATAATAATAATAATAAAAAAAAATCACTCATTTACCAGAAAAACAAATTGAAAATACTCTTGAGACTGAAAAAATAGAAGTGAATTTTTTTTTTTCAAAGTGTGTATCCTGTCACATCTGGCATAAAAAAAAAACAAATAAAAAAACGTCATCCAAAGCAAACATGGGAGTGGCAGTGCGATGGTCTAGAAAAGCTTCAGGTCGATTACTTTCTGAAACCGTGAAGCATGTTTTCTTCCATAAAAAAATAAAAATAAAAATAAAAAATCTGGAGATTGTCCACCCTTCACTCCACAAGGTCAAACCTCAAGCATTCTTGGGTTATTATTCAGCAGGACAACAAACTACAGCACACAGTGAAGTAAACCTCTGAATGACTCACAAACAGAGGTTTTGGAGTGGCGTAATTAAAGTTTGAACTGGTATTCAATTGGTTTGGTGTACCATGATCCTCAAACATGGTATTCATACTCGAAAACTCAAATTAAAACAATTCTGCAAACAAGAATGGAGTTAAAGTTAGACTCATTGCCACTTATTGCAAATGTTTGGCGGTACGTCGCTTCAGAGAGTGACAAAACTATTTTAGTAGAGTAAAACCTTTAATAAAGAAAAAAAAAAAATCCTGGTTGGCTTGAATGGCTGTTTTTTTTTTTTTTTTTTTGGGTGGGGGGGAAATATAAATATGTATTAATATTTGCAACGGCTATATTAGCCTCGTATAAAAATGTGTGAGATCTGAAGCAGGTAAGTGCTGTAAAACAAGCAAAAGAAATCAGTAGTGACGTTTTTTTTTGTTTTTTTTTACAGTACTGTAGTTGATTAATTAATATAAATACCTGTTGTCTAGCGTGCAGAGTCTAATTTTAAGTTGTTCTTGTAATAGATTGTTGCAGATGTACTGTGGCCGCTGATTTGTAGCAAAGTTTAACGATTTGCTGATGTGGTTCGCACTTTAGTCCACCTTGTCGACGAGACAGGAAGTGCTAAAACAAAAAAAAAAGGTGAGAGCAGGGGAAATGTCATGCATCTAATGCTGCTGCCGCCGCCATTACTCTTGAGGAGTGAATGTGAACCGTTCCCCTTCATCAGATTGTTAATGATCGGACTTACGATAAAAGTTCACAACTTTTAGAAAATAAAACAATAAAGGTGTGTTTACTGTTCAGAATGTGATCAGCTCCACAGCAGTCTGCGGGGTTTTAGTGCCCCCTAGAGGCGAGGCGAAATCAACGTTCAGGTCCTCGTGCAGGTGTTTGAGGAAGATACATCTACTTAAACAATTTCGCTGCTACCCTTTGAAGCAATAATTTAAAAACTTAAGAGGATGATGACATTTCATATGTTCATCTGTCCTTCTACTCACCCTGAAAAGTTTTTTTTTTCCTCCAGCAGGATTACTCTCCTGCAGAATAAAGAGAGAATAAAGAGTTTTAATGCATTTCCTGAAGACCCTTGAAAAATCACCTTAGCCCATAAAGCAACATTGTAGAAAAGAAATAATAAACTTCAATCCCGTCGTGAACCTGCTGGATATGCTTCACACTTTACCGGTGTTTTCCTAAAGGTCAAGTTTGGTTTTCTGCACTCTCAGCTTTATTTCTGAATCGTACTAATTTAGCATTTTATTTGGCGTCAACGTGTTATAGGTCACAAACAATTAAGTTTGCCTAACCAATCAATGGTTTAATCTAGCTAAAATACTACTGCTCTTCAGTTTATCAGGTTTTCCTCTTTCACGTTTAACAGGACAGAATAATGTGTGGTTGCTCACCGTCGACAGAAATAGATCATTGAGCAATGCCACGTTTGCTAAATCCTGCAAACGTGTGGATTTAGCAGGAAAAAGTTATACATTAGGTAAAGAAGTTTTTATTTTCACTAACCATGAAAACATTTACTTAAAAAATTTGGACTCTGTTTCAACACAGTTAGATACAGAAGAGATTACTTGTAGTTGGCAGTTAAACCATTGAAGGAAACACCCATGTTTGTATTGAGGAGTGTAACAGGGATGGTTTTACTCACCTTTGACCTCTCTTAGGAAAACAAGCCACTTCATAAGTCTGCAGATTGCTTCAATGACTATTAAATTTTGCCACTGCGCTTTTAGATCACTGGGTGGGGTGCCGGTTTACGTTTCCAAGCAACTGATCCGGCATTTCTCCAGACTTTAGCTTCACTGGGCAAACTGCCATACAACTCTCCAACCAGTGAGCTCATATTTCTGGGCTTGTTTATACTCACTTATTGATAAACCCATTTTTTTTTGTTGTTGTTTTATAAACTTATGTGTCAGCTTAGTTATATTTATTTCAATATCAAATCATGAGCTACAAGTCTGTACATAACTGGAAAGGAAGATATGTAAAAAAAAAACAAGAAAAAAAACAGACAGTATACACACTAAAGTTTAGATTTGATCTCCTTTTGCGCTCTAGCAATTTTATGCTAACACATTTATGAAATTATAAATATGTTTGTCGAGGAGGTAATGTTTAGGTGTCTGATAAATGGAAATGTCATTATCGAAGACAACAAAACAATGTTAACTTATTACATGACAAGCCCATTTTATTGTCTTCCATGGATGGAAACAGAAACTGTGTACAGAATGGTAGTCACATGCAATACAAAAATATGGATCTTTACAACAACATAAAAAACATGAATTGGCCCATCCTAAAAAAAACATGTACAGTCTTTTTACAGTGCTTTATACATGAAAAAATATAAATATATATTTACACATCTGAAATAGCCAGAGCAGTACCTAATCAAAAAAATGTTGAAGTATCTTACATATAAAATGTTTTTTTTTTAAATTATTATTATTATTTTTTTTTTTTACAAATTTTAGAAGAACTGTGTTAATTTGCTTTACATTAATTTATGTACATTACATACTACTGGATTTGGAACACAGGTACTGCAATCTCTCACAACAAAACCCTCCAAAAAAACAAAAATAATCCGACACTGAACGCTCACCCAGTTGCACGTGCACCAACAAGATAAAAAAAAACAACAACGAAAAAACAAACACATAAATACCAACAACCCAGCTGAAGCCAGGAGTCACAAAACGATGTACACAAGCGTGCCGAGGAGGTAATTATGGGAGGATTTTGGACACATTCGCATCAGATTCCTGATTGATGCACTTCAACCAAATAGATATTACGTTTTATACCTGTGTAGTTTTGACCTGCTTTCTTTTTACTGTGTAAAGCACACACAGAAACACACACACACACCTCTCACTGACCTGTTCTTGTTTTCAAATGCGTCCCATAAATAGAGATTTAGCAGATTATACGAAAAAAAAAAAAGAAGACATACAAGTGAGCACATCACACTGGTCAGTCCTTGAGACTCGTCTGAAAAGAAACTGTAAAAACACAGCAAAAATCACCATGCAAAAGAAAAAAACAACTAAAATATAGCCCAAAAATAAGTTGCTGTTTTTTTCTCCTTTTTGACAAAAGTGCATATTGTCTGGGCATGGGGTTAGTGAACAACATGCCGTCACACTAGCCATAAAGAAAAGCGAGGGAGTAGAGGCGGAAGGCAGCTGGTTTGAGAGCATCACTCATGCAGCCTGTCCGACAAGTGTCGAGCCCTCAGGGGGAAAAAAAAACAGAGATAAATGAAGTTGTCCGTTCAGTGATTGGGTCCGTTTTATGTCCAGCAGCGCCTTTTGCTTCGTGTGTTTTCAGGGAGGAGGGAAAAAAAAAAAGTGCCATTTTGTCAGGATCCCAGCGAGAACAGCCACATCATAGCAGCACAGAGAAGGTGAGCAGCCATCAGCAGGCACAGTCAGTCAGTCTCACAGACGCCCAGACTCACAAGCCCAGCAGATGTTTTAGAATCAAGCAAAAAAAAAAAAGAAAAAGGCAAAGAGATTTTAAAGATGTGTCAAAACGGAAAAGCAAAAAAAAAAAAAGGGCTCCCTATCTTTCGTATTTCAGTCCCTCGATCCGCTCTTCCAAACAAGAAATACGCCAACGGTTAGACACGGAAGATTGGACTGGGGATTAGTGGAAGTGGTGCCCGTTTCAGGCAGAGGCAATGCTTTGATCAACCCTGTAACAGTTAGGGATCCAGGAGCATGCAAGGCAGAACCAGGCTTTGTTTTGCATTGCTTATGTTTCAGAGTGGCTGCTACAACCTGGATTAGACAAAAGAAAAAAAAGACACACAAAAGAAAAAACAGGAGAGAGAAAAAGGGCAAAGGAAATGTTAGATGGTTAGTAAAAGAATCAGGCTGAACAGGAACATTTTGATTAGTCAGAGAAGATCCAGCACATTAAACAGGTAGAGAAGTTCATTAAGACAGCAGGACTTTGTACTTCTCCGTTTTAAGGTATTTTTTCAGCTTATAAAAATTCTAACCTAAAGTGTGAAACCTGTCTTTTAAACCTAGATAGGTGTACAGTGAAGCTCTGGGGTGCTTGAAGCAAAAGCAAAAAGTGTGAAAAAGCAAATTAAAGATGAAAAGCAAAAAAAAACAAAAAAAACAAAAAAAAAAACATTACCATAAAGCTGAGTTTATACACGTTGCAGATACAATCAGAGTGAACCGAATTCTCTGAATGCTAATGACAAGTTTTACTGCTCAACTTAATATAATCAAAAGTGATTGAAAGATGATGCAATCCTGCTGGTGTGCCTGTAATTCTTGATTTGTTTTTTGTTTTTTTTTTGCATTTTAAATAAACATAATTTACTAAACGTTTCAGCAATTGTGTAAAATGTAAATGCTTTAAAAGTTATATAAAAATGTTAATCTTTTTGTTTTCATTGATGCTGGGAAAATTCTTAGTGAAGCCACCAATACCTGATTCCTGATCTAGACATTTTCTACAGCATTTGTTGTCTTGTTTTAAACAACAATAAATTATTTAAATTTACTGTTTAAAATACACAATAGTTGCTAATTATTCACATTTAATTGTGTCACAGCTTCAATGAAGACGGGGGCTGTATTATGTCCTCCATCTTACATCACTGTTGGCGGTCAGAGTCTGTTCCTGACAGCACGTCTATGCATTTGGAAATACCCTAACCGTTATAGACAGTGGCTGTTTCACCTCAGCAATTGTAAAATAGAAGCACCTCAAACTACTCTTAGAAACATCTTTGCTTGAAGAATAAATTAAGCTAAAGAAATGACGTATATACACATCTATGAAACACAAAGTTCACAGCTTATCTAAAAAAAAAAACAAAAGCAAAGAGAATCCGATGGACTAGTTTAAAAAACAAACATACTAACAAATGTTTATTTTTTTGGTTTTTTGTTTTATGCCCCAGCTACAAGTCTGACCAGAGCTCTGCTCCAGTTATGTGTCGTTTATACAGTGTGGCGACAGAAATCATGACTGCTCAGGTCACTGTACCACAGGGAAAACCATAAAAACAAACAAACAAAAAAAACCCCAACAAAAACCAAAACGTAGAATCTCTGCACGTGTTTTCATGTCCAGTGTCTTCACCTCCGCTCCTGCTGTGGGATACCTACTCTGCAGACTTCCAGAAGTGTCCTGGGTGCGACAGCCTGCGGTTAAGTTTGGGCAGCTTCTCCAGCATGTCGGCCAGCTGAGTGAAGGTCGGCCTATCTCTCGGGTCAAATGCCCAGCAGGCAGAGAGGATCTCCTAACAAAACCAAAATACACTGCTTTAACAGGTTTCTTGACTGCATTAAGTTAAACTGTCTAAACACAATTTGCCAACTCACTGTGACCTCCTTGCCCAGGCTGATCTCCCCCAAAACCTTCTTTATGCCCTCGCCACTCCCCACCTGCCAGATGATGGCTTCAACAGGCTGGTTAGTGATTGGCCAGTCTCTAGCTTGAAGCTCATACCAAATTGTTCTTAAAAAGAGGAAAGCAGTGATGTAACTAACATTAATCATAACTCCCAGAACCAGGCTGCAGGACTCCAGAGCTTCAACACAACTTACCCAAAGGCATACACGTCCGCTGCTGTTGAAAAGGGAAGGCGATCCTCATTGTTGCCTGGACACATTTTACGCACAATCTCCGGCGCGAGGTAACAAATCCAACCGTGCGGAAGTCTGAGTTTATTCTCACGCCTGAGAAGGAAAAGAAAATCTTCACAGGCATGCCATTTCTTACAGCAATGACTATCTGACAAGCACAAGAGACGGGTGCAGGACTGCCACTGCAGGCCTCGGCAAGTTTTCCAGATCACTGAGGCTCCCTTGGCAACAGCAGCAGCAGAGCAGTGTAAACAGAACGTCAGCTGAGCTTGAGGTTTTAAGGTGGCGGTCCTCACCTCCCCTCCTGAACGACTCCAGAAATCCCAAACAAGCCAAAATCCGTGATCACCACTTTGTTGGTGTCGTGGAAAACATTCTTGGACTTCAGGTCTTTGTGAACGATGCCTTTGGCGTGAAGGTAGCCCATTCCCTATGTCGGATAGTGAGAGATAAGATTATGTGAAAACCTTAAAGTCATCTCCAGTCCAATTAAAACACAGGACTAACCCTATGATAAAGTGTTTGAGCAGCAACAATAAAACAGAGAACATAATTGGAAAAACATTTGTATTGTTTTGCATGGCAAATGGATTGAATTTATATTGTGCCTGTCTAGTCATGCTAACTACTCAGGTACTGCATGTTCACTAAGTAACATGCAGTAATGCAGCACCTCCCTCCCTTTCATATTCAGTTGCTGCACACTGCCAGTCTGCAGTCTGAAAGATGGTTTCAAAAATTGTCCCCTTACTCACCAGACAGACATATTCAGTTATTGGAAACACATCTGCCTTTAGACGGTAACTGACTGGAAACTAACGAACAACACTCTTGTTTTAGGGTGCAGATCATTTAAAAATGGTGTCATTGTATTGAGCTATAAGCAGCTGTTGAGTTAATAACTGTGGGTTGTCTGCTAAGTAAAAAAAAAAAAAAAAAAAAGTACATGTGTTATAAAAGCATGAGAACTTTGGTTTTATTTCTTTGTTATCAAGTTTTGTTTAAAAAATATATAAAAGTTATAATTAGTATTTATTTTGTTAGATTATTTTGTATCAGGAGAAATAATTGACTTAAGAGATCACTAAGGACAAACAAAAGGGTTTTGGCAGGAAGTGACACTGAACATGACACAAAACAAAATACCTTTACAATCTCCTGAGCGATTTGCCTCGTTTTATTGATATCCAAATTATTTTTGGTGTCCCGGACAACTGAGTACAGTGTCCTTCCTTTACAGAAACTACAGGAGGAAAAGAAGGAAAAGATTACACAAATGAAGCAGCGACCCAACTTGAGGTGCGTTTGGTTTATCTGCTCTTACCTGGTGATGATGGCTAAGTGGGGTGGAGCCATGCAAGCCCCCATGAAGAGGACTACATTCTCGTGTCTGGTCTGTCTGTAGTTCATCACCTCCTTCTTAAAGAGCTTCAGATGATCCTGATTGTTTCCATCAATCTCAAGAAGTCTGATGGCGACCTCGCCGTGCCACCGACCCTTGTGCACTCGACCCCAGCGACCCTGATCGACAGAAACGCAAAAAAACTCAGGACATTTACCTTCTCACACTCGCGTCGATAACACCGTTTTGGTGAATCCTCACCTTTCCGATGAGCTCGCCGAGATCCAGCTGCTCAAAGGGAATGTCCCACTCCTGCAGGTACACGCTCGTCTGGCTGGGCTTGCGGGATATGGGGCCCTTCCACTGGTTTCCACGAGAGCATGGCAGATCATCCAGCTCGTCGCACTCACCGTCTGAGCCGATGTTCCCCATCATTCCCTCCCTGTCCTCCTCGTATTCCCCTCCGTGGTCATCTCTGTCGTCCTCGTCATTCTCCTCCTCCGCTTCGGGATCTTCATCTTCATCCTCAATGTTCTCATCCCCTTCCTGAAATCAGGCAGCAAGAGATTGGTTTGTGCACAAAAAACATATATATAGATAAAAAAATTAAATCTAAAAGCATGTTGTAGCATTACCTCTTCATCTTCATCCTCAACCAGCTCATTGTGAGTATCATCTGCTGACTGTTCTACCTCACTGCTGCAAAAAAAATGTATACATTATCATCAGAGGTGCAACTGAAGAATACATATTTAAACGTTTAAATTAAATCTAGTAAAGTACAACTTACGCTGTGTCTTGGAGGACATCAGAGCACACATTTGTAGGACTGCAAACATCTACAGAGAACAGCATAACACCCTTTAAATGATTCAATAGCTATCCCACCAAACAGATCATGCGATTCTTCAACGTCTCCAGCAGATGGTGTCAAAATGCAGCTAAGAGCCAGAGAGAGGAGGCGGCTACACTTACAGCTAACAACTCCACAGAAATCATGCAGGAGGAAGAGAGAGCTGCGAGAATCTAATGGTTATGGAGTGGTATGATGGCGTAACAAGTACTCGGTGTGTCACTATGGGACAGTCAACTCACCGGGGAAGATAAACTGCTGCCTATGCTGAAAATAATACGCAGCTTTTGTGAAAAAATACGGAGAGGGGAAAGACAGCATAGCAGGAGAGATTCTGGGTTAGTGAAGCTTTTGGTTAGGAGACCATCATGAAAGCACAGATCAGTGTTAAAGTCTCTGCAGGAGTCAGAAAAGGGTGCATGAGGCCATTAACATTATTATTATTACTATTCAAGAAGGAAAAAAAATGAGCTTAAATGGATTGAAAAAGCAGAAATAATCACTTTAAGCTTCTGGATTTGTACGTGTTCGTCAGGAGCTTTGCGGTCAGGTTTACCTGGAAAGTTAAATCGGCTGTCTCTGTGTCCTTTGGGCGAAGGGTTAGGTGGTGGCGTGGCACTCGGAGGATTGCTCTGCTGGAAGGGAGCAGGGGAGGAAGGAGTGGATGAAGTGGTGGAGGATGGGTTGCTGCTCGAGTCCATCTGGTTCATGACAGGGGGATGATCCTGATGAGACGCAGGTTCCAAGAAAAATAAAGTTTACTCAATCAGTGCATCACTGCTTTCCACTGTAGATTACGAAAGGAGCTCATAAGAGCCAGATTTCATTTCCTGAATGCATTATTACAGTAAAAATGGCTAAAGAGCTGTCATTGCTCCACTTTACAGCAGGACAAATGAGCAGATGGTGGAACTGAGTTTTCTCACTTATACAAAAAAAAATGTAGCATTTATTTAACAGGAACGACTGAGAATTACACCTCTTAGTCTAGCACTTGAGTGGCACTTGCATTATTAACAGAGGAATAAAAAAAAACTGCATAGCCTTGAATAAGTATTCACACTGATTATGTAAACGCAATTTTTAATGTATTTTCCAAGATTTTTACGTGGCGTATTAAAAAAAAAGGCTGCGCATAGGACAGGAAAACATAAGCTTAAAATTTTCTTTACAAATAAATGTTTAGTTTTGTGTTTTCATAATGCCCCCAAGAATACCTTACACAGCCACCTTTCTGCAGCAGCTTTTAGAATAAATTGGACTTTAACTGGACCATTCAAACACATAAATATACTTTCATGCAAACCATTTTATTGAAGCTTTGTATGCTTAAGGTTGTTGTCCTCAACCACATTCTCAACTGTTTTGCAGCTTCTATCAGGTTTCCTGAGAGGGTTAACTTATATTTAGATGCATTCGGGGTTGAAGTGAAGTCACACATAAAAGTTTTGCATGCAGGAAAAACAAGATGCATCTTGGTAACATCTGAGGAAACCCCTCAGGGCTTAACAGAACAGCTGCAATTATGCTGAGGCAAACTAACACAAAGGTGGACTTAATAGTATTTATTAATTAGGTTACTTGTAGAGACAGTTGGATTGTATTTGGGGGTATCGTATTAAAAGTTCAAAATCATTTTACTTCCATTTCACATTTACATGGTAGTCCTTGTTGGTCTCTCTCATAAAGTAAATCAAACTGAGGTTAGTGGTAATAAGACAAATGTGAAAAGGTGTTAGGTATTTTGTATATTAAAGCATTTCTTTACCTTTTTTGTAATGGCCTTTGGTAATGTACCAAACTGAGGAGCTTCTTGTGGTCGGTCCACAGGGTTGTTTATATCAGAAGGAACAGACTCGGTCCTCCTAATTTTGGCAACTGCAGAACACAATTATTTTCACACGGGGCCTATATCAGATATTTGTAGGGAGGAAAATTTTAAGCATGAAAAAAACGTACTTGGTAGAAAGGAGATTCTGCAGGACGGAGCCTCCTTTGTGCATTTGTTGTGACACTTTAACCTGCAAGGACAGTAGGCAACACATGGGTAGCTTGGTAGCAATTAGCATTTAGCACCAATAGAGCTCCTCAAGTCCAGATCAAGATTAAGTCAAGCCATCACAGCCCTCTACTACGAAGCAGGATTAATAGCTTACTAAGGTAACTTCAAGTTCAACACAAGGTTTTATTTGGGGTCATGAAGCTGCCGCGTTTCTTTATTGCATTTCTTTAAAGAAATGAACTTGCACTGGAAGTCTAACCTGCTTCAGAAAAAGTTTGGTTAGCCTCTTATGCCAGACTATAGATGATTCAAGTGTGTTTTGTTACATGTATGTAAATGTGCTTGGTTGGAATTAGAAACAATGGAGTAGCCTGAATGAGAGACTGATGACTCACTGTTTTCTCCTCCAGTACACGTGAGTGCAAGTTTCGTTCTCCTCCAACTGCATATTTGTATGCATACATCCAACTTAAAAAATGTTTCTTGAAATTAATGAAACATCACTGGATGATGAGTAAATAAGAAATAGAAAAGTAATGATAGGATAAGTATAGAGAATATTTATGTACCAAGAAATAAGATGGTGAACCATATTATTCAGTTATGCTTCAGTGCTATACGCCAAGGTTAACTTTATGTATTTGACAATCTGAAATTGGTTTTAAAGCATGTATCTGGACTTTAGCTGTAATACTTTTTTTTTTTTATTTTCCCCAATTTCTATACTAGTATTTTTTTTCTTCTTACGAACATGATCTGATAAATAATTTTTCTTTGTCTGCACTGTTTGGCCTTTACGTTACGCTTCCAGGTTTAGCAGACAGTAGACAGACTAGAAAGTATGAATTAGGCCTCATTAACTCAGAGACCAGCGATGACATATCATTTAGAATAATCTCAATTATTCAGACAAACTGACTAGTGTGTACAGAAATCTTCTCTGCAAAATGATATTTGTTCTTGTGCCTTTATTCATTTAATCAGCTTTTAACCAAGAAACGTTACCCTCTATGTATTGTCTTTGCACCATTTAAAAAAAATTAATACTTTATGTAATTTGAAGATAGTTGAACTGTATTTATTTGCCTTCCATCTTTTTAACATTATTTCAAATAAAAATACAATTTTTACAAAAATTTATTGTGAAATTTTAAAATTTCAAAATAAAATAAATTTTTATTTCAAATAAAAATAAAATTTTTAAATAAAATTTGAAATCAAATTTTATTTGTCGACTTACCGACAGTGTTTGCATTTAACACCAAACATCATGTTCTTCTGACACACTTGACATGTCTGGGATAACCAGGACTTGGTCGAAAACCTACAAATGACAAAGTCGGGTCATGTCATTCCTGCACTATCAGTGCATTGAATTGCTATTTGCAAGTAGGAAACACAGCTGACTTTCTTCAGTGACATAAGTTTGTGAGAAAGGACAACAAAAAGGTGTACCTGTGCGTGACGGCTAGACCGATGTCCCTCCTGACTGCTTTTGGGGAGCTGCGGTGCAACGCTACGTTATCTAGGCAGGCAAGCAGATGGAAGACAGGAAGATCAACAACATGCTTGAGATATGCTGTGGTGGTTCTGCTTTGTCTTTATCTTAAATACACGAAAATACATTTAACATAGATTTTTGTAGACATTTTTTTTAATTTAAAAAAAGCACATGACCCACTCTTAATTATGCTGTGCTCCTCAATTAGCGTGGGTGTCCCTGGCAGGGTGTAAGGTGCGGTGTTGGGAGCTGGCGTCCCTCCAGGGGTCCGTGCGGGCTTGACTGGATACCGAGAAGGCGAGTCCTCACATCCATTCCCATTCACTTGCATGTTCAGCAATAATTTGTTCTTTTTACCACACCTGAAAGGTAAAAAGATTTAAAAAAAAGAATAATATCAGCAGATGCAGTTTTACTGGTATCAAGTAGTGTGACACCTTTGAAGGTCTACACTACAGCGTCGCTTGAGTTCTTTACAGCACGAGGCAGGTTATGTAAGCTGTGCAAGGAGCCACGCTGGAGCACCTTAATAGAACTGGCACAATGACAATAGTGGCATCCTTAACACCCACATGGAGGTCACAAGAAGAGCACCAAGCTGTTCCAGACCTGTGATCTGGCCGCACATGTAATCACACGAGAGGAAAGACAGCTGGGAAAGAACAAACTAACATTTTGTATCTGAACACACATCTCTGCTCAATGCAGTAGTTCTCTTGAACATTTTTCCCCCCCTTGATAAAACATTCCATAAAGCAACAGGATATTGTAGATAATCTTGTGGCTTGTTTGTGTATCTACACTCAATCACAACACAGAGCAAGTGGGGAGTGGGGGGCTGGGGGGGGAAACAGCGATTGAGTGCGCTGCCACCCCTGAGCATTTAGGATTTAGGAAATGCTTCCTGTTTTGACATGACTCATAATCTCTGGGAATTTGTTTGGGATTAGCTCCCTTCAAACAGTAAGAGAAAAAGGAGCAACAGGCAGGATGTGAAAGGATGCTGCACAGGGAAGGCGAGGGGATCAAAGCAAAGCTCTGCCCGAGTCTTAAAACAGACTAATTCATTATTTGAGAGAGAGACAATAAGCAAATATGTCACACTGGTGACATTGTACCAAATTCTACTCTAACCAATGAGCTGACATAAGAATCAACAACAAACTCATCAGAAATGGCTAAATGACATGCATCATTCCTAAAACTAGAACTACTTCTAAATATTACTTAATACTTAAACTTCAGTTCATTGCTTAAAAATAAACAGCAGCATTTGTGTTGAGAGAGAATCATTATCATTTATCCATAAAGAATCCTGAAAAAATTCTAAAGATTCTATAAAATATATAGAGAATTTATTTGAATTTAATATGAACTAAAATAGAGATTCTCAAATATAAATGGGAGATTTGTTTAAAAAAAATACATGCAGATGCATCCATTTATCTCACTTTTAAACAGTGAAAAAATAAACATGTTTTTCAAAACACTTTCTGGCCAATACCGATTTCTGCTTTTGTTTAAAGTTTAAACTGCTCATTCCGATTTTGATTACTTCAGTCTTTTTTTTTTTTTTTTCCAGAAGTTTAAACACATTAAAGAAAAAAGAAAAAATGATTGCTGAAGTCTAACCTGCTTCAGAACTAGTGTGGTTAGCCTCTTATGCTAACCAAACTTGTTCATTGCTTAAAGTAGCAAACTTGTTCATTGCTTGTTTATTGCATTTAAGTAGTGGTTAAATCCCCCCCCGCCACCCCACAAAAAAAAAATGGAGGAATCATGAAATTATTTATATTTACGTATCAAAACATGGTACCCAAACTCAAAAAAATATATATATTCAAGTGTATATTGTTGGTTAATTTATTTGAGGACAGAAAGTGGGGGAAGACCAAAGTTCAGATGAAGTTGATGTACAGGAAAAAAAATAGGCTATGCAGGTATTGGACTTATCAATCACCAATTAGAGATGATCGACAATTGGTTGACTCCAAATTGATTGGTGGACGTCCAATAAAAAATGTAATCTTTTAATCATATTAGATCTTCAGTTCATGTCCTCATACCCAAACAGACAAATTTATTTACAATTTAAAATGTTAAAATAGTTTGGTGATTAATTCAATGCAAGCAAACTTCAAGGTTTAAATTCATTGATAGGATCATAGTTTGGTTTCCTCCTTTACTATTGTTTCCCACAGCATGACAGCCATCTCACGTTAGCATCCTGTGAATGCTAACAATTACATGTCATCGACGGTGAAATTTCACCATCACCTAACAGATTTTAACGTGGACGGTGAGTTGAGAACGGCACCTACTTGTTGTTGGGGGGATCCTCGATGCGATTGCCCAGCTGGGACTCGTGGCTCTTGCTGCGTGTCAGAGTGATGTTGGGGAGCAGATGCAGAACCTTGCGGGACGGAGGTGGAGGAGTGCAAGGGGGCTTCAGTTTCTGTCGCCTATTTGAGGGTGGGGTTACAGGCGGGGTGGAGGTGTGCCCGTGGAGGCGGGTTGTGCGTGGCCGAGGCATGGGGAACAGATCTGTGAGGGGACTGTCGCCATGGCCGTATGATCCCAGCCCATCCGGTGTGGCTGCTGCTGAAACAGAACCAGAACGGGGATGATGGAAGGTAGCAGAGGGGGTGGATGGCGTGGACTGGATGGTGGAGGGGCGGGCTAGAGGCGATGGACTGTGGGGGCGCAGGGGAGTTCCCAGGAAAGGCAGCTGGTCTGCCGTTAGTAGAGAGCCACTGTCCCTCCTGGTGGACTCAGACAGCCAGGAAACACCATCCTCTTTCATTTCGCCTCCTGTAAAACAAACAAAAAAAACAATTAGAAGAAAGCCCAAAGCTTATATACAGATTGTTCAATCAGGGGGCAACATTAGTGATAAAACATACCTGATTCAGTGGCACTCTTTAGACAGGAGAGGGCAGCACCAAGTCTAGTACATTCTTCTGAACTGGACCCCAGTCTTCTCATCGCATCTCTCACCTGAGCTCCGGTCATCTGCAGTAATGTGTCCAAGGACAACTTTGTCTCTACCCCCTGCAGAAAAGGGATGAAAACAAACAGATGGCTGGGAGTCAGTGATGGTACAGAGTGAGGATGACAGCAAATTATTAGATGCATAACTGAGAAGAGGGATTTACAGGACGAGAGGGAAAAAAAGAGAGACTACTCCTTGGCCTGAAAAAAGAAACAATATTACAAAACTAAGTTTGTAATTTAAACAGATTCTTACAGTTCCTATATTTTATAAAACCCTGTCCGATTTGCACACAATTCTGTCCATTCTTAATTTTTAGATTAAGTAGTATTAAAAATAATTCAGACATTCTACATAAGTGGATATGAATTGGACCTATTTTGTCTTTATCATGAAAGTTTTCATAAACGTGCGTTACATAGATTACTTTATGAAATAAATGAACAGTCGGCACACATAGATAAGATTAAAGTAGACAAAGTATCATATATCACCAAATGCCTGGAAATAAGAACAGATAAAGTCAAAGTCATGAGTCCAGTATGTGGTGAATTTTCAAAATTATAGCCAGAACTGGACTTGCACACAGGATAATGTGCAATGCTTTACAGACACACAGGTAGTGTTGCAGTGTTAAACTGTTAGTGTCCATTTGCTAGATTTGGGAGATTCAGCAACTTTGTAGTGGCCCTGCAAGTGCAAATGAGTTAAGGTTTCCTCTTAGAGTCAGAATTAGGCTCAGGTTGAGTCAATAAAATGGATCATATTGATTGATCATGATACTGATCATGTTGATTTAAATATCAAGATTTACTCAGATATACAGAGATTAAAATATGATCTCTAGAAAAAAAATAGCAAGTGAAGATTTGAATCTAACAGAAAGTGAAGGGTTACAGGATTATGTGCTTGTATGCATTAAAGAACACGTACCTAACCTTCATCTGGTTTCATTAAACTCAAAAACAAAGTGCATCAAAGCACATGCTCTTTGATGGCGTGTATACAGACAGATAAAAGGTTCAAGTTTGATGCAATTAGTGAAAAGAAGAAAAAAAAAAAACTGTAATCACCAGTTATCAATCAGACTTGTTCAAGGGAAAATTACTCGCATTTTGGTGGTTCTAACAAGTGTTTGCAACAGCAAAACATCACCTTTAAATTATTAAAGCATGACAACCTATTTTATTGTATTTTATCATTATAGCAAAGAATTACTCAAAGAAACTGTAGAACGACAACTTCAATGCAACACTGTATATGTACCGCTTCTTTTATATGGGTAAAAAATAGCAATACAAACAACACTTAGGACCTTGTCCAGCATATTTAGGATGTTATTTTTTTTTCTTTACATAGGAAGTGCGTAAACACTTATCAGTCAGGTTAAAGCCTTTGCTCTGAGAGGGCAAACACTGATCACAAAACTAGGGCAACCTCCCACACTCGTGTGTACACTGTAAGCAAAATGAAGAGCACACAGGCGGATGTGAAAAAAAAAAAAAAAAACACCAGCAAGGATGAGAGATGGGAGAATTAAAAGTGGCCATGAGCTTGCCTCTCCTTCAAATACATAACAAAATTATATAATGTAGCTACGTAAATCCATCTTCCCACTTTAAATGTAATTACTGTTCAGAAGAAGTGTAGGGAAACATGGGCCCTTTTTACACTTCAGGTGCACACAACTCAAATTGATAAGCGGCCACAGAAATGGGGAAGCATTCGTAATCTTCATTTAGAAGGCCACTCTGGGTTAATAAATGTTACTAATTCACAGAGAAAGCATTTAGGAAGGCAGGCACCAGGAGTCACTCAGGCCTGTCATGGACTCACTTCCTGTAAGCTGAAGCGTGGGAGCAGAGATGCTGGATTCCATAAATAAAGTAAAAACCATCAGAGGATTTTTGGACCACCCATTACATAATGCAGCCCTCATCGTACAAGCCAAGGAGAGGCACTGTACAAATCTCAGTCTGATAATGTGCAACGCTTTAAGTGGGTCAGCATCATGCCGTGACAGCATCATGTGACATCAACAAGCACCTTTTATACCGGGAGAAAAACTGCAGCCCCTTGCAAAAGTACTCGTGAATATCTGAACTTTACACATTTCTTTTTAACAATTACAAACTCCTATTTTATATCTGTAATGATCATTTCTTCCCATAACTGCACAAAACACTTCACAGGTCTCTGACTCATTTAGCAATCTTAGACGTTCATGTTTAGACTAGTTATTAATTAAAAGAAAAAAAATGTCATGCCTGCTCTGATCAGGAGGATAGTTGTTAATGTCTTCAGTTAAGAAAACGAGTTGAAATCGAACGTCAAATAAATCGGATAGATTTCAATGCCTGCACAAATATCAAAAACTCCAACCAACTAAAAAAAAAAAAACAACAACAAAAAAAAAACTGGGACAAGTCCCAGAAAGCTTCCATCAAGACAAGAGGCTTGAACAAATATTAACTTTTGGGACATTCCTTATACACTTGAAGAAGCATTTGTTAGTCCAGCAACCGTGGAATCAACTTCAGAGCGACAGCCTGCTGGACACTAGCTTATTGTGCAGTCAAGATGAAAATATCAAACATTTTACAGGACTCTGACAATGGCTTTCCTTCTATTAGTCTGAAGCCATATTTTTAAAGCCCTATTAAATTTAAATTGGCATTTTTGGGTTGATGTGCAGAGCAGACAATACGGTCCACTTTTCCATCCTAGAGCACTGATCAGGCATTCCTCGTGCACACGAGAACGGGGCAAAGAGTACACACACTGGACACATATTGGTGTGACACACACAGAGCACACCGCTTTACACCAGCCAGAATAGACTGGCAGTCGTACAGAACGACTTGGCGTACCTGGATGAGCTCTGGTCGCAGGTTGACGGTGCGCAGCCAGTCCCGTAAGCGCGGGTAGCTGTCCAGGGCCTCGGGCCTCTCCGTGTCTGGGACCTTCCTTTTACACTGCAGCTGTTTACAGATGTATTTCATCAGCTTTACCTGCAGGGAGCAACAGAGAGGATATGACAGAGAGGGGAGGGGCAGGTCAGAAGGGAACGCTCACTTTTTCCCCTTTGCTCTGAAGGGTCATTTGCCCTTTAGATAAATGTTCTTTTTCAAAGATAGCATAAAACTGAGGAGTCACTGATGACGTGTGAAATGACACGCGCAAATCTGACCGATATTTTCCATCAACACATGCTCCTCTAATTTCAATAAAGCCACATAAAGGAACCACTCAAAGATATGTTTCCATTCCCACTCATATACGACGTTACAAATTATATTTTTTAAAAAAGTTACATACTCCCCACATCATGATTCTGCCGCCATCATGAGTTATCTGAATGGTGTGTCAATTTTTTTTTCTGCATATATAAACCAAAAACGTAAACTATACAAACCTCTGTGGCGTATGGAAAACTCTGAAAGCAATTTCTAATTACTTTCTTTGAACAACAGCTTTCTTCTAGCCACTCTCCTAAATATTCATTTAACACTGAGGCCTTTACAGGATGGTTGAAATTATACAAATATTTTGAAATCGATCATTTTTCTCCCACTTCACAATAATTTGCCGCTATTGCTAAAACACAATCCAATTTGTAGTTGTAACAAGAAGAAAAAAACCAAGGGCACGAAAGGCGTATCAATACTTTTGCAAGGCAGTCCATATCTGCTAATCACTGTGTTCTTCACTCAAATCTACTTTTAATCTGTGCTGAAGTTTCAGGTGACAATAGACATAAGAACCTCGCTGTGTTCAAAAGCGTATATAAATCATCCTGTTGGAGTCTTATTCTCGCCTTTAAAAAGAAAAAAAAGAAAAACCTGTGGTACTTTAATGCTTTCATGTCAAGTGCAGCGGTCCGTTCTGCGAGTATTACAATGAACGCCGCGGTGTTGGTTTGCAGCAGCCTGCATTGTGCAGCTCACCATGACTGTATAGTGTATCCTTATCTCGCTGTCTATCTGAAAAGAGTCCATTACAGCAGGCAGCACCTTCAGATGAGCTGAGCAGCACCGGCTAGCTTGCATCTCGGCAAGTACCTTTTGAGGGTCTGGGGGGGAGGAGGGGGGACAACAATGGTGAGCGATATGCGTCTTTCTCCGCACATTCAAACACACCGGTGACAAATCCACTTGTCAGCCAAACAGAAAACCAGCGCAGCCTTGCACAGCTCGGAAAATGTGGCCTTGGGTGGTGAAAAAAAAAAGGCTGCGAATAAAAGCTTCTCAACTGGAGTATGAAAAGGCTACAGAGAAGAGGAAGATGGAGAGGATGTAATTGCTCTACGTGTTGACCCTCACCCTGATCTTCAGCTCTGCTCTCATTCATCAATTATCAGCTGCAGATAGTTCATTTGAAAGTAATCACAGGAAATACTAAAAAAGCCTTACTCTCAAACAGCTTGCAAGGGCAATGCCATGAAAGCTCATTGGTCAAGATGAAAAAAGATAAACACAAACTTTAATGCGATGTTAAGTTCTGATGAATTTTAACCCTCATAATTCACATTCAAACATATTACCTGTGATCTAATTGCATATTTCAGATTGCTGTGGTGTTTCTCATATCTGGCCTGGTGTGATCAAACAACAGGAGGCGTTTACTCAGTGTGGCTAATGAGCTCCTTCTTTACCTCCCTATACACTAGTGCAGCACAGTGACGTCAGGTTACCTAGCAACCCCGCTTCTGAGTCGTCAGCAACATTTCAGTGGGATTTTCCCATACAAGTGAAACACAGCTTAAAAGAACACTTCTCGGTAAATAATGCGGCCATAGGAAACAGCGGCGGAGGTCACAGAGTGCGGCGAGGAGGCTTGAGTGCCGTCTCTCACTCTGCCTGACAGGGACCTAAAGAACAGTGAGATGAATGAGGATTACACAAGCACCAGTCCCCAGATCCTGCACTGATATGGGCAACGAGCGTGGCTCTGTTGGAAGCGCAGTCGGGCACACCAGCAAACCGGCACATAATCACAGCCCCCCCTTTGCATTTTATTTTTGGTGCAGAGCGGAGAAAACAGCACTTGACGTCTGGCCTAGAGGTGGGAGGTGGGGGAGGAGAGATGGCGTCAGAGCCCACCTGTCAGCCGAGCCAAACACCACCATGGAAACGGCCTAATGCTGTGCAGAAGATGAGTGACAGCCACCAGAGAGGAGAGCAGGGAAGGGGGCGGAGGGGGAGGAGTCCCGTCAGCGGTCCGGCCTGACACAGCAGACTTGGGGAGCTGATCCCACCGCCTTGGTTGTTTTCTCAAGCCTCTTGTTGACACAGGCACTTTGGTGCACCTGCCAAGGATAGCATGGTCTATCTGAGAACCGAGCAGCCATGCTCAACCCCACAAAAATGATATTTACATAGGAAGGTCAGCTTATTTTCTCCCCACTCTAAAACACGCACGCGCATACTAAGCATGAGATCTTCAATGTATGCTAACAGAGTCATGGTCACAGTATTAACACCAAGCTTAAAACAAGAATGCTCGATCCACAACAAGAAAAGGTGACAATTATTCCTACTGTGGTAAGACAACATGCTGATAACACAATCCTAAGAATGTTATCTATTAAAATTATTTCCTAACTTTTTTTTTTGATACACAAACAGTTCTGCTTTTCACACAGGAAAGACTTGCACATTCTCCTGAGGAACCACGAAATTTGGTTGCATACTCAAGGTTGCAAAAGCAAGACAGACATTCGTTATGACCAGAAGTTTTCCCACTTCACGACGAACTGAAATCCAGAACTCCTAGGCCAGCTTAACTATAGGACACAAGAAAAATGTTCTACTTGGAGGATGTGACGTTTAAATGAGGGAAAGGCCAGCTAAGCAAAAAGTGTGAAGCAACTAGTGGGGGAAGGGCATCACTACTAGTGCAGTCACAAACTGCAGTCACTCTGGGACTTTCTGAGGGATTTCACACGCAAGTACACCCCTGAGAGTAACCTTAAAATTTTGGTATACATATGTATAAGTATCACCCCATGTAAAAGGCATAATATAAGAATTAATTAAAGATATCCATTAAATATCTTAAGACCGTTAATAAATTAGCCATATGGGAAAATCAGATTATTACAATCCTTTGTCGTACTTCATTCTTCAAATATTTTCTTGCTTTTGGTTGTAACTGGTTAGATTAAGCAAATTTTAACCTTAAGGGCAATATTTAAAAACAAAATCATGGAAGTACAGTATGGTAACTTTGCCAACACAAAAAAGAGGATGTTAAAAAAAAGGGAAAAAAAAAACAAAACAGGACAGCAAATTCAGTTATGGTGAGGTCATGTCATCAGAAGGCCAAGGTCTGTTGGGGATGAATGGCTGACAGCCAAAGACAATAGCTGACTGCTCCTCCTCCCTTCTTGCTGCTAGTAGAACAAGCTGATGCTGGATTGGGAGAGGGTGGTCAGGATGCATCAAACTGACTGTGTAGATAATAAATTCATGTCCAGACTTGGACAATTGCAGAATACAAATGAGGTCATTCCAAATCAACTTCATGATGACGCATCTCAGGCCTTTGCTGGATTTTTTTCCCCCTCTTCACTTTTAGACACTGTTATGCAGATTATCATTTCTTTAGGCTTAGCACTCCCTTCATCCACCATGTGTTTATGGTGATTTTTTTTTATTTTTTAGATAAAATTATGAAGACATTAGCGGTGGACTAAAAACTACATATGTGCTTTCAACTGATTTGTAGCTAGATCAAGCAGATCCTTGGTTGCCCACAATGAGCAAATCAGGCCTCAAAATTACAGGATGCAATGCAACTCATCCTGAGTCAGGTCAGGAATAGATCATGGCATGCCCACATGGCCAAACGATTCTGCTTTTCACATGATGCAGCCTATTCTTATTGGCTACACCTCCATTACAGTAAAAGAGAGGGGAAAAACACCCTAAAGGAAACAGAGTCAGGGTTAGTGCTGATAGTCACCAGAGCTGTATTTCCTCTACACCCTGGTGTCTACCTCTGTCTACTTCTACGGCTCTGACAGACACAGCGACACAAGCAGCGGTTGTCATGTCACGGGAGGCGGCCCAGGCGATTGGCTTTGATTCTCCCCTCCCCTTTCCTGCCTGCTCTCTCCTATCGCAGAGCCTCTTTGCGCGTCATTTGATTTTCTTATTTAACAACCAACCCTGAAAATGCGTAGGAAGACAGATGTCTAAATATAGACACAGCCACAACAGCTCGCACGACGAGCACACAGCAAACTCTCCCCCCAACAGCATGAGGAGACAAAACAGAGTGACGCGTTTTGCTGTTAGCTGATCATTACAGGAAAAAAGGAAGAAGAAGAAAAAGACGAGCTCCTGAAGGATACCTCACAACATTTATTTAGGGAGGTGCAAAAATACCGCAGCTATTTCTGTGCATTTGATCATGTAGTTTGAAAACATGCAAGTTGCTGAGGCAGTGCTGAAGGACGTGATGAAACTACAGCCAGGAGTATAAAGAGCTGCAGTTAAGAGTAACACAGAGGCAGCATGAGAGGCAGACAGAGACCGAGCTGAGTGGGATTAACATGTGAAAAGTGAAGTACCAGTTAGCACTCCATTTGAGAGGGGCCAGTATCATTATCCTCTCACAGGCAAAGACAGAAAAAACACATACGGTTCAAGAGGAACAATAAAGCTCGCCCCGATGAGAGAATAAAGCCAGTTCAAGCCGCCCTTGATTGCACTCCAGTGCAATATTGGAACGATAACCCTGAGCACCACAGAGTGAGGCAACTTCTGACCTTAGACACGTCGAGCAAATTCTGTGTCTGAATTAGCAGCCTTGGTAGTAATTACATCTGCCCTGCTACGATCACGTCTGACTAACTGAGATATAAAAACAATGTCTATATATAAATGCAACCTCTTTAACATATGCAAAAGAAGAGCAGTTGCTAGAAGTCTCAAGAGTGAAGCGGAAGAGAACATCCTTGTTCTCAAGATTTGCAGCAAACATAAAAACTACATCTACATGCACAGGAATTCATCCTAAAACTTATCGTTAACCGTCATGCCTCTGGCAAATAAGGAATGTGATAAAACAATTCTCAGGGAAGGCTAAATCAAGAAGTGAAAGTAAAGTCTGTTAGCAAGTTGCAAAACAGTGTGCCAGTAAAGACAAAGGAAGTAAGGCAGCTGATTTTCAAAGGAACCCAAGCCCCCCACCCCCAATCAACAGAAATAAAGAAATTGTTGCCAAACTTCTTAAATATCTTGATGATGATCCCAATTATGACTTTGTTGGATATAGGTACTTACCACTTACTCATATCATCTTTTCTCTTGTTTTGTTCCTAAAGTTTAAAGTCATTTCAACTAGATGCCACAGAAAGTGCCTGGTGAGCATAGTGAAACACAATGCCTCCCCCACTGTGCATCGCCATTTACCATATGAACGTGCAAATTACAATATCATTTGCACAATTATTATGAACATACATTTGCTGAATGGAAACATGTCAATTTAAAAAAAAAAAGAAAAGTTTTTGCGCTAAGATGAGGAGGATTTTCAGGTATATTGAAATTAGTGTATTTTGCAAAGCTGCAGTGGAAGCACTTCTTTCGCATCACAAGAGTCACATGATCTACAGCTGGATGTTACTACTGGCATAAAAGATGAAGAGGACGAATGGCTGTAGTAGAAGGAGGATGATGGTGTGGCATGTTTATTAATGACTTTTTGCTTGAACAAATTTATTCATGTGTGATTTTAATTGTATTTTTTTTATTTAATGCAAGTACTACAAGTGCAAAATTGTGTTATTTTAACTTTAGAGGAATATCAATATTGTGCACATTTATAATGGAAATGCAGCTTATGAGACTTTTCCTTCCTTCAAAAATTGAGGAATATTTATGACATGGAAACCAAAGAAGTACAACCTACCAATATGGTCACACTGTAAGGCAATGCTGTTTTAGAGCTGCAATATATAACTTTTATTAAAAAAAAAAAAAAAAACTACATATTTGTTCCATATCCTAACAGCATAATATGACAAATAATCTATATAAAAAAAATCAAGCTCTTCTGCCTTCCCCTTGTGCTCCTACAGCCATCCGCAGAAATACACCAGTCGGTCAGAAGCAACCAATCAGAGCCTGGGAGAAGCTCTTAGCTTTCCCTCTGGCTAAGACTTTACAAACATGCTGAGTAAATGGCTAGCTATAACCTTTCTTTCTTCTAGGTTACATCTAGCTCGTCACAACGGAGCCTGTCGCGAATGCTCAGGCCACCAATGACGGCGGATAAACAGTTTTCCTGGAATGGCAAGTTGTTCCTCTGCTATTAGCACATTGAGAAGGAAATATCAAGAGTGACTAACAGTGCTAAGACAAAAAAATACGTAAAGAAAAAAAAACAAAACAAAACAAGCATTGTGTGTAAAAGTTACACACTGTAGCTTCAAATTACAGTTGACAAGCAGCTATCTTTAGGCTGGCTACTTGCACAGTTAGCCCGGCTAACTAATCAGCTAATATCATCTTGTTCTACTTGTGTTATTCTATGAAGAACAGAACAGCAAAAGGAATATTTTTCTGTCAATAAGCAGTTGCTAAATATACCATGTGGTCATTTTTTGCTCAACCCATGTATAAAATCTTTTATTATGGTAAATGTTTCAGATAGTAGTATTAACATTACTTAAGTACAAATAAGATATAATGATTTTATTTTTAACAACAGAAATTAGATAATCTCATATATTTTTTATTTTAAAATGTTATGTAAATACCCTGAAAGAGACAAACTGGGGGATTTTACTGACAGCAGTTAAAGGTAATGTTTTGCAAATTAACAAGATTTTGGTGCAATAATAACAGCTTCTCAGCAAGAAGTTTGTGTACATTTCACAAAATTTTGCAAGTTTTTAAAACCCTTTTTCTGATGCTCTCTCTATAGTTTTATGTTGTTATTAACTTATGTAAACAGTTGTTACCTTCCTTGTTATTGTGCAGAAAAGATTGAGTCAAATAAGATGACATTTTATCATCACTGTAATTTCACTAAGAACTGTTTATACAGAGTGATGTGGTTAAAAACTGGAGGAAAAAAAATATGCAAGATAAAAAAAAAACAACATATGCTGGGGATGTACAATCTGACATATTTTCGCTTACTTGTCTGGGTGAAGATACCACAAGAAGATCGATAAGGATAAAAATCCACAAATGGAAAGTACATAAACTGCAATCCAGGCTATGATTAAACATACTGCTAATCATATGCAATATAATGTGCAGTCTGCTTACAGTTGCATTTTGTCTTTATTCTAGACTTTGCAAGAGTCGCAACCTTCATCTAACAGCTTGTCTCTAAAGGAACTGCACTCTAGAGGTAATCTATCGGAAGACACTTTAGTCAAGTGGAAATAGTTCAGTTGAAATCAAAGAAAACACCAATAAATTATACAATTAGCCACAAAGTGCATGTCTACACTAGGCATTTCAGGTGCAGTCAATGAGAACTTTGATGATCTGATATCAAATTCAGGAGTGTGAAGATTTTAAAACTAAGGCCTAGAGTTACACTAAGCCTTCGTGAAAAAGATACAATTCTGTACTTTGCAAGACCACACAAGCCAACAAAATCAAACTCAAAATAACCACATCCACTGCTTGCACATTTCAACGATAGTCTGTTACAACTCCTCATACGCATACGAGGAACAAAAACACCCCCCTCCCAGAAAACACAGCCTCAGAACAGTTTTTAAGAGTCTTCAAGAAGCACATGAGAACGGCACTGCGTGTCCATTGTCATGCAGAACAATGCCGGTGAGGAAAATGTATCTACGAGACAAACATACCTCAGGAAGTACTCTGCCAGATCACGTCCTGTTCCACTGACAAGGCACAAATGACAACGGATAAAGACGAGTGGAAGAATGTAGACTTGAACGGGCCGAGACTTCATAATTCCATTAACCAGTTCGGGCTTGCATTGGCTAACCGAACAACTTTGCTTCAGGAAGCAAAAATGTAACCAGCCACTCAGCTTCTTCTGCTCCGCTTCTTCACAAAACCAGTGGGAGTGGATGTGGGGTAGGTTAAGAAAACAGCTAGAAACACAAGCAAGCTGAGGTTGCCGGGCTTCCCTTGCATTTAATCACTTAGCTTGCTTTTCTGTTAAAACTTGTTCCCACAGGGCGCCTTTCAAATTCACACTTAAAAGTCTGCCAAGCACTTAAGGACCAACAAACTTGTTTACTTTCATATTCTCAAAAAAAAAGAAAAAAAATTTCCATTGTTTTAGCACAGTACATATTTTTCTGTGAGTCTGCCTCTTCTACTAAGAGTAAAAAAATATGATAAAATTAACCCCTGTAAATAACCATAGGACCCAGAAAGACTTTTTTAAGTACAATTATTTAGCATCTTAAAAGACGTTTTTTTTTTTAAAAGGTGTGATTGAAATTAAATGTCCCAGTTGGGGACAAATGTACAATTTCAGTTATGCAAAAATAAAACAAGCATGGATAATTAGTAGCCTCCAGTCAATCAAGACTAAACATTTGTTTTAGCTAAGGTGTATAGCTTGAATAAACCATGAACAAAGAAAAGCTATTTTCATCTGTTATGTCTAAATTTGGCTCATGTGAAGCATTTATCTACACTTTATGTTCATACTTTGTGCATCAGACTTGTGGTTTTTGTTTTTTTCTGTCTCTATGAAATCCAACTCAGGTCTTTTGTAAACCTGAGGTTCAACTGAAGATACAGGAAAGTCTGGCTAAATAGTTCAACACTGAACCTTGTCTATGTCTGGTAACATCATTTCAAGCTGGTGCTCGGGGTAGGATCTAGTTATAAGCCTAAGTCACAAATCTGAGGAGTGTGTGTGATTTTAAAAACTTAAAACTACTGGAGCATAATGTCTTATTCTTGGCCAAACAAATCAAGCCATTAGCATAAGTCCCATCCATCCATTGTCTATAGCTTATACCTGGTTTATTATTGCAGGGTCACTGCGTGGCTAGTGCCCATCTCCAGCAGTCTTTGGGCAAAAAAATCAACTCTCTTGCGACATTTTTCACCAAGTATACAATGAAACAAAGTAGGTTAGTCTTAGATATGATAGGTAGAAGCATCCAATGAAGCAGCAGTAACACAAAACTACAGCCCACTTTATGTATTTTCCCAATATTTAGCCAACTTAAATCTAATCAGTTAAGCACATGTTTTACAGTTAGGCTATATCAGGGGTTTGGAACCTAACTTTAGCAGAAAAAATAGAGTAGAACTCTGTGTTTTTAGCATAAAAGTAGCACAAAAGTGGAGTTCCTGGACAGGTTATTTTCAAAAGTACACTAATGACTCAAATGGGATTTTTTTTGTTTGTTTAGACTATTTCCACACCATTGGGATGCAGATTGCATTCTTTTTTTCACATTGCTTCTATGTGGAACATTAATGGACTGGGGTTTCTTTTGTTCTAAAACCTGAAAATGTAGCACCTGGTTAACTATAGCCATATAGCAAGTGTTATTATCAGGTAATTTCAAAAATTGATAAATTGTCTTTAAAAATAATTAAAAAAAAAAGTGTCAGGTTGGTTTTGTGGAACTGTATAGATTTCATTTAGTGGGAGCTCCTGCTTGGGTTGTGAACTCTGCTGACCCCTCGCCTGTACATCTGCCCTACAAAAGATAAAGCTAACAGACTGGGACATTAAATGTGCTGCCTTCAACTCACCATATATAGGCTGTCCTGCAAACCAAATGCCTTGGGGGCAAAAACACAGTCAAATCTTCCCGACAAGGCAACTGAATCAGTATCTCGATGCAAATGAACTTCAGCCCTCCCTTTCCACATTTTCTCTAAACACACAGGACAAGTCATGAGAGGCTAGGGTTGCTCTCTTGTTATTTGTTTTGACAGGCCGGTTGCACAGGCACACAAAAAAAGAGAGAAAAATCCAGCTCTGAGCTGCATACAGATAAAAGCTGTATCAGATTATTCAATGTGTGCCATTAGGCCAAGCTGGATGGATGCAGCTGCACGGCACGGTGCTGCGAACTATCACAAATAAAAAAAAAAACAGAAGGTCACGCAAATAGCCGGAGCTACAGCCAAACGGGTCTAAGTCGTTTGAGAACCTTCCAGATACAATTAGCCCAATTTAATAGTGATTATCAAGTCGTCGCCACCTCAAGCCATAAGACCTATAGTCGCACGGTGTGAGCGAGAAGAAAAAACGTGCTCAGCTCGCTGACATAGTGTCGCTTGCAGCCCGTACTCAGTCGGACATAGCGTCGTTGCATCATGACTCCGCAGTTTAAACCACACAGCTTGTTATGGCAGCGACACATCTCTTTACCTCTAAAGTGCGTATTTCTTGCTGCGTGAGGTCGTTGGACGCGGCGCATTTGGTCCGTAGCCCCTGTAAACTGGAGATGGAGATATCAATCATATTCTGGATGAGCTCGCACTGATGGAGCGCGGCCATCGCTGCGCCACCGCCGCTGTGCCTCTCCGGCTGCTGCTCATCACTCTCGACCATCTTCCCACCGTTAGCAGACACGCTATCCATTCCTCAGCATTGGGGCACGGCTGGAGAGGGAAGGGCTGGAGTCAAACCGCTGAGCTAGGATAAAACATAAAGCGGCAGTCCAGCGACGCAGCGACCTATTGTGGAAGTTAGCTGACAGCAATTGTCCCCGGCTGCCAATGCTGGACTATTAAAATAAGAAATAAAACTTAAAAGAAAAAAAAAAAAAAGAATGTTTCCCAAAAACTATGTTAGGCAGTCTTGATTCCGCAAACGTTCGGCTTGTGTGTCCAGTCTACGTGGGCTTCCGACGAGAGGGCTTCACGAGCTTCCACGGACAGCTCTGGCAGAGGCTTCACCGACTGTCAGCTGTTGGGAACATCACTGTGCGCGGTGCAATCTGGGAAATAAAGTCACACTGGTTATAAAAACGGTTCTCGGCTCTACACCTCCCAACGCTCTCCCACAACCTGCTCCTAAGATGAAAAGTCAACACACACAGGGGAGGGTGGGGGGAAACGTTACAGGAAATGACATGCTACTGTTTAAATCATCAAGAGAAAACATTCCAGCGGCAAAGGAATGAAAACATCTGTGACTGAAGGTGCGATAACATCAAAAATGGCTGGGTTCCTTTTAGGTGCTTCCAGTCATTTACATGGAAAAGCTTGACAGATCTGCGGCTCTTGCATGGAGGACTAAATAGGTCTGGCACCTTTTATACCAACATAGACCTATATTGCCCCACAATGTCCCTTTTGCAAAAAAAAAAAAAAGTATGGACTTTTTTAGTAGGGGTTATTGGAAATATGAACAACTAAAACATAAATATTTAAGATGCAAGTTTCGTTGGACAAAAAGGGCTTTAAAAAACAGCCACTCGTACTTTTTGTAATATAAAGTTGTTTGGATTGGAGACACAATTACAAGCACTTTATGCATTTCACAAATCCATCCAGCCAGTGTCCATAGCCACTTATCCTTGCAGAGTTATGGTGCATATCTTGTGTAGTCATTGCAGGTCACTAGCGGGTATTTGCAGACAACTTTGATCCTTAGGCCTTGCAAATACTGGAGTCTACTATTTGCTTGCACTTTTCATACTATTTATCTTTTTAAATAAGTAAGTTAGCACAATGCACACAATATCCATTTTCCGTAAAATGCTCTTCCAGCAACACTAGATCCCACTGGTTTATTTGACTTGGAAGTAAGTTATTACGTCATTCAAATTCAAATATCAATACATCATTAGAAAGTAGCTTTGAATAATAAACAGTGTTGTTTGTTAAGATAATCATGAAAAATAACGCTGCTCTCTATGTGGTAACCTTAGGCTTTAACTTGTAACGCTGTAGGATGCCTGAATGTAGCAGAAGCATCGATTCCATGTATTTTCGCTTCCAAGAAGCAAATTTCTTTTTCACAGAAAAAGGCAAAAGGAACAAGACGGGAACAAAAGAGGCAAAGACAACAGGCTAGCAACTCCATAGTAGCGCTGGATTGCGAGACTAATTACCACCTTTCACCTCAGTGCACATCACTCTATACTGAGCAAAACCGATGCAGAAAGCCTCAGTCTGGGCTATGAGTTAGATTTTATGACTAGTAGACATCCAGTTATGTAGAGTAAACCAGCATAGTTCAGTTAAATTTTTAAAGTTATTGTTATACTGTGGGGATTTGCATTCTTTTTACGGTCCGTTGTCTTGGCAGTGTTACGTTTCCTCCCAAATTTAGCTGACGTACAATAGAAGTCAGTTTTCTACCAGTACACATTTTGACAAAGACACATGCCATCATTTCACATCATGTCATACTCTGCATGCACTCTCTGTTGTGGTGGGATGACTCCACAGCTCTCCTCAACCACTAACAGTGCAAGCGTTGGAATGAGGGTGTGATGTTCTTTCCTTTAATATACCCTCATTATACAATGGGAACGTGACTCACTTCTCAAGGAACCTTCCTCTCCATCTGTCAATCCGTCTCCCCATTTGATTGCAGGAAGACAGAATGCATTTTTCTCAAATACGTGCACCTCCGTTTATAGCAGAAAAGTGCAGAAGTGAAAAAGGAAATAAAACCCAGAAGAGGTTACTTTTGGTACACCAACCAAGTCAACCCCCTGACCATCTGAAACTATTGGAGTAAATATAATTGCATTTAGCAATAAAAGCAGACACAAATGTACTTCAGCCTTTGCATTAAATTAAATTAAATAAATTAGCAATGATAGAATGAGACAAGCAAGAAGGACACAGTCTCTGTGTTTAACTCTCTTTGCATGGTGCACCACTTGGTCAGTTTGGTCCTGCTAGAATAACAGCACAGATTTCATGGCGACACGCCGACAGAATGTGAAGGCAGCTTCGGCGTCTGTCAACCTTCAAAAGCAAATAACTGTGTGGCGATAAAGGGATCAAAGCAAAGGGAAGCTTTGAAGGGATTTGGTCAAATATCTTTAACCTAAAGAGATCAAACCAAGTCAGATCAATGACGAGACGCATGGAAAGACCGCAAAATGTTTTTCGAGCATGCTAGATTTAAAATATGACAGTGAATTATGGGAATAGATTTTTCACCGAGGAAGGACTGCTCAACTTGATTTTCCTTTATATACATAGTTAGACGTCTCAAGGATAATTTGTTGCATGGTGAAAGGTTTCAAATAGTAGAAGTTAAAATCTTAACAGCCACTAAGCCATTTCCTTTACTACTAATAATCTCTAGAAAAGCTATATTTGTACGAACTTCATGAATCTTTTTTTTTTTATTTTTTAAAAACATATTTTTGTCTCACCACTTGTGTCACCTTCCCTCCATGTTTTGTGTTCTGTCCAGAATTTCATTATCTTAACGGGCCTTTACACAGTACAGTAACAAACAACAAGCATTATGTAACCAAACCAAAAAGTACCTGCATTATGCATTAAAAAAAAAAAAAAATGAAGTGCAGGGAGAGATCCGACAGCTGACTGCTCGCTGACAACTCAGCTGAGAACAGCGTGATCCTTTCCCAACATGACGGTCTCTTAAGCTGTCTAAACTGTTTCGCTATTGGACGGCTGAGACGCCACATGTAGAGTGGAGCTCACAGCTAGAGATTAAATTAGACTCCCAATGGTCTGATCCTGTCTTTTTGTTTTTTTTTTTGGTAACAGGGCTTCCAAGGGGGTTTTCCGCGTTAAAGGAAGCAGAGGACTAAAAAGAACGTTTTTGGTGCTCTAGAGTTAGCTCAGAAGTTCCAGGCTCACGTCTTCTTTCGGAGTTGCCCTGTATTTTGGCTCCATCCACCGTCCCATCGACTCTGGCCAGTTTACCTGTTCCTACAGAAGAAAAGCATGAATCTGCCACCACCATGTTTGGTTTGTGAGCAGAATGATGTGCAAAAGAAAATTTGCCAAACATTTCAGTTCCTAGATCCCTGATAGAGATACAGTTGTACATTTAATTCAGAAAATGAATAAATGACTCAGGGGGGCTGTATACAATTACATGGAAGACTTTTCAGATCTTCATTTGACAAAAGATGTTGAAAACCACCTACCAGTTTTTCATTAACTTCACATGTACTGGTTTTCGTCGACTTAAACGACAAATTACCAAATTGGGAGTTTGCAGTTGTGACAAAATGTGAATAAAGTTCAAGCACTACTACTACTTTTGCAAGGGGTTGTGACAGCACACTTGACTTGCTGAAACCTATGAAGACAAGTTTTTAGCTCAGCTACTGACTTTGCATAATTCAAATACTTACCTGTTTGTGCAGGTTTGTCTAGCATGCCAACTGACAGAACATGTCCAAGTTGCAATCAACATGCTTTTAAAAACCACAAACTTTTCTTCTTCCACCAATTTTGAATACTTTTTTAAATAATATAACCCTGTAGCGGTTAACATCTTTCATATTAATAAGAAATGGAAGACAATCTATAGGGAAACGTCAGAATGGTTATCAGTCTGGATAATGATCAAGGCAGGTAACTTTTTAAAAGTATGAAAACTGTCTGAAAAGCATGCATTAAATTTAATCTGAGTTGTACATATATTTAAGATCATTGTTGTCAGTGAGTTATGCCAAGTATTCCTTTTGCTTTAGTAACTCCCTTTGGGTGTGAAAGCAATGACTGGAATCCAAGTTGAGAGACATTCTCAAGAAAAAGGGTATGTACACACTCGCTTTACTGTTTGCCTTAGAGCCACACCCACCTGCTCTGTGTTACAATCCAGGAAGCTCCCTGTGTGTCACTTGAAGGCCGCAAGACCGACGGACGTGGGTGGAGCAAGGTCGCCCTCCATGCTCAAAGTGTTAACACAGTCACTTACAAGTTGACTGACACAATTGTCTCTAAACCATATCAGTGTAGTTTCCTCAGGGAATGCAGATGTTTTCATTTCGTCCAAGTCTGCAGTCGGTTCCTTAGAAACACACTCTGGGTGGCACAACTTTGATTAGGTCAGAAGCTGAGCTTTAAGTATTAAACTACTATTTAGAAGTCAAATGCATTTAAAAGGCAAGGTACCAGATTCATAGAATATTTGTTTAACATTGTACCGAATGTACATTTTTGTTTTAGGAGCAGGAATCTAAGCAATAACATTTTCATCAACTGAAAAATTACATTTATACAGTATTTTTCAAAAGCGTACAAAGGCATTTATAGTCTATTTGATTCTAATGCTTCAGTGAAAAAGAGGAAGTTAAGGCCTTAAGACAGCTGTGGATTGTAGTTGAACGCATCCAGCAAACGTAGCAACTAATGTAATTTATTGTGATTTTTTTTAAAGACCTGAATATCTATTCAGGGCTTTAAAACCCCCCACAATGAGACAGTATTCTGGTATTAGTTCTAATTTACCAACAAAAACAATAATACTTAGCTAACGTCAGGAATTACAGCAGTGAGTCTACAGAATACGAATGAACACCGCCACCTACTGGACAGCTACAGGTAGTGACTGTTTTACGTCTGATGAGCTCTCACACTGAACACTGTAAAAAATAATGAAAAAGCCAGATAGCTCTTCTTTCTTCATTGCCCATCCGGTCGTTTTTGATTAGTTGAATTCCCCAAATTGTTTCTATTTACTAGAACAATAAGGACATTTTTTTTAAAGTCACCAGAAAACATACTCTTTTGTTCCTAAATCATAGGATTAATGTGGTTGTACTCTCTGGTTATTCTCTATTTAGAAAACCTATTTAAACCCAACCTTGCATTTTCCTAGCTGATATCTTGAAATGACGCTTAAATATTTCCATCTTATATTCTTTTCTGATGTTGTCTATTTTGTGGAGAGTACCTTCAGCAAATCACCCACATAGCATAATGTTGCCACCCCCATACTTCCTACTTGCTTTCTCAGGCTTGCAAGTTATGCCGTTTTCCCCCTGAAATGTAACAAACATTACTATGGCCAAACACATAATTCTAGTTTCATTTGGTTGTATATAGCACATATCTCCAAAAACTAACCTGTAAGAGCTCCTTTTTTTTTTCTTTTTAATGTCGTTTTCAGTACGACATCTACCTCCCCAAGTGTGCTTTCTCAAATTGGTTAAAGGCATTGTAATCTTAATATAAGCTTCTAATTTGGAAATTTGGAAGAACTTTGAAACAAAAATTTAAATCATCTTGCTGAATATTTTAGAATTTAGCAACCAGTAATAATGTTTCAAACATATTCTTATAAAGGTATACCTTATAAGAGTATACTAGTAGGACATTTAAAAAGACTTCTGATAGCGTTTATACACCCAGCTTTTGTTTATTTTAAAGACAGAAGCTTATGAAGTGTGTTGTCCTTGAACCTGTTTTCTGTCATCTAGTAGCCAAATACTGACTTAAACATTGTAAGTCTTGGTGTATCAAAATCTGTTGACTAAATTGCTCACCGGACGTCGATTTTTAAATGCAACCAAATCTCTCCCAAATTCTTAAAGATGATAAATCTACTTTAAGAAGGTTGTTCACTTTAAATAAATCCCTGAACATACACAAATAAAACCAGATGGTTGCACAAAAACAAAAGGCATTTTTTTTCCCCCACTGTATGACATTTAGTACTACAATATGTCCACTAGTGAGCGTACCTGCATCGACACAATTATAATACCAGATGTTTTTCCATTGCACCCAACTGTGAACTTCCTCTATGCTGAGAAGGCATCTTCATGAGGACAAAACTTCACGGTGGAGCTCAATGTTTCAGCAAAAACAGATTTTGTATTGCAGAGTCCTTATTTTAGTCTGATGAAATGTCTACAATTAGGCAAGGTTTGAGCTCTGCTGAATTATCACGAGAGGGAGGGAGAAAGTCACTACATGAAACGATCAAACACATTGCAGCTGAAGGAAGTGTGCATGAAAGAGTGATCAAAACTGCCAGAAATAGGTGAATAATTATGCAAACCACCCACAAGCAGCCGTTTCTGCTAAAGGGGGAAGTCCTGCTGTCGGAGACTGAAATATGTTCCTCCATTTCCTTCGTTCTTTTTCAGGATCCAATAAATAAATGTTAGGAAATGTTGGGGTTTAAATTTGTCTCCTTTGTCGTTAGGTTTTGAATCGGTGTCTTTGTCATGTGCCTTTGTCTTAGCAGGTGGTCAACAACACAGCAGGGGTCTGTTCTCTCACCTATTTCTCTTTCACGTGTACAGAAAGACAGGACGTAGTGTGGGTGGGATTAATATTCAAAATAAACAAACAGTAAGAGTTAATTTTGTGATTGTATTGTTCGTGGTTTGTACAATCGCCACCGGTGATGGTGTGTTCACAAATGACATGTCTACTCATAGATGTGAAAGGAACTGTTTATAATCACTTGCCACATGATTTTGCTTCCGATTACATTTTTGGACATAATATTCAACGGTATTTTGTATAATCAGTTGACTTAAACTACAGCAAGAGCAATTAATAAACGGGGGAAGTCAATGAAATAATGTGACAAAGGAAAAAGGCACTGCTGGGGACATGGGAGGAATAAATCAGATCCCGTTTGGAAAAGGTGGGGTGTTGCCGAGAACCTGGGTGGAAATGGCTGCACAACTGAATGACCTGGATCTGCAGCCGCCGGTCTGTTTAAAGGAAGAAACGAGAGAAGACTAGCAAGATGTTGCATATCTTTTATCAGCCCGCAGCTTGCAGACTAATAAAAGGCAGCTTGTTTTACAGTCTTTCATTGGACGCAGTGAGAAAACTGGATCGAGAATACCAATTCTGTGCTTGGATCTGCTCAGGAGACTTCAAGTTCACAGCGGGGAAGACGAAACGCTGCAGAAACCTTATAAACAACACAGCGTGGACTGAAGCGTCTTGAGGAAAAAGTTTTATGGAGCGCTGCTGCGATAAGAACAGGAGTAGGAAGTCATAACCGGCTCATCATACAAACATGACAGAGTTACTCAACTTCATGTCATCTGTTCTACTTTTCAGCATAACTATATTCTCTGAAATGGCAGCAACATGATATTTCCTACTGTTAACTAAAATGTTCGGCTTAATAATCAAGGGGAACACAATATTTTGAAGAAAAGGATTTGGAAGAACAAGGCGTGAGTTGGTGTTTCAAGAGCCACCACAAGCATGTGTGGTGGCAGGATATGGGGAAGCACTGTTACATTCTTGGTGTGAAGGTTCTTCTAAACAAGAAACATCAGAAGTGTCTTATCAGCTTTTCCATTTCATTTGGAAATCCAGGGGAGTCTGAAGGAAGAGCGAAGAGGCATAGAATCAAAGTACGGCGAAAATTTGGGAAGTTTTGTGATCTGCTGCCGTTAGGCCTCTGCGTCTTAAAACATTTCATACTTCCAAACAATGTCCGCAACTTTATCTCTGCCTTTATACCAAACAGTACCTCATACATAAGCACATTTGATAGTTTTCTTTTATTTAGACAACCCAAATAAAAGGCACATAACATTGCGCATGTTTAAGTAATAATTTGACAAACGTACATTTAAAAAAATGTAGGAATGTTTTATCTTTCTGCTAATCAGAAAGCCTAGCCTCTTATATATACAAAATTATCAATGTTAATGTTCTAATACAAAAGATTTATAAAAAAGGTTCTTATCTTTCACATCTATTGTAACTACCATATCCTTGGAACTAAAAGTTTTGTACAAAGATATACATTCAACTGCTTTTCACAAGGTTCCTGGTGTTTCCAATTAGTTTTTTTTTCCTCTTTTAAAATAAATGAGATGTTCAATTTCACAAGAATAATTCAGGTTGTCACATTATAATTGTTTCAAATTTGGCAAACAGGCTATTATAGTGTATCTACGTAAATGCATAAGAATAAAAAAAAACTACGCTAACATTTCGTAAAAAAAAAAAAAAAAAAAAAACAACTTGGGGGGCCAGGGGGTCAAAAAAAAAAAAAGACATACATGCATATTGCATTTCTCTGTATAAACTGAATCAACTCAAAGAGCTGCAACACTGCTGAGATAACATGGCATTCGTTAAAAAAATAGTTCATGTTCAACAGCTACAGTGTTCAGGGAGGGAGGGAGTTGGGGTGTTCATGCAACGTCAATCTTGTCCCATTTTTTTTTTTTTTTTTTGTAAATGGACACAAAATCGTGTTTTGCAGCAAACTCGCCCAGTTCTCAGGCCACAAGCCTGTGCAAACCGAGACCGAACTTGCCCGAGTATGTAAAACATGTACAGCATTTATGTCATTGTACAGTAAAAGATCGATTCAAATGGACGGCTGCTTAAAACTGGTGCTTGCGGACTTCCTGGTTAGTGTAATTTTGCAAAGCAACAACGCTGCAATCCCAAAATGCTTTAGGGAGTCCAAACAGGAGCTTAGAAAATTCCTAAGATCCAAAGAAATTCTTGATTTGTTGTTTTGTTTTTTTCCTGTGTGTTTCCTGAGTGATCATTCCTTAGTTTAACCGCGGGGCTGTAACAGAGTAATGATAAATAATTATACGAATAAAAACAGTGTAACAAAAGAGTCCGCTAAAAACTACGTCAGCCACCTTTTGCGATGACAATTGCGACCTGAAAAGCTTCACTACAAGTCCAGGATTTACATACTCGGCCACTAGAGGGCCCTCAAGTGCAGGCTGGCTGACCAAAACACTTAAGACTCTGTTTGATCTTTGATAATACTGCTGTTCACCTGCATGTAGCATATGCCTTCAGTGCAAGACTCATTCCATTCTGACTTCATAAAAAATTAAAAACACATAAAAGTAAAAAATAACTTTGTTTTCATATAAATAGAAAAACAAAGTAAAGAAATTTCATAGTCAAGTGAACAGTGTCCAGATGTCCACCTGAATGACAAAAAGCAAAACAAAAACAAAAAAAAATTAAATGCCAACATTAAAAATACATTACTATGTCAACTGTACAAGTTAGTCACTGTACCTCAAGAGCATACTTACTATCTGAGAAGAAAAAGAAATGCTATAACATTGTGAAAAAATAGTCTTCCATGCAAGTGGAAGCAGCTGTCCCTTTTACTAGACTCATTTCCTATAACATTAAATAGTGATTAGCAGGCTATAGTTAAAAAAACAAAACAAAACAAAAAAAAATCAAACAAAAACAAACAAACAAACAAAAAAAAACTACATACAAAGTAACGCCCAGATGCTTCGGGAGAGAGTTTGTAAAAGATCAGAAACAGCAATTCCTGGTTATTGCTTCAGTCCATTTCACGTCTCCCTTTACAAAAGCACGTTTGTATTTTCGTATGAGGGGGTGGGGGGGGGTCCTCAAGCAAACTCGAGGAATCCTCTCCTCCCGTTTGTCATGATACAAATCACAGTTTCATCATTCTAACTGCCTACGCTAAGCCTTCCGGCTGTCTTGATTTCAAGATAAATCCTACTTGAATTCTACTTAACTGTTCTGCGTCACGAGCCAGTCACTAAACATTAGGTGGGACACAGTTAGGACTTTAGGGGGGGAAGGCGGGGGGGATCTCCTACTGGCCTCACAGCTCAAGGAACTGCTGCACTTCAAAGCTGGATGAAGTGGACACCGGTTTGGGGTGAGGGGCGGTGGGGGATGGGGGAGCTGTTAAAGTGAGGACAGGAGTCGCTTTTCACTTCATTTTCCCTTTCTTTCTGGCCAGTTAGATGTTGACGTTCATCTTTTTTTTTTGTTTTGTTTGTTTTTCTACCAAGGTGGGGAAGAAGGCAAGACTTGGGACAGAAAAGGCATGCTATCGACTGGCCTCATTGCGATGTTTAGCGGACCGGCTATATTCATGGGCATGGGGGTGGTTATTGCGACCGGGTGGGCGATATTCATGGGCGCCGTGGCGGGGATGTTCACAGAGGCGATGTTGACGGGCCCGGTGATGGTGACCGGGTGCTGGAGGCTGACTGGGGACGTGATGTTGACCGTGTTGGTGCTAATGTTCATTTGTGCGGCTATGGTGACGGGATTGTTGTTGTTGGCGTTGCCCCGGTTCATCGTCGAGGTGATGGGGGCAGAGACGGTCACGGGTGTCGCTGAGGCCGAGTTGCAGACTTCATTACCTTCAGACGGAAGGAAGAGTTAATTTTGGGCGCAGCAATAACGACGACAACAACAACAAAGTCTTACGGCGTTTGTACAGCTGGAACTTTCCAGCGAACGACCACAATCCCCAAGGTATTTTATTGGGACTGCATGTGGTGGACCAAAAAAAGTAAAAAGAAAAGAAAAGAATAGAAAAAAAAAAGTAGTGCATAATAAGCATAATCATTAATAACTGCAATCAATTTTCTTCAGGAGTCAAATTAAATTAAATTAGAGATTAAATAAAATAGTCATGTTAACTTCATTTGATAATCATAAAGCTGTTATTTGAAGGTTTGAGTGATTTGTTGGAGAACATTAGTGAACAAAGACCATCATGAAAATCAGGGAACATAGAAAACAGGGATAGATGTGAAGCTGTGAACAGTTTAAAGCGGGGTTAAGCACCATTTCATCTATCATCTGAATATAGATATATGAGATATATGTAATAGAGTATGGCATCAGCCGAAATGTTATAAAGAATGCAAGAAAAAAAACAGAAGTATCGTGTATTTTCCAGCCACATTTCATAGCACAATCACGTAACTGTGTTTCTTAGTTATTAAAAGGCTGCCTATATAAAAAAATAGCTTAAGACATCTGATTTTGTATTCTGATAATCTGAAATTATGTCTCTGTAAGAAGTCCATGCTATGACACTTTGCCTTCAGCATGATGCCATTTAAAGCCGTTCTTAGGAGAACTGAGAAGTGGTTCGTCTGATGAGCTAGATGCTGCTGCCGCTAGTCCCATAAATGGTTGCCATGGGAGATTTCTCAAGCGTGCATGAAAAGACGAGAGCAACACTCCAGGTATGTTTTTGGGAAGGGAATAACATTATAACATGACAAAGTTCAAAACTGGTGATTTTCCCCTTTAAGAAAAAGGGTGTTTTGGTTAGACTAGATAACCTTTTAGTCGACACACAAAACACTGTGTTTTTGAAAAATAACAGCACATCGGTCATGAGACTGTGAAAGCAGCATTCTTCACTCAGAGGCCTCTTCAGATTTGTTGCGAGACTGGCTGCTAATGGAGGTTCTCCCTGTCCACAGCATCACCATCCACAAAGACTTAGAAGATACTTGGATGAGTAGAATTTATCTTTGGGACAAAGTAGAGTATTTTGGACCGAATGAATCAACGTCCAGACTAAATCTAGTTGAGAAACTGTGTCAAGATTTGAAAATGGCTGTTTGCATCCTGCCTCCACTCAAAGTGACTGAGTCTGCGCTTTCCTAAAATATTCAGTTTGTATATGTACAAGGGCAAAGACATAGCCCAAAGGACTTACAGCTGTAACTGCACTGAAAAATATTAACGAAAGGGCTAAATAGGGCTACATAAAATCTCAATTTGTTAAAAACAAACAAACAAAAAAAAGCATTAGAAAAACATGCAGGGTTTTCCTTCCACTGCAAAATTATGCGCTAGTCTGTGTTCAAACTAGCGCACTCCAAAATACAGTAAAGTTTAAATATTACATGATATTTAAACTTCATGGTATTTGAAAGCAAAAGCGGTTTTCACTCGTAGTTCAGATGAGTCAGAAGGCGGTTCAGGAAGGACTTGATATCAAATTTGCATACAGATTAATATGCGCAGTAACATGCAGTGATGATTTAGAGTAAAAGATATAGCAGAAATCAAACTCCTTTTTTGTTTCCGATTATTGGTTATATGTTTCTGATGAGTGACGAACCTTTGTTACAGGAGTTAAAGTTGGTTTGTCCGTGGGTCTTCAAATGACTGGTGATGTAGGCTGCACTCAGCATCTTCCCACAGATGCTACAGGTGACCTTGCCTTCATGTCGGATCATGTGGGAGCGGAGTCTGTCTTTGGTGGCGAAAGCGGAGGTACAGGCCTGCAGTCACAGGACAAGTGTGAGTGGGATGAAAAAAAATAACAAAAAAAAACAAACAACAACAAAAAAAACCAAATCTGCTCAAGAAAACCTGGCAGTGATGGCTCTTACCGTTACTTGACATTTAAATGGTCTTTCTGAGGAGTGCACATGCTTCACATGGCAGCTCAAATGGTCTGGCCTAAATAAAACAGACAATAATGATACAAAAATAGACATTTAATTTGTGAATGGTGATGCAGGGAAGCGTCGTGTTTTTTTTATGAGTCATCCATAGTGGGCTGTTTTTAGCTCCCTGCTCCAGTTCAAACGTTTCTTTGCTTTCCAAAATTTTAAGAAAAGAAGAAAAAACTGAAAGATGTTAATTTAATATCCTTGTTTCACTGAGCGATAGTATGCACGACCTAGAAGTCTGAAACGCTACAAAGTGTCCAAATCAGGCCATGAAAGTGTGAACTGCAGGTGAACTTTGTCCAAATAAAACTACAAAATGTTATTCAAAAGCAGAAGCTACGTATGCATGTGTGGTATTGATTTTAAATTAAATCCATCAATATCGGGGCCAGAAACATGTAAATATTTAATGTGACTTTTTTTTTTTTTTTTTAAAGTGTACATGCGTACATTTCTAACTATAACTGCCATGTTAAATAAATAAGAACATAAAAAGCTTCAGGTCGAACTCCACTATGAGCGCAAGTGGACGGATGTGCTCTGTTTGCCTCGATAATGAGGAGATGGGCAGAAAATCCCCAAAATTTCAGTCAATGGCAGTTAATTCTCTGCGACCAATGGCGCGTGAATCAGTTTGACCTACTTTTGAACATGCACCACAATGCGACGGCCTTCTCCTTTTCTTTTCTTCTCCCGATTTCCACTCGCCGCTTTAATTAAGCTGAAATTTGGGTAATATTGCCATTTATTTCCCATGATAGGCGGCAAGCGGGCAAAAAAATGTGACAATATTAGTTTGAGGAAAACTCGTTAGTTCTGATTTCCGCTGGGACTAATTCCCTATTGTTTTTAATCGAGCAGGTTTGTAAATAAGTACTAAAGTGTGAATTTATTTTGCCAGCATATCTAAAAGACATTCGGTGATTGAAAAAATATTTCTGAATGGCTATGTTTAAATCAATACACACAACCACTAGGACGCTCACAGACCCATTGATACCATACTTCACCTACCTAAAAACTGACAAGGTTCACTAGGATAAAATTATTTGCCACTTGACCTTTCTAGTGCTAGCTCTTGGCGCTGGTCCCTCCTATGTCAGAGTGCTAGTCCTAGTGAAACTGTGAGCTGAATCATGTTTAGCAGAACCATTATGGAGCGAGTAAAGGAAGGGCAGCTGCTGCCAAACCGGAAAGCTTCACGCTGCTGGAATGCTTCTTAATACAAATTAAGAGTCAAGTAGAAACTTCTCCGCTGTGCCAGAAACTGGATTTGGATTTTTTTTTCTCTCTCTCTCTCTCTCTCCCTTTTTCATTGCCATCCTATTGACAGGGAGAGAGAGCAGACTCCAGACACTTCATGCCTACATTTCAGGCTGAGTGGCAGTGACTCAGTGGCCTGCTATTCAGTCTCCATTCTCACTTTCCAGTATGCTGATGAGTCCCGAGCCCACGTCACCATGTTGGAGGCATGCCTGAAACTGCCGTATACAGCGCAGCGCTAATGCTAACTTGGCTGAGGTGCACTGCTGATGTTTTTTTTTTTTTTTTTTTTGCTGAAGTCATGTTGCAACAGTCGGTTCACCAATACTGCCTGCTCGAATCGATGCCGGATTATTAAAAACGGCAACAAGTTGCAAATCTCAGGTCACGCCGAGGGCCTTCTGAAGCAAAAATGTTTATTTACGACATATTAAATGTGTTGACCTTAACATTACGCACGGTTCAGTGAATTCCCAGGGGAAAGAGTCTGTGACAAGCTGGCGGGAACTGCAAAGTGACAAGTGACGCCTCCCCCACCTCTCCTTATACTCCACTAGCGCTCTCCCTACTGCGTCTGCTGTAACATGTGGTTGAAGCAGCGTGGCAGGCATTATGAGTGGTAAACTGCTTATCAAAGAAAGCAGAATTAAAACCATGATTAGTACAAATCTACATTTAATGAAGGAAAAAAAAAATCATCCAATTGAATAAAATAAAAGTGAAATAATCAGAGTTCTTTCTAAAGCATAAACTGTTGCTACTGGCAACACAAATCAGCGCTGGGTTTGTAGCAGTGCCTTTAATAAAGCATTGAAGAAAAATCATGCAATTGCAAAGACATATTAGGTAATTGCCCTGTATTAGCTACCATAAATATTCAGTAAAAGCATGACGTTAAACATTTTAGTTTTTAATCTACAACACCTGGTTTTGCACAAGAAATAAGAACATTTGAGGGGAAGAGTTCATCACCCTAAAATAAATATGTATTTTTTTTAAATCTTCTTTGTAATAAACATTACTTTTTAAAAATGTGTTCAGACAAGCCGAGGCTTTTTTTTTTTTTTTCCGAGTCAGGAATGCAACCACCAGAGGGTGAAATGACTTCAGTCTTCCCTCCCATAACAAGAAATTAAATTTCAGACTTCCTTTTTACATTAGCTTTGCTATTTGTTGTTGATTAAAAGCATATGAGGAAACTAAAAAGGAGTTATAAAACTTTCCCCCACCCCACATCACTGAGCCAATTTTCTTCCTGGTTTGGCAGCAAATTGGCTTTCATGCAACCACCTTAAAGTCAGACAACTCTTAATCATCTTTCACTGCCAGAGTTGATTAGAACAGAAGAAGTGGGAGGAAGGAGTTGTCAGACTAAAAGAAAGTCTGCAGCGTTTGTGTCTGGTCCAGACCGACTCTCGGTATAGAATCAAAGCCTTATAACACACAAGTGTAGAAATAATCCAACTAAATAAATAAGAAAACAAGCAGTCTATCGATAAAATATTCCTGATTTGTTGCCGCTTTATTTTTAATGGTCACAGACTGTTATTTTCACACGATGTGCACTTTAACATCTGGATGACATGCTGTCTCAGTGGAACCTCAAAGAATTTTTTTTTTTCTTTTCTTAAACAGATGGTCTGAAAAATGACCAGAATCAGCCAGCTATATGCTTGTCCTTCAAAATTGGCTGCTCATATAATGCAAATCCTACTCCATTTCCTTGATAAGTGAAGGTACCATGCTTAAGCCCCAAAAGGAAGCACTAACACCACTCTTCGGAGTGGAAGCCGTTACGGAGAGATGACTCAGCTTTTTACAATATCAATACAATAGTGCTGTGTTGAAGTTGGGGGATACGCAGCTATTAGACGCTTTGAGAAAGTTTTCTGAAAGTTTATTTAAAGTTAATTTATATAGACACTTAAAGCAAAGAGATAGATGTCCTTGGGTAACAGTGAGGCTAAAAAATCCAAAGTGAAGGGACTCAGTTTATCCATCCGTCATGAAACAGAGGGTTTAAATGTGTTGGCAGTCATTTGGAAATCTCACAGTTAAGTTAAGGATCTATTTTCCATGCCAATGTTGTTGATCAGTAACAGATGCGGGTGAAGGTTTAAAAAGCTCAACTTTTATAATGATTATCCTGTCAAACTGCAGAGCTGTGTAACACCTACTGCTCTTTCACATTCTGGCCCTAAGATAAATGAAAGGGTTGCTTAAAGCTGCACTATACAACCTGTAAAAAAAAAAATTGTTTTTTACACATTTGTTGAAGCTGTCACTGTTGTGACAGTATGACAGGTAATGAGAAAAAACTTAAACTCCCAGTGCTAATTAGAAACAACCAATCAGAAGGGCTGGTCTTGGCGCTGTCCATCACAATGTTATGTGGCGCTACTCATTCTCTTTCCCCAAACCCTTTGTACTCTGATACCACTACAGCTTCATCTTTTAACAGATTTGCTGTCTCATGACATTCTGTGGCAGTTTTAACAAATGCATAAAAAAAACTCTTTACAAAAAGTGATGTACTTTTATATGCAACTATTCCATGAGAATAGAGGAATAAGTCATCAATTTAATACACCTGGCAGTAAATAAGAACTTTCTCCTCAAATATTAGGTAAAAAAGCATGTCAAAAATGTATATCCTTTTCAATGATCAAAATAAAAATCTTTATTGGCATCTTTACCTCCCTCAACAGATTCAAGTTTGGACTACAGCCGTCAGTGATAACATGATATCCAGCAAGCATTTAAATGTTAGTAAAATTTTAATAAACTATTGTATTAAAACATACACGGACGAGGGTTGGGGCCACTGGAAAACAAAATAAAACAATTCTGACTTTTTTCTCAGAATTCTGAGATTAAAGTCAGAATTCTGAGATTATTTTTTTTTCCAGTGGCCCTAATCCTCTTCCGTAAACATACATATGCCAGGGGTTTGAGTAATTTTGTATAAAACTCTAAACTATAATAAATGAGAGGCCTTGTAATTCTTTGTAGTTTCAATTGTTGCGTAATCGGAATGATTTTATTGTATTAGATAAGTTTCCATGAAGCCTCATTCTGCTTCACGGATCCGGCTTTTGAAAAAAAAAAAAAAACTGTTATTCATAGTATGAAACAAAAACTGATAATGAAATGAAAAGATCTGTTACAAAATCTCTTACCGGTGCACTGCTAATACTTTTCTGAATTCATATTTGGAGTTACACTGTTATTCTAATAAAGAAATAAATAAATCAACTATATGTAACATATTTGAACAAAAAAATAAATAAATAAATAAGGCTCCTCTAAATTTATCACTGGGTTAATCTCATCATACATAAAAACTATAAAGGAAAGTCATCGTACCTGGAAAAGCCTTTTCCACACACAGAACACACGTAGGGCTTGTGGACGCCTCCGTCATGAGAGCGAACATGGTAGGTCATTCGATCCTTCCTCTTAAAGCGCTGCTGGCAGATAGGACACTCGAACGGCTTCTCGTCCGAATGGGACAGCTTGTGGCGGTTCAGGTGGTAGACATCTCGGAAGGCCTTGCCGCACATCTCGCAGCCGTGGTTTTTCTTGACGGGCTTGGGGGGCTTCTTGGGGACGTTTTGCTGCTGCACGTTGCCCATCGCGGACGAGGTCATGATGCTGGTGCCCGAGGACACCGAGGTGGTCGCCGTGGAGAGGATCCCCGCTACCGTAGAGATGTAGGAGGAGTTGCCGTTATTCTCCCGTGGCATGGAGGCGATCATGGGTACCATGGTGGGGGCGGTTTGGGCCGTCTTCTTCGGACGCGACACCATCTTGATGCCGGTGTGGCTGGATTCGTGGCGTCTCAGGTGGTAGCTGTCTCGGAAGGCCTTGTTACAGTAACCGCAGACGAAAGGCGTCTTGCCTTTGTGTTCCTTCTTTATCACGGGCACCGGGGGCCGCTGACCTCCTCCGCTGGCCACATTGTCTTTCAGGAGTTCAGCAGCACTGACGGGGGGTTTCTGGTCTATCTGGATAGGCAGGACAGGCTTCTGGTCAACTTGCTCTGCTCCAGCATTGAGAAGTGGCAGCAGGCTATTCTGGGCCACCTGGTGCTGGTGGTGGAGGGCTTCATTGGCCTGCTAAAGACACAAAACACACACGTTTTGGTGAAATGCCAGACATTTGGAGGTAAACAATTCAAAAAGCGTTCCGTGCCGTTTGACACACAACAGCAGCAGGGCGTAGTGCAATTTCAGAGCATCTAGCCCTCCTCCACGTACGCAGAAGAAAAAGCAAGTTGTTGCCGACAGCTGTTTCACCACTGGAAGCTGCCACTGAAGAACCATGAATCAACTTTGACAACTCAATGAAAAGCATTAGGAAGATTTAACAGAATACAAAGTGGGCACCGGGGTCCGTCATTAACGAGGCCGACGCGGCGCGCAACTGATGCGAAAACAATCCAAATATACTGGATGAAAAATGATCCCATCACGACGGTGCTGATTCATCATGTGACTGCAAAGCAAGCATACCAAATTAGAGGCATAGCAGAGTCCAGCTTAGCTGCCAAGAAGGCTCATGAAGAGCAGGACATTAGCCGCGCCGCAGAGCTCGGTTAAGAGGAGAAGAAAGGCGAAAAGAGAAAAAGGAAAAAAAAATAAATTGGATTTAGCAAGGCAGAAAACAGCTCGACACACAAAAATACAGGTCACCAAACTTGATAGGATGATAAAATACACAGTTACATATTTGTTTGTTCTGTCTGTGGCCTGGTGCACCATTTTTTTTTCCAGGGTTTTGCAGGTGCAAGCCAGTGTGGATGACTGCCAAAACATAGATGGGGGGGTGGAATAGGTGAGAACAATGAGCAGTAGCTAACAACAAGTTGTGTGGCTGCAATTCAAAAATTCAAGTCATTATATATCCTGACTTAGTAATAAAATAATTTATGCTTCTTTGTATAGCTGCGTGAGACATAAAAATATTGCGCAAACTGAAATGAACTGATGCATTTTGTTTGGGTTTACGGCAGAGCAGCAACGAATATCAACGGTTGTGCCACCCAGTCTACAAACTAAAATCAGGTGCCTTATATCTTGGTTTTGGAAAAGACATGAGGCAAAAACAAAACTTTATAGCCACCCCCAAAAGTATAGAATCTCAAACGTCCTAATCGGAGCTTGTGCTTAATTATTAAAACTGGCCGTCAAACTGCACATGGTGATTCAGCTCTTTGTCGTTCTAGATGTTTAAGCCTCGAAAATAATATAAAATTAGTCACCCGCAGAGTGTAGAATTAGCACAACTCAAGGCTGTTTGGACAGAGCTTTGCTCAATTTTCCTAAAATGACTACCAAAGTTTGAAATCTAATGAACACAAAGATGGCTTTGGGATGAAAAGAAGTTTATAGTTTAGTCGAAGAATGACAGTGAAGTCGATTCATTTCGAGGTTCTGTGAAACGTTACTGACAATCAATTCAATGGTATAAAAAAGAAATTGCAGTATTCTGATACAAGTACAGAAAAACAAAAATATTTGATGTTTTAATAAGTAAGAGCAATTAAGGAGAAGGTGCAGCCAATACAGCAGCTCAGTTGCCTAAAAAAAGTGGCTTTCATTTTGATAACTGTGATGCACTTATACTGTGTAAGTATTAACTTTGCGGTGTATTGCTACAGGCTGACTGACGATAAGTATACCAATATTTTAAAGCAATTCTTTCAAAAATATTTAATGTTTTCTGTCATACATTTCCAAGCATCAGATTGAAGCTTGTTGCTCTACAAAGAACAAATTGGCAAAATTGATTCCCTCCTTGGAACACCTTTAATCAAACTTTTACTCGATATTGATACTTCAGTCTGTGTATTAAAATAAATATAAAGAATAACTTGGAAATATGATATCACACGAAATTTTGCTGGACGATATATTTTCCCAGTAGTTATTGCGATAAATGATAATATTGTTGATTTGAGACCATTTTCAAGTAATATAATAGTAATGGCATCGTAATGCAAGAACACATTCTGAAAGATCAATAAGCTTTAAATTCTAATGAACTTTTTACACTGGAACTGGAAGACATTTGAAATATTCAGCATAAATAAAACAACAAATAAAATGACTTATGTAGTCTCTATAAACAAAATTGTCCCTTCAGAAAAAAAAGGGGCTAATTGAGAGCAAAGCACCAGACTGAAAACTTTTGTCATCCAGTTTTTGGTAGAAAGAGAGAAAAGAGAAAATCTATAAATTATGCAAATGAAAATTATTGAGCTGGTTTTCATTTATCATCCAATTAACTGACTTATTGCTTATTGTGACAGGCCTATGTATAAACAAAATAATTTTGTTTCAGTCAGAGTAAATCTTGCTTTTCTGCTTGAAATAATTAAATTACACTCGACGTTAAATAGTCTCGATTAATTTTGTTTTCTAAATATTGTTTACATAAGGTTATCTGATCACGAACGTTTTGCTGGTTGAAAATATACATACACAAAATAATTTAAATATTAAAAAAAAAGGAAAATAATTTTTAAAAAGTTGCTTGTATTGAAGTATACCAGCAACTTTGTATACTTCTGATATGTATAACTTACATATCAGACTCACATAAACGCAAGGATGCCTAGTAATACGGCTTCAAAGGAAAGGTGAACCAATAAAATATAACCAAGAGATTTTAGAAATTGTATCGGCGTTGTTCAAACCAAAAAGTTACTTACAAAACATTTGTTTTACACTTGTACACTGAGATAACCCTTAAGTGGAAAGCTCCTACAAATAAAAATAACTTCTTTTAAAGCAAACCAAGTACTTGTAAAAAATAAATAACTATGCATAATATGCATCATTTACTTAACACACTCAGCAGAAAGTCAAGAAAACCACCTTGTCAACCACCAGCAAGAGATGGCAAGTTAACATACTTGACCTTTCCCTTTAAGGTCCAATCATCCATCCAAGAAGGCCAGCCAAGACAGGAGTGGCAAAAGAGGAGACGGGACGGAAAAAAGAAAAATGAACCACACAATGTCCTCCTTATGTCATCTAGCCCATTGTGATAGACACAAATCTGAGCAGTGATGCACTCGGCCTCAGCGGGGGATCTTTGTATGCTCATCTTCATTGATTTGGCTCATCTATTCATGAGACAGAGACATTGTTTATCCACACAGCACTCGGCTGAACTAGCCGTCATTCCCTCATGCGCACTGGGACCTGGGAACTCATAGAGCATGCCACCACCCATTTGTCTGAGCACCTGCTTACACTTGCCACCTTCCAGGATTAGTCATCATCATGCCAATGCAACCCCGTCGGCTGGCACACCAGGGGTGGTGTGTGTGTGTGTGTGTGTTTGTGTGTGTGAAGGGGCTGGTGAGGGGGGTGGGAGGGATACCAGTCGGGAAACCTCTTTGTGAAGCTTATGCCACTGCAAACAGCCTGGCCTGTACACAGAGGTGCAGGGCCCTGTAAAGCTGCTGTGCCTTCATGCAGCTCTGACCATTTTGACACAAATGTGCTCCGACAACTGGGGCTGCTCCCTCATAAATAACATCAAAATGGAGGGAGTGTCCTGATGGCTTCGTGGGCCACTGTAGACTTGAATTGAGCTCATGGTCTGATTATGCACCGCCTTTCCTCAATCTTTTGTGCCGCACTCTACAGCTGCTTGGCCAATTGTTAGAATAAAGCAAATACTAAACCAGAAGTTGTGCAGGAAAAACTAAGAAATCAAACGAGAAGAAGAAGAAGAAGAAAAAAAAAAGTAGATATGATTACATGATCGGTCTTTAAAGTTTTCCGGACTGCGGATTAAAAAGAAATGAAAAATGTTTGCCGAGTAAAACGGAAATTGTTTGAACGAGTTTGTTTTGTGAGTTTTTGTTCCACTGTTGCAGAACTATTGTGCTGCCGTCTTAGAAAGAACTCACAAAAATTGCCTGAAGCTGAATGGGATTATTAATGGTAAAATTAACATTATATAGTAAAAATGACAAAATCTCTTGTTATACGTTTTATAAAGTCAATGTAAGTTCTTGGAAAACAGAACTTTCTATATGTCGTCGATCCTCTTTTGCCATGTAAACCTGGCTAAACTTTGGAGGCGCCAGGCGCTGATGATGTAACTTGCAGCGTGTGCTATAAGCGAGGAAGTATTTTTAGGGGATACCTGATATATTCAGTTGGGGTTTGCACTGCATCATAGAGCAGGGTGATTTGAGCAATGCTTAGTTATCTCACTGCGTCATTTAACTCAAATAGAGAAGGACCTCCTCTGACAAGGCTGACAAAACTACCAAAGTACAACTAAAGTTTTAAATATTAGCACCTTTAGAATGACAATAAGTTAGTTTTCAAAATCTTTTCATGTTAATACATTGGATTTTGTGTAATCCAATTTATTAACAGCACATATTCACTATATAAAGCATAAAATTCATAAGTATGTTTTTTTTGTTGCTTTATTGCTATTCATTAAAATAGCAAAAACAATTCTCATCACAATAGGCAGTTAAAAAGATTATGAAACTATATGCCAACTTGCAAACAAACAAACAATCTATACGTTGTAAAAACTCGAGACTTTTGAAGAAAAGCCAAAGAAACTAGAAGGTGGCCATAAACAACAGCAACAAGTGAACGGACATTGTAATGCTGATGTCAAGCACAGCTGGACATGAAAATTTGTCATTACTTAAAAAGAAGGCGAGTAAGAGATTAAAGTCCAACATGTACTTGATGTGCTATATAACAATCTGGGGGTCATGGTATGCAATTTATTTTCTGAAATATTTTGACAGCAAAGATATTCACAGCTTATAGCTGACTGAAATATTTTTTTTTTCATTGAAAATGTATAAAAACATGTATTTAAAATAGCTTAAAATATACATATATATATAAATAAAAATAATGAAGCTTAATTTTCGTACTAATTACAGCTTTTGGTTTTTTTTTTAATGCTTTTTGTAAGGGAGCTAGGCTTTGAGGAAGGATTTCATTGGCTGCAGCCTGAGTGCAGGAGGAGTCATTAAAACATGCTTTAAGAGGTTTTCAAACTTGCAGCGACCAGCTAGCACACAAAATTAGCATTTCGGCAAACAAATCAATGCCTGTCTTTCCCCCCCATTGATGTCTGAAAGTTAGTACATAACACAAAACGTAACAAGCTGGATGGCAGATAACTGAAACAAAGCGCAAATATAACTGGTCATAAAATGCCAAAAAGCCACTTGTAGAATTTTTAAATAAAAAACTTGATTCTACTAGAACTTCTTTTGACCACATAATATAGTCTGCAGGATATACAAGGTATTAAGGTTTCTGCAAGTGGAATAATTAAATTCTAAGATTTTTATAGCAGTTATTAGATTTAAAAGAGATAATTTCCTAGAAATGTATAACTTAGTTTAGAAATTATATTAACTAAAGTAATTAGAATATTGTTCACTCAAGTAAATGCCTTTCAACTGTGGTCTGTAAGTTCAGTGCTTTTATTTACACCAAGGTTATTTATATACAACCAATTTTTACTGCATAAAGTAAACTTTATAAAAGTTACTTATAACTAGTTTTTAGACAACTTATAACCTTGTCTTCAAGATATACATCATTAAATAAACACAAATTGGTTAAGTAAATGATGGACTTTGTGGTCAATGAAGCCACAAAAGTTATTTTACAAATAAAAAATATATATTCACTGAAGGAAAAAAAGACAAGTGTAAATAGGACCTACTATGGGAAATTTTTTGTGTGTATTATACTTTTAAATAAGTGTCAACATTTTTAATTCAAATATTTTCAACTGGCAAAATACAGTAATACCTATGCTCGAAAGGTTCATTAGTATAAGTTAAGTTGCTAAACAGCAGCAGTGCTTTCTGAATATTTTTATTTATTTATTTTTTTCTTAGTATTATTGATTGGTTAAAGTTCAAAAACAGAGTTTAATCAGTCTATACACAGCAAGAACTTACTAAAACGGTTCTAGTTTGGGAATCAAACTTGAGCAGGTGTACTTTTAAAATTACCTTTACACAGTAAACAAAAGCAACAACACAAAAACGTATAAAATACAGCCCAGTATTTCTGACAAATTCAAAATCCTAAATTTTTTCCATGTTGTATTTCTAAGGAAGCTTAATTCTTTAACTCATAGCCAAGTCATAAAATTCTTAATAAAACTTTATAACACTCAATTTAAGAATGGCGTTTTTATGCACAGTGAAAAGACAGCGAAATTACTCAAACTGAAAATTTTTACTTAACTTTTTGGGAGAAATGAACATTTTAAATAGCGATGATCCTTGCTAATTTTCCAGCCTGCTTCTTGCTGTTAGCTAGTGCATTGCATAGTTTGAATTCCTTTCCACAAAGCTCATCTGAATAAATAGCTAATTAATGTGCAAAAAACTAGGCATCGCTGGTTTTCAAATTATGTACCGTTCGTTCCTCCAAGCTCATTACTGCAGCCTCGCCCAGATTTAGCCAAATTAGCTTGCGAGTGTAATGAAGGCAGCCTAAACATCGTTAGCTTCTCGGCTAGTTACTGCGAACCGGCTAAAGCAAGCGGAAAGTTGACCGCGGACTTGGGAATTGCCGTTAGTAAATCTCAGTGGCGGCTAACCTACGGTCTGCTAACATCATCCGCGTGAATAACGTACAAATGTTCAGTTTACTACACATGCTGCACAAAAAATGTTCGCCGACGTTTTATCTCTTTATTCTACGGCGTCCGATCAAAGCCTTCAGTCAAAGGGGGAAAAAAAAAAACAGGTCTGTCTCGATTGTAACGGTGCAGTGTCGTCTCCAGCTTTACTTCAAGTGATACCGCATGTTTTGCTGGCTTCGACCAGCCAAACAAACTTACCAAAATTCACTTTCCCACTCGAAGTATTTCGCATCCACAATCTAAAATTACACACAGGCCGTTTTTTTCCACATTGGAACTGGGGAGATTTGATTTTTTTTTGTTCTAGCGTCATTCCCAAGCCTCACAGCTGGAAGCCTGGATTCATAAACCATTGTTTTGCTTCGTTACTTGTTCTTCGTGCTACTCGTTCAAATATATAAAACGAACTTGCTGCTAAGCTAACGGGTGCGTAAAATGTTTGCGGTTGTTTCGCGAACTCTCCCGGTTTCCCTCCCAAAAAAGAGCCAACTTACTTGGAAGAGAAACGTACTCCAGCTCGGCTCCATTTCCACACTTACTGATTCTGTAGGAAAGCTAGTAGAAGCCTACAACAAAGCAAGCAAACATGGCAGCTGAAACAACTTCCGCTAACCTCCAGGGCTGAACCACTTTTCGTACTATTTGGCGGGGAGTGTAAAATTTGCTGTTTCAAACACACTTGGTGTTATTGTGTGTGAGACCGAGACGTTATAATCAATTAAAGAAATAATAGCATCTGAAAACATAAGTCAAAAATGCACTTACAATAAATTTCTTGAATCCTGGCGTCCCATTTCAGACGTAATCTTGTCTAGTTGGATTCAGAACACCCCTCCGGATGGTTGTTTTTTTTACTGATGCTTTGAGGAGCATTTGTTATATTAGATTGTCGCATGTGGCTCGGGAATGGCTGAGTCTCTGTTAACATGTCACTCTTCTTTTTAAACGAAATTAGGAAAAAAAAAAAAGAAGTCGCGACTTGGTTCGACTCATAAACACGTATATACTCTATCCGACCTTTATATCATGAATAACAGTTTCACTGCGAAGACATGTCAGCTATAGGTGTTGAAATTTAGTTTTGATTTGGGATATGACTGAATGAAAACGACTGAAAACTCCAGGCTTAGAAACTCTTATTGATCGGAAACTTTTGGGATTAAATAAAATGTAACGAATGCTTCAAATATGTCCTTAATGCAGAAACTGTTCATTTTTGTCGGGAGAAAAAACTTTCAAAAAGTCATAAGCTCAAGTCCTTGTTAAAAAATACTATAGTGTTAGAACTGAATTGATTAGAAATATCCTTTATTGTTCCACATTAGAGAAATTAAGATTTCATTGCAAGTTGAGTATGAATATTCACATTGAAACCAAGGTAGAGTATAAGATACTGTGCACATAAAGACAGCTTTACAACTTAAGAATGATACTTAGCTATTAAAACATATTCACTTTAGTTGTACCAGCACAAGTATATGCTTATTTCTGTGATGTCACTACCGATATTTCAAAACAATTTTTTTTTCTCCATGTGCATTTGGACTTTAAAAAATGTTTATCCCCGTTAAGTCATCAGAAATTTAAATATTTATCAATTCCATCTGTGTTTAGATTTGTTATGTGACAAAATATGTGAGACAACGCTAATAAGGCACAAGAAACAATTACATCAGCAGTGCCAGTTCACAGTGATTGCAGAATTTGGTGCCTATCTGGCCAAATGAAATTTTCTCCCTTGGTGATTTTGTCATTATTGTAAACATGACACAGAAAAAATCCAACCAAACAGAAATAGCAACATCCACTTCTGACAAAAAAAGAGAATAAAATAAAACACAATCTTTTAAGCTCGAAATCAAGAAACTATTTGTTTACTTTCTTTGTCAGTACATTATTGATTTCTGATGAGAACATTCAATTATCAAAACATGCAATTGGTAGCGAGTAAAAATTATTTAAAATGGGTGCATCTCTAAAAATCAGGACATCACTGAAAACTTTTTTTGATGATTAGATTTTTTTTTTGTACATTGATATTCACCCCCACTCCTCAAGCAAATACTCATAAGGCATCAGAAATAACATTCAATCTGTCACAAACATAAAGACACTGGACTTATGTGGTGCCATTGTGAAAGGAGTCTACACTGCTTTCTGTTTTGTGGACATCTGACCAGAGTGTGGCATGTCTCCAGCCTACATACCAGAGGTTTTTGAAGAGATGAAAGACACTGATCACATTCTGTTAAGATCTGGAACAAAGACAGCAATATGGTACTCCAGTGATGCTTTGATTGCACCTCATGGGAGGCTTATAAGTGGCCAGGCTTAAACAAACAAGCTGATGTGATGTTGGACTGTATCAGGCATGGCAATGACTTGTTCTTCTACACATCTAAGATTTATCCCAATATAACAAGCTTTAAGTATCAAAATAAATAAATAAATAAATAAATAAAAGGAAATTGGCTGGTCAACTCACAATTTGAGAACTGCAAAGATAAATGAAAAGTGTTTTTGGACTGACTGCTGCAGGCATTTGGATGTTGCTGATTTTTCTCTAGTACTTGTTATATTTGCATGTTGTTTCTGGTGACTATTTCAGTTAGGTGTATAGGGTGAGCTGAATGCTTTATTGGTATTAAAAAATATATATATTTGTTTTGTTTTAGACCACCTTTCTTTCTGCATTCTAGCTGTATAAGAAACCTTAATGTTGCCAAGTAGAATTTAGTGACAGCTGGGAGTTTTGTTTTGGTGTAATCTTATAAAAGTTATGCTACAGAATATTGTATTGTACACACAAATATTCTGCATGTGTTCAGGTATGAAACAAGGCTGGAGTTGTTTGGATTTAATACCAACCAGACTATGCCAGAAATTTTCAATATCGATATGCCCCCAGATTCAATACAAACAATGTATGTTAACACCAATTTTTAAAACTTTTTCAAGTTTTTTGCCTCCACAGCAAAGAAAAAAAAAGAGAGAAAAAGAAGCAAAGGCTTTTTCTTGTAACAATGATAGTTTCCTGTTTTCTGAAGGGAAGGAAAGTTTTATTGCAGCCAAGATAAATGTGCAAACGTTGGAATGTACATAAATGGGAAGAGTTGTTTACTCTTTGCATAAAATTTGATGCCAAATATCTTCATAAAACGTACAGGAACAAGTTGTTTTGAGACTATGATGACTAAAACAAGGCTTTTTCACTCTGCTTGATCTTTTTCCCAATTAATCTTTTCAACTCACAAAGTGTCTTGCAAAACCATTCCTATCCTTAAAATATAGATATTTAGATTTTGTTACCTTTTGACCACAACCTTCTACTGTCTTTTTGGTGGTTTTATGTGATAAACTAACTCAAAGCACTGCAAAACCTTGAGGTAAACCTAAAAGGATGCAGTGATTTGTATCAAGCCCTCTAAGACAATCCCCTGTAGAACCACCTTGCTCTGTTCAAAACCCATTTATTCCGGGTTTGTGTTTACAGCTGTCATCCTCCTGGAATGTGACTCTTTGCCTCACTCTCAAAACTTTTGCCCCCCTCTAAGAACTTTTTTTTTTTCAGGATTCCCATCCATTTGGTTTGATCAACTACCTATAAACTCTGAACGCCTTTCTACTTACTGTTGAAGAAGAGCATTCCAGCATCATGATGCTGCCAGCACCAGGTTTCACAGTTGGAATTCTGCGTTGTGCTTTTTGTTTTGCTCTACATATAGTGTATTGCCCTTAAAGTTTAATTTTACAGCAGCTTAACATTCCTGGAGTAATTTCACAAAAGTGAAAGACGTTTCTCCAGAAAACTTCATAGAAACCTTCCTGCCATTAAACATAAATACTATGGTTATTGTTCATATTAAACTCAAAGGATTGGATAGGTACCTTTAATAAGACCATTAAAAAACACCCAAGCTCATGCTGGACCTGTAAAATCAAGATGAATCTGCATTATGCACTCTCTTTCCAGCGCATTCTTTGAACTCTCTGCTCATCAGTGAATGGCTGTTCAGTGAAGGTACCCCCATTGTACATTTCAATCTTTGTCCCACTGTACATTGAAAGCCATTATTCACATACAGTGCAATGAGCGTTTGAGTCAGAGTAAGAGAATATGTGTGGTCAGCCCATTCTCTCCATTTTCTGCTCAAAAGACACGATAACATCCAGCAACAGGCTCCATAATGAAAATAAAGCTATGCGTGTCGTGTCCTCTGATATTTATCCTCCTCTGAATATAAAAGCCTCGGACACTCCAAAGGTAAGCTCTTTCCAAAAAATAAAAAAATAAATATATACACATATAATAATATGTTAAATTGAGCTGGAGATATTATATATTTTTGGCCTGTTTTAATTTTACCTTTGTAACTTATTGATTAATTTCAATTAACCACTAGGTGTTTAATTAATATGAAAAATATTTAGAATTTTATGATCATCTAACTCATTATTCTTCCACATTTGTGAAAATGAGAAATTGAAGATAATTGAAATTATGCAAAAGTGGAGGTCACTGGTCTTTTAAAAGAGATATTTTGTTTAAAAAAAAGTGTCTGATAATAATATACATCTTAATTATAATTTTGTCTTCATAAAATGCTGATTGTGGAAAATTGTGAAGAAAATTACGCCGGAGTAATTGTTGACAAATGTTTCAGCTTCTGATCCACCCAAAATAAATAAATAAATAAAT